>NC_041385.1:711122469-711122796 GCF_002162155.2 Triticum dicoccoides
AAAAACTCTGATGCATGCAAGCAGGTTATTTATGAATATGCAATAACATAGTAATAATAAAATGCACCGATTGGGTGTCTGAAGCGACGCCTCGAAAGGTTAGTAAACAAAGAGAAATGCCTCAGTCGGGCATCTAAGCGACACCACATAAAGGGCTTATAAAATAAATAACAAGCATGCCACAGTCGGGCGTCTCAGCGACACCACATAAAGGGCTTATAATGTAAATAAATGACAAGCATGCCACAGTCGGGCGTCTCAGCGACACCACATAAAGGGCTTATAAATAATCACAATCATAGTGAATATCCAAGAGGTAAAACCGTC
>NC_041385.1:711122950-711145836 GCF_002162155.2 Triticum dicoccoides
AATGAACAACAAGGATGCCACAGTCGGGCGTCTCAGCGACACCACATAAAGGGCTTATAAAATAAATAACAAGCATGCCACAGTCGGGCGTCTCAGCGACACCACATAAAGGGCTTATAATGTAAATAAATGACAAGCATGCCACAGTCGGGCGTCTCAGCGACACCACATAAAGGGCTTATAAATAATCACAATCATAGTGAATATCCAAGAGGTAAAACCGTCCCAGGGATATTCGAATATGCCAAAAATATAACGGATTTGTCCACAACAAAATAATAATCATATCATCACAAGTCTCAAGTCGTGATTCCAGTTCTGGTTTAATAGTTTCTCCTCCGAAGACCGACACTAAGACCGACACTTGACCCATCCCAGACTGTAATCCTTAACCATGGACACGGCTATTCGAATAGGTTTAATCTCTGCAGAGGGTGTACTCTTTACCCACGAGTAACGGATTCCTTTAGTCCATCGGGACTAATTCTGTCTACGGCCTTTTAGTTGAAAACACACCTGACCTGCACACACCAGCTTAACTCACAGGTGTCTGGAATCACCCACGACACCTGTCAAGCAAAACTCTAAGTGGGGAGGCTACAACCTCACGTAGCATGGGATCAAATTTATCTCGCGCGCTCTAAGGGGTGGCCTCCCCTCTCGGTCTCAACCGGAAACACCCATGCCCCCGGACCAGGTGGCCTGCCTACCAGCTGCAACCGGTATCTTCCACCATGGCCTCTCTGTACGGTGTGTGCTAGAAAGGGGTTGACGACTTACTGAACCGTACTCTACTTGTTGTAGAGACAAGTGGTAGTACGAAAAAAGTATGGGGTTACTGGAACAAGACTCGATCTATGGTCGACTCAGGAGGTTTTAAGTATTCCCTGCATGATTAGCATAACGAATATATTTCATCCAACAGACAGAATCACCACTCATCATACCCCCCCCATTCCATGCCGGACACACTCGTCTCGACGAGGAACTAGGGACAAGCTCGGGTCTACCCAAGACAGAGACTTTCCCGTTTTCCTTCCGGTAGGCACGAAAGGCATTCGAGGATGATCACTATCACAAGCATGTCCATTTCCAACAGCAAGGAAATTTCCAATAAGCATTCATGCAAATGATCACATCACCACATAAAATAACGAGTTCTACGTATTGAGGTGGTGTCATGATTGTGTCAAACAATGCATGCAAAATATTATGCCAGGGTTCAGAATGCTTGCCTTCAAGGTGTGGAAAGGCAGGGTGCACTTCCAAACTTTTGAAAGTTTGCTTCTCTCTCCCCAAAGTCCTATTTTAAATAAATTTGAATTAACACAAAATTTCAAAACAACACAAAAAAGGTGTTTGAATTTTTTTCAAATAAATCTTAAAATAAACTAGATTAAATTTGAGAGAGGTAGGAAAAAGAATCAATTCATTTGGAGTTATCATTAAAAAGTTATAGGAAGTCAAAGTTGTGGTCAAAATCTGTTTAAAAAAATAAAACCGAATAAAAACAAAACATTTCGAGATGTACATGTCGAATACATACTTGCCCTCTACGCCTTCACTTAACCCACGTGGATCGGGCGGTGTGTCACTGACAGTGGGCCCAGGGGACCCACTGGTCAGGTTTGACTGGTCTTCTCCCTCCTCTTCCTCTGCCCCGAGCGGAGGCGGGACTCCGGCGTTGCTCGCCGGCGAACGGCGGCACCGTTCGGGAAACGGAGGTCACCCATGGGCTCAGGGGGATGAGCGGTCCCTCCGGTAGTCGTTTTGGTCTCTGGGGTGGACGGAGCTGCCGGCGGCGAGCTTCGCAGCGGACGGTGGCCGTCAGGCAAAGTGGTTTTTCTCCCGCAGTGAGTCCCGATCAAAATCGAGCAGGGGGTGGATTCACTAGGGGGAGAGGAAGCTCCTGGTGAAGAGAGTGGAGAGGGGGAGGCTCTGGTGGCGCCGGAATGGCCGGGGCAGTGGCGGCGGCTGCGGTTGCCGGAGATGGGGAAGAAGACCTCCCCGGGTCGATTGGCTGCCACGGGAGAACTAGGGGACTGTTCTGAGGCTGCCTGTGGAAACGGGACGTGCTCGGGGTCTCTTCTTATAGTGCAACGAGGTCGTTTTGCGGCGGCCGTGGATAAGTTCGCCGACGAACCGCCTCTCTGTAGCGGCAGGGCGTCGTGGCGACGACGAGAGCTAGAGGACACGCGAGAGGATGAGGCTGAGTTGTTCCAGGGGCAGGTGGCGAGCGGGAGAGGCTTGGGCGGCACCGATCGTGGCAGAGACGCGCTGCGGACGCCAGCGTGCCGCCAAGGGGCTCTGACGGTGGTGTTGCAGGGCACCAGGGCTCCTTGGCGTGATGCGGCGAGAGGGAGAGTGCGTGGCACGGCTCTACAGTGGGGGCAAAACCAGGGGCGCGACGTGGCGGCTTGGGCGCGGCACGTGCAAAAAGCGTGCTCTGCTCGTGCCCAGAGCATGCACGGGACGTGCTCGACAAAATGCCAGGGCGTGCTAGAGGTCTCGGGTGAGGCTGGGAATTAGCAGACCTAGTTTAGGAGTAGCTAGGAGTTTATTGGACAAGGTGGTTAGGCAAGGGAAGCAAGTTCATAGTGCAAACTAAAACTCATGTCAAAACTGGTCATGCCCATAAAGTGTTTGACAGAATGCCACATGCACCTAGGCATTTCTTGGAGTGGTCAAATCTCCCAGAGTGAGGTCTCTTTAGATGAAAGAGAGGGTGGTGAGGTTAGTTTGCCAAAAGAAGAAACTTGCTAGTGCAAGTTTTGCAAATCTTCAGTTCTGGACAGAAGGTAAATGGCATCATTACATGAACCAAAACTGTCCCAAAGGGTGCATGCTCCTGGACTTAGGGGTTTTGCAGGGTTGACTAGAACTAGGAGAAAGCACAAGGTCACTAGAGCAAAAAATAAATAGGGTTGTAGTAGAAAACGTAAGGCTGGACCAGAATGAAAAAGAGGTTGATACACTCAATTTTTCCAAAGGACAATACTAGGTTTTTGCAAAAAGTTAAATAATATACTCCTGTTGACATCCCAAAATTTTGGTAGAAGTTTTAAAGAAATATTTAAATAGGTTGTAGTGCAAAACTGTCCTTTGGACCAGATTTGAAAACTTGGTGTAGAACTCAAAATATCCAAGGAATGAAAGATATTTTTGCATAAAAGTGTTTTAAAAACATCACATGACCTCTCCAAATTTTGGTGAAATTTTTAAATAAATTTATCAAATGGCTGTACTGCAAAAGAGGCCCTGAAGCTTAGAAAAATCATTTTTCAAGAAATAAGGCATCAGGGAAAAATTATGCAAATAATTCCACTGATAAAGAATTGTTTTATTTGAGAGGGTAAAAGAGTCCAATAAAACTGGGAAGTTTTTTACTTGAGGTAAAAACTCCATAATAATAAAGAAAAGAGTGGTTCTGAAATCAGAAGGAAATACAGAAAATAAAATTTTTAGTTTCTAGGCAAAATTTTAATTAATAAAACAAGATTAAAATTTTGGGGTGTCACAACACTACCCCCCTTAAGAAAAAATCTCGTCCTCGAGATTTGCTAAGAGCTGTTTTGAAAAACAGATACTCCACGGTTACGTGTTTTTGCAATCAGTGTATGTGTTCGAGTAGGGGTGAGTCTGCTGCCGTGGTGCTGTGTGAAATAAAATGATCCACGTCGTGAGAAGATATATGATGCAGCAACTCAGGAAAAGAAATCTCACTCTAGGATTTTTTTGCGAGAGAAACAGTAATATAATAGAGTCAAACCGCAACAGAACTACTGACATTAATAGAAACTAAATAATTTACTCGCCGCACAAACTCGGGGTACCATGCATAAGTTACAACACAATAATAAACATTGCAATAATAAATACAGCAGTGACATCTAAAATGAAAATGGTAACTGGACGGGGTCCCGAGAAAACGTCTCTGGTACTGGGATGCACTCCTCTTCTATTGGGGAAAGCGGATTGATCAGCCGATGAAAGTGTCTCTCCTGGTCGGGCCTCAGTGGTCTGCCGATGGCAATCTGAGGATTCAAATCAGCGAGACTTTGGAGGTAACCCATTACTCGCTGGGTCAAACGTTCTTGAGCGATGACGTACTGGACCAGGTTGGCCAGTACTGGGTCTCTCTCAATCCGTCCACCGGGAAAAGATGTTACTTCTCCGGGTGCTGCACGGCTCGGAAAGTAATAATACCCTCGTTCGCTGGCATAGGATAACGCGAATCAAAGGCGAGCTAGTGCTTCGCAAGCAGCAGCTTCTATGGCCATATGTGGGGTCGGCATAGATTTCCCCACGAAGGAGACCTCCGTTGGGTCTTGGTTGGAGTCTATGGGAGGGATGTGTACTGCTGCCCAATATTTTGAGGTGGAAGGGGTGATCCTCGATTTGAACAACTCGTACTGGGGTGGCTGGGTAGAACCCATGGTACTGCAGGTAAAGTCCCACAATATTTTGACAAAACTACCCGGGGTTGCATCTGGGGTTCTCAGATAAATACTAGGGCTCGGCATGGCAGGAAATGGTTGTGAGGGTGGTGCACAAGGTGAAGGTGCTTGGCAAGGTCACGAGGTGGCCTTTTTATATAGCATCCGGGCTGGTTGTTTACCGTGGTGAAAGGTAATAAATTTGCCAGCTTAGCTCCAAGGGTCGAGGTCAAAGCCACAAATACATACCTCACTAAAGTGACGTATCACTGTGGGGGTTGTCGGGGTTGGTTGTTGGCAGTTGTGCCTGGAAAAAATATGCAACTGTGTGCTGACATAATTATGCATGGTTACTATTTAAAACAGAGGCACAACAACCGGCTGCGCTAATCTACAAGGTCACATGATTACTAAGCGAGGATACACTGAGACTCGGCACTACTTGGTGACTTAGTCTACCTCGTTTATATCTAAACAAGATTAAAATTTTGGGGTGTCACATAAATGCACAAGGTTTCCTCCCTTTTACTATTTCACCTTTGCTAGAGGTCAGTAGCCCGCCTGGATTTCAATTCAGGGTCAGTCGAACCGCAATTGAAAGAAGCAGCACCCGCTTAGGCGCGCGGAGCACCTAATCCGCCTATTCCCCGGGGAAGCGGCGCATCATTGTCTATCATAGGGGTGTGGGGCGCAGGAGCTGCTTGCGCCCGATATGGAGGTCGGCGGGGCTTGAATGGATGGCCGGGGGGGGCGGTGCCAAGCACGGCGGTGCGGTGAGGTCGAGGGGAGGGCGCAGGAAGGGGAGGAATACTGGGCCGGTGGTCGCTGGCATTTCGAGGAAGATCGTCAACACTGACTGGCTGGAGGTAGATGAAGGCGATCTGCCCGTTCTTTGTACATCGGATGGTGCAGAAAAAATGGACTGACCTATTTGCTTTCAGTCGACTGTTATTTTCATAGAATCCTGTAGTAATTGAGTGTGCCATGCATGTTGTAGAGCTATCATATGTCTCCCGTCATTTATTTCTCACCGACCTGCTATCTGCTACCTTTACACTATACTAATTGTGCACACACTTCACCCATACTCACACTATTGTTTTTTATGCATGGGTATTTCAGACTCTGACGCAGTGTTGATGAATGCAGAAAAGAAAAGACAGAAGTCGCTCCAGTGTAATTCGAAGATAAGCACTAAGCATTTCAGTGCTCTAATGGGTGCAATGTCAGCTATTGGAGACAGTAAACGTAGCTCTGCAGTTGATGATCTCAATTGCCACACACAACCATCCCAGGTGCTTGCTTTAACTTCGCGCTGTCAAATGTGGTTGCATGTTGCATATGGTGTCTAGCTTGTATTGCTTCCAATTTGGTTAAATTGCATCTGCTTACTTTACACATTATACCTTTGATAATGACATGCCTTCCTGTTTTTGATACATACTACATATGTCTATTAACCATGTTCGTACATCAAACTAATGCTCTTTTGTATCCCTCGTCAATCACTTATGATGAGACAGTCACTCGGGTGGGTTACTGTGAGACACCCTACTCGTTTAAAGAGTGCAATGTCATCCTCCCCACATGATTCTCAAGAAACAAGCAAGGCTAAATGAAGATAGTCAACATAGCTCTCTAGTTGATCACCGCAATTCCCCCACACCACCATCGCAGGTGCTTGCTCTTACTTGGCAGTGTGATATGTGGTTGCATGTTGCATATGGTGTCTACCTTGTAATGCTTCTAATTAGGTTAAATTGCATCTGCTTAGTTAACACATTATACCTGTGAATATGACCCGCCTTCCTGTTTTTGGTACATACTACGTCTTGGAGGAAATATGCCCTAGAGGCAATAATAAAGTTATTATTTATTTCCTTGTATCATGATAAATGTTTATTATTCATGCTAGAATTGTATTAACCGGAAACATAATACATGTGTCAATACATAGACAAACATAGTGTCACTAGTATGCCTCTACTTGACTAGCTCGTTTATCAAAGATGGTTATGTTTCCTAGCCATGGACAAAAGAGTTATCATTTGATTAACGGGATCACATCATTAGGAGAATGATGTGATTGACTTGACCCATTCCGTTAGCCTTAGCACTTGATCGTTTACTATATTGCTACTGCTTTCTTCATGACTTATACATGTTCCTATGACTATGAGATTATGCAACTCCCGTTTACCAGAGGAACACTTTGTGTGCTACCAAACGTCACAACGTAACTGGGTGATTATAAAGGAGCTCTACAGGTGTCTCCGAAGGTACATGTTGGGTTGGCATATTTCGAGATTAGGATTTGTCACTCCGATTGTCGGAGAGGTATCTCTGGGCCCACTCGGTAATGCACATCACTATAAGCCTAAGCAAGCATTGCAACTAATTAGTTAGTTGCGGGATGATGTATTACGTAACGAGTAAAGAGACTTGCCGGTAATGAGATTGAACTAGGTATTAGATACCGATGATCGAACCTCGGGCAAGTAACATACCGATGACAAAGGGAACAACATATGTTGTTATGCGGTTTGACCGATAAAGATCTTCGTAGAATATGTGGGAGCCAATATGAGCATCCAGGTTCCGCTATTGGTTATTGACCGGAGACGTGTCTCGGTCATGTCTACATAGTTCTCGAACCCGTAGGGTCCGCACGCTTAAGGTTTCGATGACAGTTATATTATGAGTTTATGAGTATTGATGTACAGAAGGAGTTCGGAGTCCCGGATGAGATCGGGGACATGACGAGGAGTCTCGAAATGGTCGAGACGTAAAGATCGATATATTGGACGACTATATTCGGAGTTCGGAAAGGTTCCGAGTCATTCGGGTATTTTTCGGAGTACCGGAGAGTTACGGGAATTCGCCGGGGAGTATATGGGCCTTATTGGGCCATACGGGAATAGAGGAGAGAGGCCAAAAGGAAGGAGGCTCCCCCCCCCCCTCTGGTCCGAATTGGACAAGGGGGGCAGCCCCCTTTTCCTTCTCCCTCTCCTCATCTTTCCTTCTCTCCTACTCCAACAAGGAAAGGAGGAGTCCTACTCCCGGTGGGAGTAGGACTCCCCCCTTGGCGCGCCTCCTCCCTAGGCCGGCCGCCTCCCCCCTTGCTCCTTTATATACGGGGGCAGGGGGCACCTCTAGACACACAAGTTGATCTTCGTGATTGTTCCTTAGCCGTGTGCGGTGCCCCCCCACCATATTCCACCTCGGTCATATCGGTGCGGTGTTTAGGCGAAGCCCTGCATCGGTAGAACATCATCATCGTCACCACACCGTCGTGCTGACGGAACTCATCCCCGACACCCTGCTGGATCGGAGTCCGGGGATCGTCATCGAGCTGAACGTGTGCTGAACTCGGAGGTGCCGTACGTTCGTTGCTTGGATCGGTCTGGTCGTGAAGACGTACGACTACATCAACCGCGTTGTCATAACGCTTCCGCTTACGGTCTATGAGGGTACGTGGACAACACTCTCCCCTCTCGTTGTTATGCATCACCATGATCTTGCGTGTGCGTAGCAAATTTTTTGAAATTACTATGTTCCCCAACAGTGGCATCCGAGCCTAGGTTTTATGCCTTGATGTTATATGCACGAGTAGAACACTAGTGAGTTGTGGGCGATACAAGTCATACTGCTTACCAGCATGTCATACTTTGGTTCAGTGGTATTGTTGGATGAAGCGGCCCGGACCGACATTACGCGTATGCTTACGCGAGACTGGTTTTACCGCCGTGCTTTGCACACAGGTGACTAGCGGGTGTCTGTTTCTCCAACTTTAGTTGAACCGAGTATGGCTACGCCTGGTCCTTGCGAAGGTTAAAACATCACTAACTTGACAAAGTATCGTTGTGGTTTTGATGCGTAGGTAAGAAAGGTTCTTGCTCAGCCTGTAGCAGCCACGTAAAACTTGCAACAACAAAGTAGAGGACGTCTAACTTGTTTTTGCAGGGCATGTTGTGATGTGATATGGTCAAGACATGATGAGATATAAGTTGTTGTATGAGATGATCATGTTTTGTTGAAGTTATCGGCGACTGGCAGAAGCCCTATGGTTGTCTCCTTGTTGCATAAGATGCAAGTGCCAAATAATTGCTTTACTTTATCGCTATGCGATAGCAATAGTTGCAAGAGCAATAGTTGGCGAGACGACCATGTGACGACACATTGATATAGATCAAGATGATGAAGATCATGGTGTCGTGCCGGTGACGATAGAGATCATGACAGTACTTTGGAGATGGAGATCAAAGGCGCAAGATGATCATGGCCATATCATGACACATATTTTGATTGCATATTATGTTTATCTTTTATACATCTTATTTTGCTTAGTTTGACGGTAGCTTTTTTAAGATGATCTCTCACTAATTATCAAGAAGTGTTCTCCCTAAGTATGCACCGTTGCGAAAGTTCTTCGTGCTGAGACACCACATGATGATCGGGTGTGATAGGCTCTACGTCCAAATACAACGGGTGCAAAACAGTTGCGCACGCGGAATACTCAGGTTAAACTTGACGAGCCTAGCATATAACAGATATGGCCTCGGAACACGGAGACCGAAAGGTCGAGCGTGAATCATATAATAGATATGATCAACATAGTGATGTTCACCATTGAAACTACTCCATCTCACGTGATGATCGGACATGGTTTAGTTGATTTGGATCACGTGATCACTTAGATGATTCGAGTGATGTCTATCTAAGTGGGAGTTCTTAAGTAATATGATTAATTGAACTTTAATTTATCATGAACTTAGTCCTGGTAGTATTTTGCAAATTATGTTGTAGATCAACAGCTTGCGTTGTTGCTTCCCTATGTTTTTGCTTCCCTATGTTTTTATATGTGTTCCTAGAGAAAACTAAGTTGAAAAATGTTACTAGCAATGATGCGGACTTGGTCCGTGATCTGAGGTTTATCCTCATTGCTGCACAGAAGAATTATGTCCTTGATGCACCGCTAGGTGACAGATCTATTGCAGGAGCAGATGCAGACGTTATGAACATTTGGCTAGCTCAATATGATGACTACTTGATAGTTTAGTGCACCATGCTTAATGGCTTAGAATCGGGACTTCAAAGACGTTTTGAACATCATGGACAATATGAGATGTTCCAGGAGTTGAAGTTAATATTTCAATCAAATACCCGAGTTGAGAGATATGAAGTCTCCAACAAGTTCTATGGCTAAAAGATGGAGGAGAATTGCTCAACTAGTGAGCAATTGCTTAGATTGTCTGAGTACTACAATCGCTTGAATCAAGTGGGAGTTAATCTTCCAGATAAGATAGTGAT
This sequence comes from Triticum dicoccoides, assembly GCF_002162155.2. Classification (NCBI taxonomy): domain Eukaryota; kingdom Viridiplantae; phylum Streptophyta; class Magnoliopsida; order Poales; family Poaceae; genus Triticum; species Triticum dicoccoides. The sequence goes on from NC_041385.1 coordinate 711,132,697, forward strand.
TAACAGAATTCTCTAGTCACCATCACCAAGTTGGTAGAACTTTGTGATGAACTATAGTATGCAAGGGATGACGAAAATGATTCCCAAGCTCTTCGTGATGTTGAAATCGATGAAGGTAGAAATCAAGAAAGAGCATCAAGTGTTGATGGTTGACAAGATCACTAGTTTCAAGAAAAGGGCAAAGGGAAAGAAAGGAAACTTCAACTAGAATGACAAGCAAGTTGTCACTCCCACGAAGAAGCCCAAAGCTGAACCAAAGCCTGAAACTGAGTGCTTACACTGCAAAGGAAATGGTCACTGGAAACGGAAATACCCTGAATATTTGGTGGATAAGAAGGATGGCAAACTGAACAAGGGTATATTTGATATACAGATTATTGATGTGTACCTTACTAGTGTTTATAGTAACCCTTGAGTATTTGATACTTATTCGGTTGCTAAGATTAGTAACTCGAAACAGGAGTTACAGAATAAACAGAAACTAGTTGAGGGTGAAGTGACGATGTGTGTTGGAAGTGGTTCCAAGATTGATATGATCATCATCGCACACTCCCTATACTTTCGGGATTAATGTTGAACCTAAATAAATGTTATTTGGCGTTTGCGTTGAGCATGAATATGATTTGATCATGTTTATTGCAATGCAGTTATTCATTTAAAATCAAAGAATAATTGTTGTTCTGTTTAAATGAATAAAACCTTTGATGGTCATACACCCAATGAAAATAGTTTGTTGGATATCGATCGTAGTGATACACATATTCATAATATTGATGCGAAAAGATGCAAAGTTGATAATGACAGTGCAACTTATTTGTGGCACTGCCGTTTGGGTCATATCGGTGTAAAGCGTATGACGAAACTCCATAAAGATGGATTTTCGGAATCACTCGGTTATGAATCATTTGATGCTTGTGAACCGTGCCTTTTGGGCAAGATGACTAAAACTCCGTTCTCCGGAACAATGGAACGAGCTAGTGACTTATTGGAAATAATACATACCGATGTATGCGGTCCAATGAGTGTTGATGCTCATGGCGGGTATCGTTATTTTCTGACCTTCACAAGATGAATTGAGCAGATATGAGTATATCTACTTAATGAAGCACAAGTCTGAAACATTTGAAAAGTTCAAAGAATTTCAGAGTGAAGTGGAGAATCATCATAACAAGAAAATAAAGTTTCTGCAATTTGATCGCGGAGACAAATATTTGAGTTACGAGTTTGGTCTTCAACTAAAACAATGTGGAATAGTTTCACAAACTCATGCCACCTGGAACACCACAGCTTAATGGTGTGTCCGAACGTCATAACAGTACTTTATTGGATATAGTGCAACCTATGATGTCTCTTACCGATTTACCACTATCGTTTTGGGGTTATGCAATAGAGACAGCTGCATTCACTTTAAATAGGGCACCAACAAAATCCGTCGAGACGACGCCTTATGAACTGTGGTTTGGCAAGAAACCAAAGTTGTCATTTCTTAAAAGTTTGGGGCTGTGATGCTTATGTGGAAAAGTTTCAACCTGATAAGCTCGAACCCAAATCGGAGAAGTGCGTCTTCATAGAATACCCAAAGGTAACTATTGGGTACACATTCTATCACATATCCGAAGGCAAGTTATTAGTTGCTAAGATGGATCCTTTCTAGAGAAGAAGTTTCTCCCGAAATAAGTGAATGGGAGGAAAGTAGAACTTGATGAGGTAATTGTACCTTCTCCCTTATTGGAAAGTAGTTCATCACAGAAATCAGTTCCAGTGATTCCTACACTAATTAGTGAGGAAGTTAATGATGATGATCATGAAACTTCAAATCAAGTTGCTACCAAACCTCGTAGGTCTTCCAGAGTAAAGATCCGCACCAGAGTGGTACAGTAATCATGTTCTGGAAGTCATGTTACTAGACCATGATGAACCTACGAACTATGAGGAAGCGATGATGAGCCCAGATTCCGCGAAATGGCTTGAGGCCATGAAATCTGAGATGGGATCCATGTATGAGAACAAAGTGTGGACTTTGGTGGAGTTGCCCGATGATCGACAAGCCATAGAAAATAAATGGATCTTCAAGAGGAAGACGGACACTGATAGTAGTGTTACTATCTACAAAGCTCGACTTGTTGTGAAAGGTTTTTCGACAAGCTCAAGGTGTTGACTACAATGAGATTTTCTCAACTGTAGCGATGCTTAAGTCTGTCCGAATCATGTTAGAAATTGCCACATTTTATGAAATCTGGCAAATGGATGTCAAAACTGCATTCCTTAATGGTTTTCTTAAAGAAGAGTTGTATATGATGCAACCAGAAGGTTTTGGCAATCCTAACGGTGCTAACAAAATGTGCAAGCTCCAGCGATCCATCTATGGACTGGTGCAAGCATCTCAGAGTTGGAATATACGCTTTGATAAGTTGATCAAAGCATATAGTTCTATACAGACTTATGGTGAAGCCTGTATTTACAATAAAGTGAGTGGGAGCACTACCGCCTTTCTGATAAATATATGTGAGTAACATATTGTTGATCTGAAATGATGTAGAATTTTTTCTGGAAAGCATAAAGGAGTATTTGAAAGGAGTTCTTTAAAATAAAGACCTCAGTAAAGCTACTTACGTATTGAGCATCAAGATCTATTGAGATAGATCAAGACGCTTGATAAGTTTTTCAATAAGTACATACCTTGTCAAGATTTTGAAGTAGTTCAAAATGGAACAGTCAAAGAAAGAGTTCTTGCCTGTGTTGCAAAGGTATGAAATTGAGTAAGACTCAAATCCCCACCATGGCAGAAAATAGAAAAAAAGAATGAAAGTCATTCCCTATGCCTCAGTCATAGGTTCTATAAAGTATGCTATGTACCAGACCTATTGTATACCTTGCTCTGAATTTGTCAAGGGAGTACAATAGTGATCTAGAAGTAGATCACTGGACATTGGTCAAAATTATCCTTAGAGAAATAAGGATATGTTTCTCGATTACGGAGGTGATAAAAGAGCCCGTCATAAAAAGTTACAACGATGCAAGCTTTTACACCAATCCAGATGACTCTAAGACTCAATCTGTATACATATTGAAAGTGAGAGCAATCAGCTAGAGTAGCTCCATGCAAAGCATTGTAGACATAGAATATTTGCAAAATACATACAGCTCTGAATGTGACAGAGCCATTGACTAAAACTTCTCTCATGAGCAAAACATGATCATACCTTAGTACTCTTTAGGTGTTAATCACATAGCAATGTGAACTAGATTATTGACTCTAGTAAACCCTTTGGGTGTTGGTCACATGACGATGTGAACTATGGGTGTTAATCACATACAGATGTGAATATTGGTGTTGAATCACATGACGATGTGAACTAGATTATTGACTCTAGTGCAAGTGGGAGACTGAAGGAAATATGCCCTAGAGGCAATAATAAAGTTATTATTTATTTCCTTATATCATGATAAATGTTTATTATTCATGCTAGAATTGTATTAACCGGAAACATAATACATGTGTGAATACATAGACAAACATAGTGTCACTAGTATGCCTCTACTTGACTAGCTCGTTTATCAAAGATGGTTATGTTTCCTAGCCATGGACAAAAGAGTTGTCATTTGATTAACGGGATCACATCATTAGGAGAATGATGTGATTGACTTGACCCATTCCGTTAGCCTTAGCACTTGATCGTTTAGTATATTGCTACTGCTTTCTTCATGACTTATACATGTTCCTATGACTATGAGATTATGCAACTCCCGTTTACCGGAGGAACACTTTGTGTGCTATCAAACGTCACAACGTAACTAGGTGATTATAAAGGAGCTCTACAGGTGTCTCCGAAGGTACATGTTGGGTTGGCGTATTTCGAGATTAGGATTTGTCACTCCGATTGTAGGAGAGGTATCTCTGGGCCCACTCGGTAATGCACATCACTATAAGCCTTGCAAGCATTGCAACTAATTAGTTAGTTGCGGGATGATGTATTACGTAACGAGTAAAGAGACTTGCCGGTAAGGAGATTGAACTAGGTATTAGATACCGACGATCGAATCTCGGGCAAGTAACATACCGATGACAAAGGGAACAACGTATGTTGTTATGCGGTTTGACCGATAAAGATCTTCGTAGAATATGTGGGAGCCAATATGAGCATCCAGGTTCCGCTATTGGTTATTGACCGGAGACGTGTCTCGGTCATGTCTACATAGTTCTCGAACCCGTAGGGTCCGCACGCTTAAGATTTCGACGACAGTTATATTATGAGTTTATGAGTATTGATGTACCGAAGAAGTTCGGAGTCCAGGATGAGATCGGGGACATGACGAGGAGTCTTGAAATGGTCGAGACGTAAAGATCGATATATTGGACGACTATATTCGTAGTTCGGAAAGGTTCCGAGTCATTCGGGTATTTTTCGGAGTACCGGAGAGTTACAGGAATTCGCCGGGGAGTATATGGGCCTTATTGGACCATACGGGAATAGAGGAGAGAGGCCAAAAGGAAGGAGGCGCCCCCCCCCCCTCTGGTCCGAATTGGACAAGGGGGGCAGCCCCCTTTTCCTTCTCCCTCTCCTCCTCTTTCCTTCTCTCCTACTCCAACAAGGAAAGGAGGAGTCCTACTCCCGGTGGGAGTAGGACTCCCCCCTTGGCGCGCCTCCTCCCTAGGACGGCCGCCTCCCCCCTTGCTTCTTTATACACGGGGGCAGGGGCACCTCTAGACACACAAGTTGATCTTCGTGATTGTTCCTTAGCCGTGTGCGGTGCCCCCTCCACCATATTCCACCTCGGTCATATCGTTGCGGTGTTTAGGCGAAGCCCTGCATCGGTAGAACATCATTATCGTCACCACGCCGTCGTGCTGACGGAACTCATCCCCGACACCCTGCTGGATCGGAGTCCGGGGATCGTCATCGAGCTGAACGTGTGCTGAACTTGGAGGTGCCGTACGTTCGGTGCTTGGATCGGTCGGATCGTGAAGACGTACAACTACATCAACTGCGTTGTCATAACGCTTCCTCTTACGGTCTACGAGGGTACGTGGAGAACACTCTCCCCTCTCGTTGCTATGCATCACCATGATCTTGCGTGTGCATAGGAATTTTTTTGAAATTACTATGTTCCCCAACACGTCTTTCTATAAACCATGTTCTTACATCAAACTACTTTTCTTATGTATCCCTCATCAATGCTCCTAATTTGTTAAATTGCATCTCCTTAGCTTACACATTATACATGTGAATATGACACGCCTTCCTGTTTTTGGTACATACTTCATCTGCCTATCACACCATGTTCTTACATCAAACTATTGTTCTTGTGTATCCTGCGTCTATCGCTTATGATGAGACAGTCACGCGCGTGGGTTAATATGAGACGCAATACTCTTATAAAGAATGCAATTTCATCCTCTCCACATGATTCTCAAGAAACAGCAAGCCTAAATGAAGATATTGAACGTTGCTCTGTACCTGAAGACAGCACTTCCCCTACACCATCATCACAGGTGCTTGCTTCAACTTCGCAGTGTGATATGTGGTTGCATGTTGCATACGGTGTCTAGCTTGTAATGCTTCTAATTAGGGTAAATTGCATCTGCTTAGTTTACACACTATACCTGTGAATATGACATGCCTTCCTATTTTTGGTACACACTATATCTATGTGTTAACCTTGTTCTTACATGAAACTACCTCTCTTCTGTATCCTGCATCAATCACTTACGATGAGTCACCTTTATTCGTTGCATATTGCATATTATTTCTAGTCTGTTGCCATGTATTGCTTCTAATTTGGTCAAATACATTTGTTAGGGAACCCTTTTAATTTGGCAGAGTGATATTGGTTTCATCTTTCATATGGTTTCTAGCTTGCATCGATTCTAACAAGTTCAAGCACCTTGTGCTTAATTTACACTTTATACATCATACATGTCAATATGTCATGCCGTCCTGTTTTTCATACATATTCCATCCTCCTATCATGCGGCTGCCTTACATGAAAGTAGTGTTCGTCAGTATCATGCATCAATAAGTTCTGAAGAGCAAATTTTATTTCTTTTTCTTGTGGGTTTGACTTGACAAGGCAAAATCAAGAAAGAGGAAGGAAAAGAGTAAGGAAGGCGATGATGGTGGTCCTCTACAGCAACGTAAACAGAGCATCTGTACCGATTCTCCTTGTACTGATAGTGCATTACATGGTCCAAGTCTCCGCTCCCCTACTCCACCATCCAAGGTGCTTTCTCTAACTTGGCAGTGTGATATCTGGTTGCATGTTGCATACGGTGTCTAGCTCGTATTGCTCCTAATTGGTGTAAACTGCATCTGCTTAGCTTACACATGATACATGTGAATATGACACGCTTTCCTATTTTTGGTACATACTATATCTGTCTATCACACCATGTTCTTACATGAAACTACTCTTCTTGTGTATCCTGCATCAGTCACTTATGATGGGACACCTTTAAGTTGGCAGTGTGATATTGGTTTGCGTCTTGAATATGATTTCTAGCATGTATTGCTTCTAGTTTGATGAACGCCGCCTATGACGAGACAGTTTTAACTTGGCAAAGTGATATTGATTGCACCTTCCATATGGTGTCTTGCAGTGTTTCTAATTTGTTGAAGTGCCTTCTGCTTAGTTACCACATCATAGGTGTGAATATGTCAAGCTGTCCATTTTTTCGTACATATTCCATCCTCGCATCATGTGTTTGCCTTTCATCCGAGTAGTGTTCATCAGTATCATGCATGAATGAGTTCTGAAGAGCAAATTTTATTCCTTTTTCTTATCGGTTTGACTTCACAATGCAAAATCATTACAGCTGAAGGAAATTAGTCCGGGAGTGGATGATGGTGGTCCTTCGGAGCAACTCAAACAGGGGGTCTCTAAAGATTCTACTCCGCCATCCTCCCAACAAGATTCGCAAGACAACACAAGGCTGGACAGTCAACGTAGCTGTGGAGATGATGAGCACATCTCCCCTACTCCACCATCACAGGTGCTTGCTCTAACTTGACACTATTATATGTGGTTGCATGTTGTGTATGATGTCTAGCTTGTATTGCTTCTAACTTGAATTGCATCTGCTTACTTTACACATAATGCCTGTGAATATGACACGTGTTCCTATTTCTAGAACATACGTGTACATGATGAGCACATCTCCCCTACTCCACCATCACAGGTGCTTGCTCTTACTTGGAACTATTATACGTGGTTGCGTTTTCCGTATGTATGTCTAGTTTGTATTGCTTCTGATTATGTAGAATTGCATCTGCGTAGCTTACAACTTATACCTGCAATGATCACTTACCCATAAGACACATTTAACTTGGGACTGTGATGTAGGTTGCATCTTGCATTGTCTTCTAGCTTGTACTGCTTCTAATTTCTTGAAATGGCACTTACGATGAGACACTTTTTACCTGATAGAGTGATATTGGTTTCATGTTCATATGGTGCCTAGTCTTCATTTCTTCTAATTTTGTTGAAATGCCTCCCGCTTACTGTTTTTTCATACATATTCCATCCTCCTATCGTACGTGTGAATATGAAATGTTGTCTTTTTTTGTATATATTCCATCCTCCTATCCTGCGCTTGCCTTACATCAAAGTAGTGTTCGTCTGTATCATGCATCAACCAGTTATGTAGAGCTAATTTTATTCATCTTCTTGTGGTTTTGACTTCATAAGGCAATATCAGAAAATAGGAAGGAAAAGAGTAAGTTAGGGGATGTTGGTGGTACTCCGCACCGACGCAAACAGAGACTCTCTAGATTTGCCACTGCTACTGCTAATGAAGTTGAAGTCCCAAGTCTACATGATGAGTTCATCTCCCGCACTCCACCATCGCAGGTGCTTGCTCTAAGTTGACAGTGTGATAATTGGTTTCATGTTGTATATGTTGTCTAGCCTGTATTTATTCTATTTTGATTAAATTACACCTGCTGAGTTTATAAGTTATACATGTGCATATGACATGGCTTTCTGTGTCTAGAATACACTACATCTATCTATCATACCATGTTCTTACATCAAAGTACTGTTGTTGTGTATCCCGCATCAGTAACTCATGATTGGACACTTTTAACATGGCAGTTTGATAGTGGTTGCATCTTGCATTGATTTCTACATTGTACTGCTTCTAATTTTTCGAATTTCCACTTATGACAAGACACTTTTATCTTGGCAGAGTAATATTGGTTGCATCTTTCATATGGTGTCTAGCTTGCATTACTTCTATTTTCTTGAAAATCCTTCTGCTTAGTTTGCACATCGTAGCTATGAATATGTTGTGTCGTCCTGTTTTTCTTACATATTCCATCCTCATACGGTTGTCTTACATCAAAGTATTGCTTGTCTGTATCATGCATCAATGAGTTCTGAAGAGTGATTTTATTCTTTTGTGTTGTGGGTACAGCTTGACATGGCAAAGTCAAAAAAGAGCAAGGAAAATAATATAGTAGGGAGTGCTGTTACTCATCGGGTGAAACGGCAAAGGTTCTCCCGTCGAGATTCTACTGGTACTTATAGTGCAGTAGAAGGTCCAAGTCCACCGGCTAAATCTACAAACACAGTATCACCTGCTCCACCAGCTGCAGCATCCGCTTCAACTGTACCAGCATCTCAACCAGTTACTCGTTCGTTTGCTCCAGAACTGGCCAGTTCCCAATCTGCCTTCACACCTAACACTACTTCCGAAGCACTGCTGACACAACAGGACTTGGCAAGATCAGATGAACCTCATGAGCATCAACACCAAGACGGTACCTGACCGAGTCAAGTTGCAGTTGCATGCTCCTTTATATGTACTCTCACAGTTTGATGTACACTAACACTTTCCATATTCGTTGTTGAACTAGCACCACGGCGCAAGCAGAAACAGACATCAGGGATAATGCTTGACAGATTAACAAAATCTAAAGGAGGAAGAATGGAGATCCATTTTGAGTCAGGTTTAAAAAGGCCACGTGATGCTACAGAGTCAGCCAAGTTAGTATAAGAGGCAGCCGTTGCCGTTAGGTGTCATGCGCGTATCCTCCCAACGTGGATCCAGTAAAGGAATGAGAAAGACAATACCCAATTTAACACCTTCCTTGACCATTTATCCGTAAGTAATGTTATTCATCGCAATTAGTAATATTGTCTTGCTCTGTCCAATACTTTCTAGCTTCCTCCTAATAAGACTCACATTCTTTTTTCAACAGATGAGGTTCAAGTTGGATCCGAAAGATGATGCAACTAAACAAGCATGCAGTCATGTTTTTCAGTCTGCTCTGCGACAGTATCGGTACCACCTTAGAAAATCTCACTTTGAAGGCAAGGCTAATAATGAAATCGCCCAAACATCTCCAGTGGAATATATTACAGATGAAGACTGGACAGCCCTCGTTAAACACTGGTCTGATCCAAAGTATCAGGTAGGCTATATGTATTTGATCAGACCACATATTGAACTTGTATTTATGTATGTGCCTTACAAGTGTATCTTCTTCTAGGCTAACTATTTGAAGAACAAAACCAACCGTTCTAAAGTGAAATTCCAACAGACAACAGGAGCTCGTAGCTATATTGCACACTGCGAGGCTCTTGTAAATAGCTGCTACTTCCTTCTTTTTTTGTGCCATATTATCGTATCTATATTGACTTGTTCCAAATACAGAGGAAAGCCCGTGCGGACCAGAAAGAACCTGAACCGAATGCAGTGCAAATCTTCAAGCATTGCCACACCAGCAAGATAAAGGGCATGAGCACACCCTCTCAAGCCGCTATTGTAAGTCCTTACTCCTCCTGCCTTGAACTGATTGGTACTGTGATGTGTTCATTTAACTACTTGGTTTGCAGCCAATGTCAGTTACTCTGTTCACTTTTATACACAGTTGTCTTAATGTATCATTTCACCTTACATGGTTTAAAAGAGATGAAGGATATTCTTTTGGTCTTGATCTGTAATCTAGTTGTTATGTTCACGTGCGCACACAATGATAAAATAGCATCTTTGTTTTATATCTGTTTGCCCATGATATGAATGATGCCATACTATGTTCATCCTACTTTAAACCATGTATGTTTATCCTTAGATGTCGATGAATGTGAGGAAATAGACAATATAGTAGGCATGCTACAAGGACATATGTTCCAAAAGTGATTTTATTATGTAGTTGGCACTACAATACATGCTAATGTATTACGGTAGTTCACCAAAATAAGTTATGTATAAACGTTTAACCTACTTTGTTTGTTTTTGTCTCATTAGTAACTTATCCGGTACACTAACCTACAAGTTCAAACTTTCAGGAAGCTATGGAAAAAATGATTGAACAGCCACAACCACCTGAAGGTGACGAGGCTACTACAGGCACAATGTCACCTCTTGCTACAGTGCGTCAGTATCTCTCCACTAACAGTGCAAAAAGCACCTTCCTGCGTAATTCTGGGTTGGTTGTCAAGGTAACCTCGTCCAAATCGCCTACTGAACAAAATCTTCCTGCTAGACAGAGTGATATATTTGTGCTCCAGACACAAGTCCAATCCCTAATGGACGTTGTTTCAGAAACAAGAATAGTGGTTGAGAAATGTCGTCAAGATATGAATGGTTTTGAAACCAGACTATCAGACATTCGCTTCGTTGCTGAAGAGCAATGGCGGAAAAAGGTGGAGATCGTGCTGCTCCATCAGATTCTACAGCCTGAAACATTAGCACTTAGGTCAAATGATATGTGCTTCTATACATCTGATGGTGCTTTTATATGGAAAGACTGTAAATTTTATGCCAACAGGCCTTTTGTTGTATGATTGGAATTTATTTTGTTGTGATACAACATTTATGATGCTGCCACAGGCTGCAGTAATTACGACGCTATTTTTGTATAGTGTAGGTTTATCTTAGTAATGTATTCGGCCGAAAGCTTCGTAGGAGCCCAACATGCCAACATTCATCAGGCCCATTCCAATTGGACTAAAAACGATTACGGGCCGAAATTGGTATGTAGCCCACTAAAAATATCTGGGCTTAAATTAGCATAAGCTTTCAAAAAAAATTGGTAGGCATGTGCCCATAGTGGGCCTTTAACAGGCCTAAACATAATTTGGGCCCTCAGTAAAAATAGGCCCTTTACAAGTGTAAATATCTCGAGCCCATAAAAACATGGGCCCTTAATAGACCGAAAGTGAGATTGGGCCCTAATTGTGCCAAATAACCCACTGGACTTAGTAGGCCGAAATGGTGGCCCATTTACGATGCGGATATTTGACAGGCCGAAATTCGGATGGGCCATAAATGCGCCGACCTAATACACGGGCCTTTAACAGGCCGAAACTTCGGTCGGGCTAGATTATCATCATTTTTATATGGGCCATTAATGGGCCCGATATGACGTTGCGCCACATATGGCCCATGGTTTACGTCCGGCGTTAACAGGCCGCAAATGACAACAGGCCGAAAGTGGCCCAAATCTATAGTGGGCCTCTAACACGCCTAATGACAGACATGGCCGAATATGACCCAAATCCTTCACGGTCGTTTATGGGCCAAAAGTTTTGACGGCCTGTAAATGGGCCCAAATGAAGCCGGACCTTTAACAGGCCGGAAATACACAGGGCCGTAATTCGACCCAATTACTTAGCCGACTGTTAACGGGCCAGAAGTGACCATGGGCCGCATGATGACAAGTTTAGACCAGGCCGTTGACGGGCTGATTTGATAGAGAATGTTGGGCCTTTAGCTGGGTCGGCCCATTATGGTCTGCAGAATCTTGTGGGCCTTTAGCTGGGCCGGCCCATTGTGGTCCGCAAAATCTTGTAGGCCTTTAGCTGGGCCAGCCCATTATGGTCCGCTAAATTTTGTGGGCCTTTAGCTGGGTCGGCCCATTATGGTCTGCTAAATCTTATGGGCCTTTGATTGGGCCGACCCATTTAAACTTTGTGGGCCACTTTTGGGCCGGTCCACGTGTCAACATATCATAGGCCCATCTCGACCGTTGGATGAGTGACACCTGTGCCAACACGGAGCTGACAGGTGTTCCCTTCGGCCAATTAGAATTTTACATGTGGAAATTTCCCATTTGGTCAGGGCTGTTAACGGGTTATCGGATCCAAAATCCGACCCGATAGCTTAACGGTGTTCCGTTACGGTGGATGCCACGTGTCGGTCACCCTTGACGAAAGCACTTCTATGATGCGCGATTTATCGTCATGGAAGTGGACACTTCCGTGATGATAATTTCTGTAATGTCATGGAACACTTCTACGACAGCACAGGTATGACTATCTTGATTCTGTCATAAATTTGTCATGGATGTACATGCATGACAAAAAACGTGACCTACTGTGACAAACACGTGTCATCACGGAAGTGTGTTTTTTTGTAGTGTTGTAACTAGGCGAGGGTCAATCTAGATAGTAATGACGAGCAAAGCTTGCTTGTGCTTTTCAAGGAAGCATTCCAGTAGTATCGGTATTACCTGAGGAAATCACACTTTGATGGCAAGTCTATAAATGAATTTCCGGTGAAGTCTCCTGTGCTAAATTTAGAAGACATTGAATGGAAAAACCTTGTTATGCACTGGTCTCGTTCCCAGGATGAGGTACTGTCTATGAAATCACATGACAATTTGAACTTCTACTTTTCCGCATGTGCCTTACAGATCTTTTTTGCAGGAAATCTGCTCGAGGAAGAATTCCGGTTTGAAAAGAACGACAGGATATCTCAAATATGCTGCCCGCTGCTTTGCTCTTGTTAGTACCTGTTGTCCTGTATCACTATACTTGCATACATACCTGGTTCATTATGTGACAGCTGTATGCATGATAGCTTGCTTATCAATTGTTCGCTCCAAATTATCTGATCTGTATGAATGGTTACATTAGTGTAGAATATATCCAATGCCAATGAATATTTTTAGCTCTGCATTATTCTTGTAAGTACATGTTGTCCTTTATCAGTGTACTTATATTGACAGGTAGTTGTTCATGTACCATCACACTGCAGCTTATTTTCCTTTGCCCTCCATTTTCTATACATCAGATCTATATTTACTCTTACCATAAGGTTGGTACTGAAGAAGTTTAGTTGTGCATTGCTCTTAGCTATGCCTTTTGCTTGTATCGTTGCACATACATTTATAGCTACTTGGTTATGTAGAATCA
>NC_041385.1:711146181-711162786 GCF_002162155.2 Triticum dicoccoides
TCTTCACCAGCAATGTAAGTTTGTCCTTCTCAAGCCTTCAAACTTTGTTGTGTATATTTGGTTAGGCATGGCTGCAACAGCTGTTTATTTTTGGTGTTTGCATCAAATTGCATGTTTAAAGTTTCTTATGTAGTTCATAAACAAAAGTTTGTCCTTCTCAATTTAAGTTTTCAGTTGTACAACCAAGTTCCTTCTTCATACCATGTAAATTAAACTATACAGAGCAAGTGATCTTCTTTTGCACTGCAGGTATGCTTCTGTTCTTCATCCGTAATCCAGTTGTGTGGTGAACCTACCCACTACAGCACAATGTCATATTCTGCAATGTCTTAACTATGAACAATGTCATATCTCTTTATTTGCCAATCTGAAATGGGATAAATTGACAGCACACTAACCATTGATACTTATGAGTTCTTAATATGTAATCCGGTGGTGTCGTGAAGCTGCCAACTCCTTCACAATGTCATTTCCTGCCATGTCTTGACCTGAACAATACCATATTGTGTTAATGCATTTTTAAACTGTGTCACTTTATTCGTCAGTAACAAATGTGATGAATTGTCAACACTGATACTTTTATGTGCAAAACTTGTCATCTGTCTGCATGTTTATCTTTCAGAGTGAGGAAGATATAAGTGTTGAACAAACACAGTCTCATCATCTTGCTCAGGTGCTTGCGCTGCATCTCGCCAGCAGGGCTAACCTTTCTTGAACTCTATTGAAGTGATGTTGGTTTTGTATATTATTTTGTCGGTGTGTTTATTTGCACTGGTGGCAATCTTTGATGCCCAGTGTATGTAATCTACTGTCTACTTGTGCTTTATTATCATAGTGGCGAACTTTGATGCCCAGTGGATGTAATATGCCGTAATTTCTTTATTGTATAGTCTAGGTTTTTTCTTATTCACGATGCTGTAGTTATTTTACTGTATATATATCCTGTCTTCGCAGTAAACTGGTCAAACAGTAAAATTACGGTACATAATCGGGCCGTCATGCAATTACGATGTATGATCCGCATCATGGGCCCCGTCAAACTGGCCCACTAGTAGATTCGGGCCTTTAATAGGCCGAGTAACCCCCGGCCCTCTTTTCGCAAGAAAACTCAATGGGCTTTTAGGAGGGTGAGAAGTAGGTTGGGCCTAAAACGTGTAGAACAGCTCATGGGCCGGCAGCAGCCCGAAATGGACCCCGGCCCATGATTGTGCGAATCAAATCACGGGCTTTTAACAGGCCAAAATTGTCTCGGTCGTTGTTTGGCCCAATCAGATATCGGTTGCAAGCAGGCCAGATGCAAACCGGGCCGGAGTTAGGCCCAACTATATGACGGGCTTTTAACAGGCCGAAATTAATATAGGGCTGAAATGTTAAACGTGCCCTTAACAGGTTGAAACTAATATCAAGCCAAATTACTAAATGGGCCTTTAGCAAGTGGGCCCAAAAGCATAGCGTCCAGTTAACGGGCCAAATCTGATATGGGCCATAATTGAGGCCGAAGCCTCTTAAAGGGTCGGACCTGATTTGGGCCGTGATTTGGCACAGAACATGGGAGGCTTTTAACGGGCCGGATCTCATATGGGCAATTATTAGGCCCGGAACGTGGCAGGCCATTAATGGACCGGATCAAATACGGCCGGTATTTGGCCCAAAACATGGCAGCCAGTTAATGGGCCAGCCTACTAGGGTCCTAAAAATCTTGTGGGCCTAAAGCTGGGTCGGCCCATTAGTGTCGGCGAAATCTCGTGGGCCTTTAGCTGGGCCGGCCCATTATGGTCCACAAGAATTTTGTGGGACTTTACCTGGGCCGGCCCATTATGGCACACAAAAAACTTGTGGGCCTTTACCTGGGCCGGCCCATTATGGCCCACAAAATCTTGTGGGCCTTTAGCTGGGCCAGCCCATTATGGTCCGCAAAATCTCGTGGGCCTTTTGCTGGGCCGGCCCATTATGGTCCGGAAAATCTTGTGGGCCTTTAGTTGGGCTGACCCATTTAAACTTGATGGGCCGTGCCACGTGTTGCCGTATCATAGGCGCCTTCTGTCCAATGAGCGGATGACATTTGTCCCAAAGATGAGCCGACACGTGTTTCCTCCAGCCAATGATGATTTTACACGTGGAAAATCCCCATTGGTCGGGGCTGTTAACGGGTTATCGGATCCAAAGCCCGACCCGATAGCTTAACGGCGTTCCGTTATGGTGGATGCCACGTGTCGGTCACCCTTGACGAAAGCACTTTTGTGACGCGTGATTTATCGTCATGGAAGTGGACACTTCCGTGATGATAATTTTGGTAATGTCATGGAACACTTCTACGACAGCACAAGTATGACTATCTTGATTCTGTCATAAAATCGTCATGGATCTACATGCATGACAAAAAACGCGACCTACTATGACAATCATCACAGAAGTGTATTTTTTTGTAGTGGTAACGAACGCGAATCATATGAGCATGATGAAAACTAGCTTGACGATAATTCCCATGTGTCCTCAGGAGCGCTTTTCTCATTATAAGAATTTGTCCAGGCTTGTCCTTTGCTACAAAAAGGATTGGGCCACCTTGCTGCACCTTATTTAATTTCATTGCTTGTTACCCGTTACAAATTATCTTATCACAAAACTATTTGTTACCTACAATTTTAGTGCTTGCAGAGAATACCTTACTGAAAACCGCTTGTCATTTCCTTCTGCTCCTCGTTGGGTTCAACACTCTTACTTATCGAAAGGACTATGATAGATCCCCTATACTTGTGGGTCATCAAGACTCTTTTCTAGCGCCGTTGCCGGGGAGTGAAGCGCCTTTGGTGAGTGTAACTTGGTAAGGAAACATTTATATAGTGTGCTGAAATTTACTATCACTTGTTACTATGGAAACTAATCCTTTGAGGGGCTTGTTCGGGGCATCTTCGCCCTGACCAGTAGAGCAAAGAGTTGCTCCTCAACCTACTGAACCTACTGAAAATGTTTACTTTTAAATTCCTTCGAGTATGATAGAGAAACTGCTAGCTAATCCCTTTGAAGGAGATGGAACATTGCATCCCTATTTACAACTTATATATGTGGATGAAGTTTGTGGATTATTCAAGCTTGCAGGTATTCCCGATGATGCATTGAGATGGTATAGGCTATGTGATGATACGGGATCTTGGGACTATAAATGATTGAAATTGGAATTTCACCATAAGTTCTATCCTATGCATCTTGTTCATCGTGATCGTAATTATATATATAATTTTTGGCCTCGCGAAGGAGAAAGCATCGCTCAAGCTTGGGGGAGGCTTAAGCCAATGTTATATTCATGTCCCAATCATGAGCTCTCAAGAGAAATGATTATTCAAAAAATTTATGCTCGACTTTCTCTCAATGATCGCACCATGCTCGATACTTCCTGCGTTGGTTCTTATATGCTGAAGACTATTGAATTCAAGTGGGACTTATTGGAAAGAATTAAATGCAACTCTGAAGGTTGGGGTTCCGACGATGGTAAGGAGTCAGGTATGACACCTAAGTTTGATTGTGTTAAATCATTTATGGATACCAATGCTTTTCATGGATTTGGCGCTAAATATGGACTTGACTCTGAGATAGTAGCTTCTTTCTGTGAATCATTTGCTACTCACGTTGATCTCCCTAAGGAGAAGTGGTTTAAATATAATCCTCCCATTGAAGTAAAAGTAGTTGCACCTGTTACGGTTGAAGAAAAGACTATAACTTATAATGATCCTATTGTTCCTACTACTTATGTTGAGAAACCACCTTTCCCTGTTAGGATAAAGGATCATGCTAAAGCTTCAATTGTTGTTCGTAAAAGTAATACTAGAACATATACACCTCCTGAGCAAATTGAAGTTGAACCTAGTATTGCAATGGTGAAAGATCTCTTGGCTGATAATATTGATGGGCATGTTATTTATTTCTGTGAGGAAGCTGCTAATATTGCTAAACTCGATACTAAGATACATAGACATGTTGTAGGCATGCCTGTTATTTCTGTTAAAATAGGAGATCATTGTTATCATGGCTTATGTGATATGGGTGCTAGTGCCAGTGCAATACCTATTTCCTTATATGAAGAAATTATGCATGATATTGCACCCACTGAGTTAGAAGGTATATATGTTACTATTAAACTTGCAAATAGAGATACTATTTCACCGATTGGGATTGTTAGAGATGTTGAAGTCTTGTGTGGGAAAGTTAAATATCCTGCTGATTTTCTTGTTCTTGGTTCCCCACAAGATAGCTTTTGTCCCATTATATTTGGTAGACCCTACTTGAATACTGTCAATGCTAGGATTGATTGCAAAAAGGATGTTGTTACAATTGGCTTGGGGTATATGAAACATGAGTTTAACTTTGCAAAATTTCATAGACAACCCCATGATAAAGAATTGCCTAGTAAAGATGAAATTATTGGTCTTGCTTCTATCGTCATGCCTCCTACTGATCCTTTAGAACAATATTTGCTAGACCATGAAAATGATATGTTTATGAATGAAAGAAGGGAGATAGATGAAGTATTCTTTCAATAGGGTCCTATTCTAAAACACAACTTGCTTGTTGAAATCCTAGGGGATCCCCCTCCACCCAAGGGTGATCCCGTGTTTGAGCTTAAACCATTACCTGATAATCTTAAATATGCTTATCTTGATGAAATGAAGATATATCCTATTATTATTAGTGCTAACCTTTCAGAGCAGGAAGAGGAAAGATTATTGAAAACTCTGAAGAAGCACTGTTCTGCTATTGGATATACTCTCGATGATCTTAAGGGCATTAGTCCCACCCTATGCGAACACAAAATTAAATTGGACGAAGACGCCAAACCAGTTAGAGATCATTAACGATGGTTAAATCCTAAGATGAAAGAAGTGGTAAGAAAGGAAATACTAAAGCTCCTTGAGGCAGGTATAATTTATCCCATTGCTGATAGTGAGTGGGTAAGTCATGTCCATTGTGTCCCTAAGAAGGGAGGTATTACTGTCGTTCCTAATGGTAAAGATGAGTTGATCCCGCAAAGAATTATTACAGGTTATAGGATGGCAATTGATTTCCGCAAATTAAATAAGGCTACTAAGAAAGATCATTACGCTTTACCTTTTATTGATCGAATGCTAGAAAGACTATCCAAACATACACATTTCTTCTTTCTAGATGGTTATTCTGGTTTCTCTCAAATACCTGTGTCAGCAGACGATCAAGCAAAGACTACTTTTACTTGCCCTTTCGGTACTTTTGCTTATAGACATATGCCTTTTGGTTCATGTAATGCACCTGCTACCTTTCAAAGATGCATGATGGCTATATTCTCTGACTTTTGTGAAAAGATTTGTGAGGTATTCATGGATTATTTCTCCATTTATGGGTCCTCTTTTGATGATTGCTTAAGCAACCTTGATCGAGTTTTGCAGAGATGTGAAGACACTAGTCTCGTCTTGAATTGGGAAAAGTGCCACTTTATGGTTAATGAAGGCATTGTCTTGGGGCATAAAATTTCTGAAAGAGGTATTGAAGTTGATAAAGCTAAAGTTGATGCTATTGAAAAGATGCCATGTCCCAAGGACATTAAAGGTATAAGAAGTTTCCTTGGTCATGCCGGTTTTTATAGGAGGTTCATTAAGGACTTTTCTAAAATCTCTAGGCCTCTGACTAATCTACTGCGAAAAGATATTCCTTTTGTCTTTGATGATGCTTGTGTAGAAGCATTTGAAATACTTAAGAAAGCTTTGATCACTGCACCTATTGTTCAGCCACCTGATTGGAATTTACCCTTTGAAATATGTGTGATGCTAGCGATTATGCTGTAGGTGTTGTTCTAGGACAAAGAGTTGATAAGAAATTAAATGTTAATCAATATGCTAGTAAAACTCTAGACACTACCCATAGAAATTATGCTACCACTGAAAAAGAACTCTTAGCAGTTGTATTTGCATGTGATAAGTTCAGACCTTATATTGTTGATTCCGAAGTAACTATTCACACTGATCATGTTACTATTAAATATCTTATGGAAAAGAAAGATGCTAAACCTAGACTTATTAGATGGGTCCTCTTGCTCCAACAATTTTATTTGCATATTATTGATAGAAAGGGAGCTAAGAACCTCATTGCAGACAACTTGTCTAGGTTAGAGAATGTTCTTGATGAACCACTACCAATAGATGATAGCTTTCCTGATGAATAATTAGCTGTCATAAATGCTTCTCGTACTGCTCCATGGTATGCTGATTATGCTAATTACATTGTTGCTAAATTTATACCACCTAGTTTCACATACCAGCAAAATAAAAAGTTCTTTTATGATTTAAGTCATTACTTTTGGGATGACCCACACTTTTATAAAGAAGGAGTAGATGGTGTTATTATACGTTGTGTACCTGAGCATGAACAGGAATAGATCCTACGCAAGTGTCACTCTGAACCATATGGAGGACACCACACTGGAGATAGAACTGCACATAAGGTATTGCAATTCGGTTTTTATTGGCCTACTGCTTCAAAGATGCTCGTAAGTTTGTCTTGTCTTGCAATGAATGTCAAAGAATTGGTAATATTAGTAGATGTCAATAAATACCTATGAATTATTCTCTTGTTATTGAACCATTTGATGTTTGGGGCTTTGATTATATCGGACCTTTTCCTGCCTCTAATGGATATACACATATTTTAGTTGCTGTTGATTACGTTACTAAGTGGGTAGAAGCTATTCCAACTAGTAGTGTTGATCATAACACCTCTATAAAGATGCTTAAAGAAGTTATTTTTCCGAGGTTTGGAGTCCCTAGATATTTAATGACTGATGGTGGTTCACATTTTATTCATGGTGCTTTTTGTAAAATGCTTGCTAAGTACGATGTTAATCATAGAATTGCATCTCCTTATCACCCGCAGTCTAGTGGTCAAGTAGAGTTGAGTAATAGAGAGCTCAAATTAATTTTGCAAAAGACTGTTAATAGATCTAGAAAGAATTGGTCCATGAAACTTGATGATGCATTATGGGCCTATAGAACTGCATATAAAAATCCTATGGGTATGTCTCCATATAAAATGGTTTATGGAAAAGCATGTCACTTTCCTCTCAAACTTGAACATAAGGCATATTGGGCTATTAAAGAGCTCAATTATGATTTCAAACTTGCCGGTGAGAAGAGGTTATTTGACATTAGCTCACTTGATGAATGGAGAACCCATGACTACCTGTTGGGGATATAACTATTTGTGTAAGCTCCCCGGGGGGGGCGGGTTACGCAAAGAGGACTCACCGGAGAGAAGCCCAAGACAAGGCATGAAGATGACGGTTCATAGGAAGCTTAAAGCCCACCGGCGATTTAAGGCCCGTTGTAGTAAACCGCAGTTATAATATTACTTGTATCATAAGGTAGACTTAATTAGTCACCGAGCCGGACATTGTTTATAAGCCGGCCGGGACTCTGTAGTCTGTAGGCAGCAGGGCGTCGACCCGTGTATATAAGGGGACGACCCGCTGGCGGCTTAGGGCAAGAAACAACTCATCGAGAGCCAGGCATAGCGTATCTCGCTTCCTGGTCATCAAAACATCAATACCGACCCAACTAGACGTAGGCCTTACCTTCACCGTAAGGGGCCGAACTAGTATAAAACCTCTCGTGTCCTTTGTCCCGATTAACCCCTTCAAGCTTCCTAGTTGCGATGGCTCCACAACTAAGTCCTTTCACGAGGACATCTGACGTGACAATTCCACGATAGTTGGCGCCCACCATGGGGCCAGCGCACGGTGGATTTGAGTTCTTGAAGGGTAACTTCGAAGGGCTCAAGGGATACGTAGCTGGCCGGATGACCAAGAGTCGTCGCGGCAAGATCTACATCGACGACGAAGGCTGGGGCCCCGATGCCGGCTCAATTGAGTACGGGTACCGGGTCCCCTTCAGAGGGATCCACGTCTTCATCGGCCGGATTGGTGAGCCGGGGCCTGAGCCGGACAACTGCACCGACCTCGTCGAGACGGCTCAGCGTCGAAACCCGCCCGAGTTCAACCCGGCATGAAGCGCGTCTTTGTGGGCTGCGTCCACGGAGAAGAGCTTTCTGAAGGTCCTGAAGATGGTGGTGAGACGGCCGTCCCCTCTGGCAGTGATTCGTCCACCGGTTCAATAGATTCTCTGTATCAAGTTCAAGATGATGCGCTCGGGGGCTGTTCCGATGGCCTTAGTATTCCGTACCTCTGCGAGTCACCAAATTGGGCAGGAGTCTTTATGGCTGGGACTCAGCCCGGCCAAAACTCTACAGCCGCGGCCGCAATCACTTTCGGGTTAGGAGCAGCCGGGACATGAGGCCCTGTGCGCCCGCCGGCTCAAATATTGATAGACCTCATGGACAAGCTTACGACCCTGTTAACCGCCACAGTCATCCCTGCAAACAAAGATGAGCATGACGCGGAGGTAGCACAGGTACGTGAGGAGATAGCTCAGGCCAAGGAAGCCTTAGCAGCTGAGGATACTAGGCTAGTTACGGAGCAGGCGGCTCTCGATGCCCGGGCACAGCGGTTGCAGTCAGAGGCTTATCAGCTCACAATGAGTTTAAACGTGTCCAATGAAGTAATGAGGAGGAGACACCAGAAGACCCAA
Organism: Triticum dicoccoides; assembly: GCF_002162155.2. Taxonomy (NCBI): domain Eukaryota; kingdom Viridiplantae; phylum Streptophyta; class Magnoliopsida; order Poales; family Poaceae; genus Triticum; species Triticum dicoccoides. The sequence goes on from NC_041385.1 coordinate 711,154,785, forward strand.
TCCCGGTTACCTCCGAATTACGATCCTAGGGTTCTCTTTGCCACACCCGGAGCCGGGCCAAGTAACCCGACCAATGCTAATCAGTTTATGACACCCGGAGCGGGAGGACCGGCTCAACGTCAGGAGATGCCACCTCCTCACATGAGCACGGCACTGCCGCGTTATGTGCCAATACCGGAGAGTCACTTTTCCAACCCCATGGAGAATTTAATCGCAGCATCGACGCGTTTGGCGGCTCTTCCAGTGGATGGTGATGATCCAGCAGTGGTGGAGACTCGGAGGATCAGGGAACTTGTCCAGACGGCTCTGGCTCAGCAAGAGACCTATTCTCACAGCCGGGATAGAATTTATTCAACCCCTCCACCTTGGTTAGTGTCGCCTCGTCAGAACCGGAGTCAGAGTTACAGCAGGCACGTAGGATCTGAAGTTTTGTCACGCGACGTCCAACGTTGTGACCAACGTGGAGGCTATAACCCGGTGCAAGATCGAGTACGTCGGGAGAAAGAGCGAGCGGAATATCCAACGCCTTCTACTGAGATGGGAATAGCCACCAGAGTCGGTGGCTTTTCTTGTTTGGTACCGGCTTTGCGCAATGTGCGCCTGCCCAAAGATTTCAAGGGACCTCGAAAGGTGCCGAATTATACGGCCGACTTACAGCCTGAAGCATGGATCGAGAGCTATGAGATGGCCATGGAACTGTTGGAGGTCGGTGACGCGGCAATGGCTAAATACTTCACCATGATGTTAGATGGAATGACCCGGTCTTGGCTAAAAGGTTTACCACCTAATTCCATTGGTTCGTGGGAGGAGTTAAAGGCCCGTTTCATCCGGAACTTCAAAGACACCTGTAAGCAATCTATGACGGTCGTGGACTTGACAAATTGTAAGCAGGGGGAAGGTGAATCTACCATCCATTGGGTATGCCGGGTTAAGAAGATAATTCATTCATCCGAGAAGATGGATGCCGGCTCTGCAGCCCTTATATTGGAAAAGAATTGCAGCTTCAAGCCGCTAAGGCAGAAATTAGGGCGTCTTAAACGTGACTGCAAGGATATGGGTACGCTAATCAGCGTTCATACTAGTCCGACCAGGAGAAAAACCGGTGATGATAGCATCTGAAAACACTGTGAGAGAATTGCCGTGGCGTGAGAGAAGATACACAGGAAGAAAGTACAGGAGGAATAAAAGTGAGATGGAACTTTTCTGCAGCTAATATTTGTACATATGTCTCAAAACAGTGAGTAGAATTCTCCATGTTCAGATTGCATATCCGTTTCTGAATATCCTCCTCTGTTTCTGATTGATCTGCGAGTTGGACAGTCATTCCAAGTTAAGCATCTGTGTGCCATGGCTTCCAAGTGTCACCCTGATAATGCCACAATCATAGACAATTAGCAATTTCTTAATTCTTATTTTGGACAGCCCTCCACAATAAACTACTACTAGCATGTAGCTTCTCCTTAATCTAAACTGACATTACGTCATATACTGAGAGTGTGCCATTTGTAAACCACCAGATCACCACTGTAGTGGAGGGCCGGCTCATCCGGAGGATTAATACTCCCTGAGTCCCTGTAACCATGCCCACCAGCCATCCAAACTCCAAAGCCACCATGAAGCATCTCCATCCTGTAGGCTTCCCGCTCTCTTGCTCCTGTCTCCTACTATGTGCAGTCGCGCCGCTGAGAGCGGACACCCGGCGTGAAGCTGAAGCACTTGTGAAGTGGAAGACTAGCTTGGATGATGCCGATGAGTCCCTTGGACCATGGTCGATGGCCAACTCCACAAGCCTTTGCAGGTGGACGCATATCACTTGCGACTCGGCCGGGCACATCTTAGGGCTCGACCTTGAGGGTGCAATTCTGAATGGCACACTTGACAAGTTCGACTTCTCCGCCTTTCCCCGCATGGAGCGACTCGTCCTGGGCAACAACAGTCTGTATGGTACAATTCCAGCAGGGATTGGCAACCTGACAAGCTTGGTCGTGTTGACCTCAGCCGGAACCCATATTTGAGAGGCGCCATTCCACGCAGCATTGGCCAGCTGATGCACCTTGCTGTATTGCGACTGAGATATTTGGAGCTTGATAGCATGCTACCTGAAGAGATTGGTAACTTGACGAGCTTGAAGGAGCTCGAAATCAACTCGGTTACTTTGACAGGGTCAATCCCACCAACAATTGGGTTGCTCGTGAAGCTCCGCTTGCTGAGCCTTGGGAACAATAATCTGACAGGGAGCATCCCGCTGGAGATTGGAAACATGACAGAACTGTATGCCATATCCCTTTATGGTAACTATTTGGAAGGGCAGCTGCCAGGTACCATCTCTGATCTGAGAAAACTCCAGCATTTGTATCTGTTAGAAAACCAACTCGGAGGCCACATCTTCTCCGAGCTTGGGAATAGCAGTCTCCTGGAGACGGTCAGCATTTCAGATAATAACTTCTCCGGGGTGTTTCCATCATCCATTTGCGTAGGAGGAGCACTGATTGATGTCAATGCTGAATACAATGGATTTACCGGTATTCACCACCATACCTTTCGAAACTGCACAACCCTACAATATGTTGACTTCACGGCAAACAACATTGTTGCAGAGCTAAGGGACTGTATTAGTGAGCATCCAGGATGGCTGATCACCATGGCTTTCAGTCAAAACCAGCTGTATGGCACGCTTCTGACAGATCGGGGTGAGTCATTCCTTTGTAACCATACTCGTTTAAACTTCCTAGAACTATCAAGCAATGCCTTACATGGAGGTCTTACCAAGTGTTTCTGGGATATGGAAAATTTGGAATTCATGGATCTGTCCAGCAACTCTTTCAGTGGTGTTGTTCCATTCTCGAGGACATGTCATCTTAGTTATTTACTCCTAGCCAGTAACCAGTTCACAGGAACTTTTCCTCTAGGTCTTAAGAAATGCAAAAACCTTTTGGCTCTAGATCTTGGAGGCAATAATTTCTCTGGTAGAATACCTTCTTGGGTAAGCATGAGTTTGCCTGAACTCAACTTTCTTCGACTGTCATCAAACATGTTTTATGGCATCATACCCCAGGAGATCTTACAATTTCAGCACCTCCGGCTATTGGACTTGTCAAAAAACAAGCTCACAGGACCCGTTCCAGACGACTTTACGAATTTTACTGGCATGGTACAAGAAGAGGAAAACATTGGCTACCCTCGCCAATATCTTTATCAATTGCGGATTCAAATAACTTGGAAGAATGTGGATCATGCTTACTATCTGCTGATAGCTTCCGTGGCAGGTATCGACTTATCTGGTAACTCTCTTTCGCAGGAGATCCCAAAAGGGATCACAGCCCTTATTGGCCTCAGGTACCTGAACTTATCAGGAAATCATCTGTCAGGTTGTATTCCTGAAGACATTGGCAATATGGTACTGCTGGAATCCTTGGACCTTTCTCGGAACCAACTCTCGGGGAAAATTCCTCAAAGCCTGGAAGCTTTGAAGAGCATCAGCGTGCTGAACTTCTCGAGCAATAGTTTGTCAGGGAGGATACCTACAGGCGATCAGCTACGGACACTCGTAGATCCGTCGATATACAGCAATAATCCTGGATTATGCGGGGCTCCGTTGGAAGACTGCATTAACTCCACGACGCCGACGCAAACTGAAACAAGCCTGGATGGAGATAGAGAGGCATTGTGGTTGTATTGCTTCGTGGCTGCTGGGTTCATCTCTGGGTTCTGGCTTTACTGGGGCATCTTCTTATTTCGCAGCGAGACCTGGAGGTGTGCATTCTACCAGTATGTCGACAACATGCAAACCAAGGTGACCAAGAAAATATACAGCTGCATCTCGCGCTTCCAGGCCGCTGGCTCTGAATGAGAAAGCACATCGCTTGGTTGCTGAAGTAAGATTTTTTTTCAAAACTATGACGTATTTTGTAGCAATTTCGAAAACTATAGCACATAATGAAAAAAATGCAAAACTATGACCCTGTCGGCCACGTGCAGGCCGAAAAGGTAGTTTTCGGCCAACTGTTGGCCGAAGTAGGGTTTTCGGCCTTGCCATGGCCGAAAAGTGGTTGAGCGGGCCGAAATGGCTGTTTTCGGCTGCTGTTTGGCCCAAAAGGTCTTTTTGGTCAAATGTAGGCCGAAAAGTACTTTTTGGTCTAGTGTAGGCCGAAAAGTCCCTTGGGCCCACCTTTCCGTTATCTGTTGGGCAAGACTTCTGCATCCTCGAAGGGCAATAGTTCTGCATCGACGGATGGCAAAAGGACCACATCGTCGAAGGGCAAGAGGGTTGCATCAACGAAGGGGTTGGCGGGAAAATACATTGGCCAACAGTTAACGGAAAAAGGTGGTCCAAGGGACTTTTCGGCCTAAACTTGACCAAAAAGTACTTTTCGGCCTACGATTGACCAACAAGTACTTTTCGGCCTACACTAGGCCAAAAAGTCCTTTTCGGCCAAAGGGTGGCCGAAAACACCCCTCTTCGGCCAGCTTTGCACCTTTTCGGCCAAGGCATGGCCGAAAACCCTATTTCGGCCTAGAGGTGGCCGAAAACACCCTTTTCGGCCAACACCTGGCCGACAGGGTGCTAGACTTGATATTTCTCCAAAGCATGCTGTAGTTTCCGAATTTGCTTCAAATTACGTGATAGTTTTGAAAAAAAAAACCTGAAGTAAAGGGGTTTGTGTGTGTGTGTGTGTGTGTGTGTGTGAGATATTTTCCTTCCTTGGTTTGTAGAAGAATTGCAGTGAGCAAGTTGTTTGTATCTCCTGGTGCTTTGACATGTACAAGTACAAGTGATCTGTTTAAGTATGTGCTGCTGGAGCCATGAGAAACCAGGTGAGGAAAGCATCTTTCCGCTATGTAATAAGGAATCTGTAAGTTGGCGTTGGGTGTCTTGTCTTCTTGACCCTCGCCCAAGTATTCGTTTTGTCACATCAAGTACCAATCAAACAAATTTGTTATCACCAGCTTGAAAAATCTTAATTCTGTACATATATGCACTAGTTGACGATGTGGTGCTAGTTGACGATAGTCGGATGGGGGTAAATAGGAAGTTAGAGTTATGGAGACAAGCCTTGGAATCGAAAGGGTTTAGGCTTAGTAGAACTAAAACCGAGTACATGATGTGCGGTTTCAGTACTACTAGCTGTGAGGAGGAGGAGGTTAGCCTTGATGGCCAGGTGGTACCTCGGAAGGACACCTTTCGGTATTTGGGGTCAATGTTGCAGGATGATGGGGGTATTGATGAAGATGTGAACCATCGAATCAAAGCCGGATGGATGAAGTGGCGCCAAGCTTCTGGCATTCTCTGTGACAAGAGAGTGCCACAAAAGCTAAAAGGCAAGTTCTACAGGACGGCGGTTCGACCCGCAATGTTGTATGGCGCGGAGTGTTGGCCGACTAAAAGGCGACATGTTCAACAGTTAGGTGTGGCGGAGATGCGTATGTTGAGATGGATGTGTGGCCACACGAGGAATGATCGAGTCCGGAATGATGATATACGAGATAGAGTTGGGGTAGCACCAATTGAGGAGAAGCTTGTCCAACATCGTTTGAGATGGTTTGGGCATATTCAGCGCAGGCCTCCAGAAGCTCCAGTGCATAGCGGACGGCTAAAGCGTGCGGAGAATGTCAAGAGAGGGCGGGGTCGACCGATTTTGACATGGGAGGAGTCCGTTAAGAGAGACCTGAAGGATTGGAGTATCGACAAAGAGCTAGCTATGGACAGGGGTGCGTGGAAGCTTGCTATCCATGTGCCAAAGCCATGAGTTGGTTGCGAGATCTTATGGGTTTCACCTCTAGCCTACCCCAACTTGTTTGGGACTAAAGGCTTTGTTGTTGTTGTTGTTGTACATATATGCACTGCTGATTTGACAATGGCATATTCTTTATTTGCACATTTCTGGACTGGTATTTCCATTGTCATGTACTCCCTCCGTTCCTAAATATAAGTCTTTGTAGAGATTCCACTATAAACTACATACGGATGTATATAGATGCATTTTAAGTGGGGTTCATTCATTTTGCTCCGTATGTAGTCCATCCAGTGGAATCTCTACAAAGACTTACATTTAGGAACGGAGGGAGTAACAGTCATCTTGTCATAATTTCGTTGGACTTGAGGAAAATCTCGCAAATCTGGGAACAAATAAGAAGTAGACGAATAAGGTGTCTATCGACAATTAACAGTCTTGCTAAGTCTCAGTCGACTGAAACTTAACGAAGTCTCGGTCGATGCTATATCAGTGAGATCTTACATTAAGATTCGTGCAAAATTTTCTATTCAGTTTTTTGCTTTTTCTCTTTTGCATGTTATGTCACTTGACACTGAGACCTAGCCACACCCGACAATTAATTGACAGCGAACGACCGATCGATCAGCAGCAGCGTGTGAACAAGCGGCAAGAGGAGCGGCCTCGCGGCGACGGACGTGCGCCATATGGTGAAACAGAAATGGACAGCTCCTGGTGGCCGAACTGATCTGAAGAAATGAATTGAGGTACTGCCTTGGTTTCCTGGGAAATCAGGATCCGTATGATGCATACGTCAATTCAGATCATCAAGCTTGTGGGGCATTGGCATGCAGGCGCTGTACAATAGTATTTGGAAACGTTGTGCATTGATATTAGAATGCATTTAGGGATATGTGCCCACAAATTGATACCCATAATTGCCAGTGTTAATTTAGCATTGATATGGTTCCTGATTTGTCGTCTCACTTCATCACTATAAAAAGGCTTTGCCATCTCGTTTGTTCCTCGCAACTCAGAGCCAGACAAACCATCAGCAAGACCTTCCTCCTATCGACAGTACCACATCTAGCTGAAGATGAAGGCTACACATACTACACTGCTCCTGGCTGTCGCTTTCCTCGTGCTAGCATCAGGTATTCCTCTTACGACGCATTGCTTCCTCAACTAAACAAACGACCATATGCTTGAGTTTATTCATGTTTTTGTTTTTGTTTGTAGAGGCTGCGGTGAAGGCGGACGACATTTGTGCAGGGTCAGTTCACAAGACGCCGATACCGTGTGATCTCCCGGGTTGCCTGCACATTTGCCGCGAGAATGCGAATGGGCTAGGGCCGTGCCCTACTTGCAACTGGACCGCTAACTGCAACACGTATACTGGATTATGCGAGTGCAATATCTGCATGCCTCCTCCTTCTGCTCCTAGCCAACAATAAAGCGAGTGATATCCCTCCGTCCCATAATGTAAGATGTTTTATATTATGAGTCAAAAAACGTCTTATATATGAGACGGAGGGAGTAGCTTTCTGATATAGGATAGTTTGTTCTTTGTAATAAGAACGATGCCGTAATGGTCGTGTGATCTACTCATTGTAGAATTTGATGTTGCTCCACACGTTATATGAGATTATATATGAAGTGGGCTATATTATTTGCTTTACATTGTAGAATTTTAACATGGTCCCAAACTATTCTAGCCGTCTTTATTCTTGGATCCATATGATCTCTTATCTTCTAAGAGGTTAGATTACTAAGGGAAATGTTTTTCTGGAAAAGCACCTAATTATATGGAAATAAGTATATTGCTAAGAACTCTTGCAGTATCGAGTATTACATGAAAATAGAAATTAAAGCTTCCAAAAATAGTATGTATTTATTTTGTTTGGATTTTTATTAGGCATCCACAATTTGTTTGAATCATCCATGCATATTTGTTTTTTTTTCTACTTCGCTAGAAACTTTTTAAATATGTCATATCCTTGCATTACGGGGAAGTAAAAGCTCTTTATAATTCATAGTACCAATCCCCTACATCTCCATGTCTAGGGGAATTACTCATGCATGAGAGGGAATAACAAACATCTCGGAGATCAAGCAAAGGGAAATCATCTCAATAATAACATTAAGATCGTAATAAGATGAATGACTAAACAAGTCTCAATCTCTAGATGGGTATGAATAGAGTTATAAACGAATGCCTCTCTCTATGGTGATGTTGCGATGAAATGGAGATGGGCGAAAGAGAAAGATTGGATCTCCGGCAGTTTTTCTTC
>NC_041385.1:711163043-711174234 GCF_002162155.2 Triticum dicoccoides
CCCTATCTCTGATGATCGACGTCCCTTCATGAAAGTTGCTTGGGTTGACGAAGTCGTTCTGGCGCCGCGTGGCACGACAGCTGGTACTCGTACTGTGCGCTGTCTTTCGCTCAGGATGCTTTGTTGAATTTTCGCCCAGAAGGAAAGTTGCTTCAAATGATTTCATTATTCTTTCTCGAAGGATTAGCATTAGAAAGACGCGTGAAATATTGAAAACCCTATGAAAACCATATTGAAACCCTCTTATAAAAGTGACAAAATATCGAGCCATCATTAGTCTCTGCCCGTTTGGCCCACACCCTTCAAACATGTCTTGCCCGCCTAAAACTTTGGGCTAAAACCCTAAACCCAACCCACGTTAGGGAAACTCGATGTTAACATGCCATTAACCTCACAAAAGTGGTCAAACTTGCTCTTGAAAGAGCCATCCATGAAAGAATATATCTTTTAAAGTAATGGGCAAAAATCAAATGTATTGTCTCTGGCGATGAAAATACCAAATTCTTCCAAGTCTTGACCTCCCAACGCTTTTGGAAAAACCAAATTCAAGTTCTCCATGATCAAGGCTCGGATTCTTCTCTCATGAACACAAAGCCCTCATCCTCAAATTTTTTTGATCAAAATCTACTAGGCATCCCAACCTCTACCTTCTAGAACTTTGACATCCAAGGCCTTTACCCCGACGCAGTCCCACAACTTAGACATCTGGACCTGCCTTTCTTCATTGTTGAGATCAAAGATGTGTTCTTTCACATGAACGCAAACGCCAACCCAGACCCTATTGGTTTTGGTGAACTTTTGGCCAAATATAAAATACTTAATCATCCCATTCTTCCAAGAATTAGCAAACTATGCTTCTTTCTTTGAATGTTTCAACCGATCTATCATGGTCCCGCAACCAAAAGAAAAAGAGGCTCAGAGATGATTGGTGCTTTCTCACCTATTGCCTTACAAAACTTCCCTATCCAAGGCATCGCAAAATTGTTGGTGACATACTCAAACAATGCATACCCCTACTTGTCCAAGTTGACCAAACAGGCTTCATCTCTGGCAAATGCATCACTAAAAATTTCATCTATGCCACGGACGCCCTGAATCGCTGCTACAAACGGAAGGCGAAGACCATGGTAATCAAACTCAATTTTAGGAAAGCTTTTGACTCGATATCCTGGAACACTCTAATCATCTGCGACATTGGGCTCCGCCCTTTTTCGTTCATGGATCGAAGATATTCTCACCACCAGAATGATGGGTAACGTAGTAATTTCAAAATTTTCCTACGCACACGCAAGATCATGGTGATGCATAGCAACGAGGGGAGAGTATGATCTATGCACCCTTGTAGATTGCAACGGAAGCGTTGACACAACGTAGAGGAAGTAGTCGTACGTCTTCTTCCCGATCCAATCGATCCAAGCACCGTTACTCCGGCACCTCCGAGTTCTTAGCACACGTACAGCTCGATGACGATCCCCGGGCTCCGATCCAGCAAAGCTTCGGGGAGGAGTTCTGTCAGCACGACGGCGTGGTGACGATCTTGATGTATTACCGACGCAGGGCTTCGCCTAAGCACTACAACGATATGATCGAGGTGGAATATGGTGGCAGGGGGCACCACACACGGCTAAGGAACGATCTCAATGATCAACTTGTGTGTCTAGAGGTGTCCCCTGCCTCCGTATATAAAGGAGCCAAGGGGGAGAGGTGCGCCGGCCAGGAGGAGGGCGCAGGAGGAAAGAGGGAGAGGGGTGGCCGGCCACCTCTCCTAGTCCTAATAGGACTAGGGGAGGGGGGAGGCGCGCAGCCCTTATGGGCAGCCCTTTCACCTTTCCACTAAGGCCCAATAAGGCCCATATGACTCCCGGGGGTTCCGGTAACCTCCCGGTAATCCGGTAAAATCCTGATTTCACCCGGAACACTTCCGATGTCCAAACATAGGCTTCCAATATATCAATCTTTATGTCTCGACCATTTCGAGACTCCTCGTCATGTCTGTGATCACATCCGGGACTCCGAACAACCTTCGGTACATCAAAATGCATAAACTCATAATAACTGTCATCGTAACGTTAAGCGTGCGGACCCTACGGTTCGAGAACAATGTAGACATGACCGAGACACGTCTCCGGTCAATAACCAATAGCGGGACCTGGATGCCCATATTGGCTCCTACATATTCTACGAAGATCTTTATCGGTCAGACCGCATAACAACATACGTTGTTCCCTTTGTCATTGGTATGTTACTTGCCCGAGATTCGATCGTCGGTATCCAATACCTAGTTCAATCTCGTTACCGACAAGTCTCTTTACTCGTTCCGTAATACATCATCTCACAACTACCATATTAGTTGTAATGCTTGCAAGGCTTATGTGATGTGCATTACCGAGAGGGCCCAGAGATACCTCTCCGACAATCGGAGTGACAAAACCTAATCTCGAAATACGCCAACCCAACATGTACCATTGGAGACACCTGTAGTACTCCTTTATAATCATCCAGTTACGTTGTGACGTTTGGTAGTACCCAAAGTGTTCCTCCGGTAAACGGGAGTTGCATAATCTCATAGTTATAGGAACATGTATAAGTCATGAAGAAAGCAATAGCAACATACTAAACGATCGGGTGCTAAGCTAATGGAATGGGTCATGTCGATCAGATCATTCAACTAATGATGTGACCTCGTTAATCAAATAACAACTCATTGTTCATGGTTAGGAAACATAACCATCTTTGATTAACGAGCTAGTCAAGTAGAGGCATACTAGTGACATTTTGTTTGTCTATTTATTCACACATGTATTATGTTTCCGGTTAATACAATTCTAGCATGAATAATAAACATTTATCATGATTATAAGGAAATAAATAATAACTTTATTATTGCCTCTAGGGCATATTTCCTTCACAGAAAAACTTCATTCCTCTCAACGACATTCCCGACAACTGGATTCCTTGCAACAACGGCCTATGACAGAGAGACCGCCTCCCCCTATCTCTTCATCATTATCTGTGATGCACTACAATCAATATAAATGATTTTTAGCTTTGCCAATTTTCTGTATAATCACTTAGGACACCTAATCTACCCCGACCGTCCACCCTTTGTTCTTTAGTACGACAGATGAAACTCTGATCATGGCCCGTGCCTCTTCTGACACAACTGCTCGACTAAAACTGATGCTTGATATTTGTTGTGGCCACTTGAAGGATTGTGGATGTCGCCTAGGGGGGGGGTGAATATAGGCACTTTAAAATAATTATGGTTTAGGCTTGAACAAATGTGTAATTAACTAAAGTTTAATTTGTCAAACACAAAACCTAAAACAACTAGGATCACATATGTGCACCAACAACTTATGCTAAGCAAGATAAACAACTAGGTGATAGCAAGATATATAACATGAAACACTATGGCTATCACAAAGTAAAGTGCACGAGTAAAGGGCTCGGGTAAGAGATAACCGAGGCACACGGAGACGACAATGTATCCCGAAGCTCATACCCTTGCAGATGCTAATCTCCTATTGAAGCGATGTGGAGGCCCAATGCTCCTCGAGAAGCCACTAGGGCCACCGTAATCTCCTCACGCCCTCGCATAATGCAAGATGCCATGATTTCACTAAGGGACCCTTGAGGGCAGTCACCGAACCCGTACAATTGGCAACCCTTGGGGTCACCGAACCGTACAAATGGCAACCCTTGGGGCGGTCGCCGGTGCCCATCAAATTGCTTAGGGTGATCTCCACAACCTAATTGGAGACCCTGACGCTTGCCCGGAGCTTTACACCACAATGATTGAGCTCCGACAACACCAACCGTCTAGGGCACCAAGGCACCCAAGAGGAACAAGCTCTAGGGTGCCCAAACACCCAAGAGTAACAAGCTTCCCAACCACTTCCACGTATCACCATGGAGAACTCAAACCGATGCACCAAATGCAATGGCAATGGCACACAGAGTGCCCAAATCCTTCTCTCCCAAATCCCACCAAAGCAACTAATGCTAGGGAGGAAAATGAGAGGAAGAGCAAAGAAGATAACACAAAGAGCTCCAAGGTCTCGATCCAAGGGATTCCCCTAACATAGAGGAGAAAGTGATTGGTGGAAACATAGATCTAGATCTCCTCTCTTTTTTCCCTCAAGAACTAGCAAGAATCATTGGAGGGATTGAGAGATAGCAAGCTCGAAGAAGGTCAACAATAGCGGAAGAACACGAGCTCAATGGATATCATGCAATCGGGAAGAAGATCCCCTTTTATAGGCCCCTCCAAATCCAACCGTTATACACACAACCCGTGCACAAGCGGTAGTATCGCTCAGGTGAGCGGTACTTCCGGTGACACGGTAGTATCAACCATAACACGCAACAGAGAAAAACAAGGAAGTGGTAGTGCCGCCCAAACGGTACTGCCGCTCCCACTAGCGGTACTACCGCTAGGCGATGCTAGTACAGGTGAAATAGTGGTAGTAGAGTAGAGCAACGCGGTACTACTGCATGGGGCGGTACTACGCCCACTACTACCGCTCTACTTCAGCGCAGAGGAAAAATGAATCCAGAAGCTAAAATATAAGCAAACGTTCCCGCGGCAGTAGAAGGCCGGAAGTACCGCACAAGCGATACTACCGTTCCTACTACCGCTCGACTGCCGCTGAGCTGGTAAAGAATCCATAAGCCCAATAATAAGCGGAAGAGTCTGTGGCACTGGAACCGCGGAAGTATCGTGAAAGCGATGCTACCGCTGAATAGAGTGGTACTACCGCTAGAGTGCAACAAAAAGGCCTAAGAAAACCAGATAGATGCAGGAGAGCCTGGACTGCCATAACTCCGAATTGAGCAAACTCAAACTTGTTGTATAGAAGATGACAAATACTATCCATGCGTTCGACACTCCGACGGTCGCACGGTGTGGTTTGGATGCCACCACTACAGAAAAAACAAAAGTTGCCAGCTATCTGGATGTAGCTGAGCATGAATTTACGTATACTTGGCTTATAGGTCTATATGTCGAGTATCAAAACACAAAAACATGGAAACAAATTTTACCTCGGCTTATAAGAACGTAAGCCGAGCGTGACAAAAATATGCTTGGCTTATAGGAAATGCTCGACATATACCACAAAAAGAGCACAACTTACATACACAACCCGGTAAAGGTCCGTGCCACGTGGCCATCATGGAGGTGGTTGACCGCACCGTGACGATGTTTCCTATAAGTTGAGTGTATCTACACAACACTAGGTTAAAGAAAATGTAAGCCGAGTACCCAATAAATGACACTCGGGTTATACTTTGCATATTTTTTGCAAAGCTATTTCTTAATGCAAAAAAGACTTTTTAATGTTTTCCATTGCATTTGATGTTTACTTATTGCATTCTTAAATAACTTCCTGATTATACTCTCCACAACCTTTTTGATCACAAACAGTGGACAAACCCCCCCTTTTTGACATGATATCTTGCTTCACATCACACCTCTAGCTATCAACTTCCCAAGCCTCTACTCCCACTCTATTAGCAATGACATTCTAGTCTCACATGTCATGCGGTATGGGCCACTTACCTAATGAACTGGCTTACCACTGCTGCCTCGAACGAGTTTGCTGCTCTTTCTTTGATGTTGCAGGATTTCCAACTCTCAGGCGGTTCGAAGGAGCGCTACCTTGTCCACGGATCCAACTTCTCCTCAAAGGTAGCCTATGACATTGTCATGCATGACGATGAAGAGGATGACCATACCTCTAATCTGGCATTCAAGATCCTCACATAAAGTAAAAAATTTTGCTTGGCTACTGTTCAGAGGAATGCTCGGCACTCGGCCCAATCTACACCACAAGACGATTGCTCCTGATGCTTTGTGCTCTTAAGATGATATCTTCACCTCTTCATCACTTGTCTGGTTGCCTCTCGGAATTGACTCCAGCTCGGCCTAACCACACCACCAAGATATCAAGATTCTAGCTCACCCCATCACCTGTTAGGTTGGACTCTTGCGACTGGACTGAAGTGCTCCTCACGATTGTCTGGAAGATATGGGACTCAACAAACGTTGATGTTTTCCGAAGTGAAGCTCACACCCCGTGCTCACCCATAGAAACATATGTAATGATTTTCAACTTTGGATTAACCGGTTTAGAGATCAGGTTGATAAAGTAGCTGCCAAGTCTTGGCTGGATTACCTTGCCTCACAGCTTGTCATGATCTTGTAAAATAAAACTCGGCCTAAATGGTCCTGTTTGAGTAATATATACCTATGTGAACATTGTTTGTAAACTCCTTTTGAGAACATTGTTGTAATGGCAATATGCAACTATGTGTCTAATTTTAGCACATTATAATAATCTATGTTATGAATATGGCCATCACCTTGGTTATTTGACTTGAAAGCCATGAATATTCATATACGAATAGCCTGTTTTGTGAAGGATTTTTTTCCAAATTGTCATCTTGCAAATTTGGTAATTTTTTTCCTCGCCACAAGTACACATAAAAGGACTACATGCAAAACAATTACATATTTTGAAGTTGTGTTCTTTTTATTTCATTTTTCCAAAACATGGTCAAAATGGTTGGCATGGCTATTCATAGCAAGGGGTTGAATCTCCCAAAAATCTAAGTGGTTCTTCCATATAATGACTACTTGTGTATCTCGAAATACTTTTTGCTAATTTTTAGGACAGAACTATCACATACTTGCAGTTCAAATTTGAATTACTTTTGAGAAATCGACACAAAAGTCCTTTAAATGTGCAAATGTAGCTCTCCACAAAACTTGGTAACTTTCCACAAAATACGGTGTACTTCTGTAAAAGTTGGAGTGATGTCATTTAGCACCCTATTTTTTTGTACCTGCTTCACACAAATATCCATTTTTAGACTTAGAAAATGGAAAATTACCTTTTTATACAAAAAAGTTGGAACACCTATTTGAAAACATCATTTGTAATGGCGAGATGCATCTAAGTGCCAAGTTTAGGCACATTGTCATAAACTATGCAATAAATCATGTAGCCCGCCCGTAGCATATTTGGAAACATTATGCATTGACGTTTTTCTTTTCTAGTAGAATTGACTTATGAATATTTATTCACAGAATTAATCATCTTAATTGCTATTAACTTGACACTAATTTGATTCTAGGTTTGTCATTTCAAGATCCGTGTAAATGATTTGTCATTTCACCCGTTCATAACTTGGAATTGGGATTAATTTGATTCCAGGTTTATCATTTCAGAATCACTATAAATGGTTTGTCATTTCACCTAATCAAACAATCAACAAGAGTTCTTACAAACACATCATTTCTTTCTTTTTGTGGGTTACAAACACCACATATCTAGCAAACTAAGCTGAAGACTACACCGATTTTGCTCTTGGCCCTCGCCTTCCTCGCGCTAGCATTAGGTATTATTCAGCTCGAGCAGTAAGACGTGGGATTGCTTTGGTCAATTTGTTCATGGTACCTTTGTTTTGATTTTTACAGAACTTGAAGTGAAGGCGACAAGAACGACTGGCGTTTGCGCAGGATGAATGACCCCGACGCCTATAAAGTGTGATGCTCCAGCTTGCCTGCACATTTGCCGCGCAATAGTCAACGGTCACCATGCGTGCCCTGATTGCCATTGGACTGCTACGTGCACCGATCAGGGATGCCGCTGTGACATCTGCACACCTAAATGATACTAGCTTATCACAAAAAAAAAATACTAGCTTAGCGGTAGAATGGTATTTTGTTTATTGTAATAAGAGAGATCTCATGAGGTATATACTTTAGTTGATCTATAGTAATTCCTGGAGAGTGGTGTAGAACGTTAATTCACCTTATTCGAAATTTTGAAGTGGGCAATATGAAGTTTATGGTAGAGAAAGTGTAACTTCATTGTTGATGCAATATGGGAGTTTATGGTAGAGAAAGTATAACACCTTACGGCTTGTTGGGTTCAGAGAGCATTGGATAACTGAAGCACTTTGAACTGTTAAATTTGGGGCTTAGTGGCACACTAACATGAAGAGATTGGTAACTTGACAAGTTTGGAGGATCTCAGGCTCAACTCGGTTACTTTGACAAGATCAATCCAACTAACAATTGGGATGCTCAAGAAGCTCCGCTTGCTGTGGCTGGGCAGGAACAATCTCAGTGGGAGCACCCCAATGGAGATTGGAAACATGACGGTACTGCAGAGCATGTACCATGATAACTATTATTTGGAAGGGCAACTACCAGATACCATACCTAGATTCATTTATTTTGCTCCGTATGTAGTCCATAGTGAAATCTCTACAAAGACTTATATTTAGGAACGGAGGGAGTACATTTCATTCAAAAAAGATCGTTGCCTACCACATCGGCGCATTTCACGTGATCAGTACTACAAGTTCTATCTC
This sequence comes from Triticum dicoccoides, assembly GCF_002162155.2. Lineage (NCBI taxonomy): Eukaryota > Viridiplantae > Streptophyta > Magnoliopsida > Poales > Poaceae > Triticum > Triticum dicoccoides. Next base: position 711,171,429 of record NC_041385.1, read on the forward strand.
TTTAATATAGCAACGCTGCAAGCTTGTTGCCCTACGCTGGCGCAAAGGGCAACACGTCATGTCGAGGCCGTAGACTTGCGCGTTCTGCTGCTGGTAGTTGGTAATGATGGTCTGATCCCATGCCATCACGTCTAGCACCAGGCACATGACCTGCTCCTCGAACACGTAGTTCCCACGCGGCAGCTCCTAGTTGCCGCTGTTCAGGTGGAGCGTGAGCGACGGCACCAGCATGGGTGTGCCCAGTGAAGAAACAACGGTAGAGTAAATGATACAAGTATGGAAAATAGTAGTAAACAGACTAAAGAAGGATAAGATATGGATTGGGATCCAACAAATAATAATATCACTAAAAAATACAACTTATACAGATTTAATCATACATTAGCAAATACATGTAAAGCAAACCGTTGTTAAAAATTTCGTGGTCAAGAAAAGCCCTAGAGCCCAAATTACAGAGGAAGATTCCTGGCCATGTCAGTATTATCTTCATATGCATTCATTGTGTTTTCTTTGGTGGTGGTGGTGTGGGGGGCAGAAAAGCAGAAGGTTTAGTTATACTTAATTCAGTAAACACACTGATTGCCCTACGTGCATGCTCAACTGTCAGCCAAGCCAAAGAATTATACTTGCAGCCAGGTGGAGTATAACCAAGAGCATAGAACATACTCCCTCCGGTCCTAAATATAAGTCTTTGTAGAGATTTCACTATGAACCACATACGGATGTATGTAGATGCATTTTAGAGTGTAAATTCACTCATTTTACTTCGTATGTAGTCCATAGTGGAATCTTTACAAAGACTTATATTTTGGAACGGAGGGAGTAGATTTTATTTGTTTTCCTTCAGCTACTCATATGGCAACCCCTGGAACTTTTTGATATATCAACAAACTTCTCAACCCAGAATTACGTGATCATAACTATCATCGAGATGGTCATGGGTCAGCAGGCTTTCAAAAGTTTGTCTAGAAAACTTGCATCAAGAAAATCTAGTCAGAGTAACTACGTATAGTTCACCACAGTAGAAGTGGCACACGGACAATGCACACGGAGTGTCCATGAAACCAGGGCTTGGAGAGTTGGTTTATTTTTGTTCTAGTTTCCCATAGAATATGCACTTATAAGCCTCACATATAGACTGCATATGGGTTAGCAAACTGAGCCAATAGGCATTTGTTTTTGTCTCGGCCTCATGTTTCATCAACAGTGTCCTCTTTGCCTGAAACATGCAAAAATGCTAGCCAAATTAACAAGCAGAAAAGTATGGTGCCTGCTAGATCATGTTCTCATAGTCAAGGGTACACATTAGAGCTGCAAAGTTAGTCGCTGCCAACGCAAAGCAGAGGTCAAGCTCAGTTCAACATACAGTAGTAGGTTGTACCTCCTCTTTGACAGGCTCCAAGCCCTTACTGATGTTCCCACGCCAGCCTGAGGAGGCTGGAAGCTCTAGTATTACCCGCATTACATGCCTGATCATAAATTCGAAAACAGCTTGGCTAAAACCTCATATAACTTTCAGAATAATAAAACATGCAAAGCAGAGTTCTATAACAAAAGCATGCAATGAACCAGGATTTCTGATAAATGAAATCAAGAGACCATGTTATACTCCAACAAGCTATACTACATATTGTCAGTTCTATCATCACACCGATTACATAATAGATGCATTGTTCAAGCATACTCAGGAGATAAACTTTAGATTTAAAACTGAAAATACACAAAAATCAATTGTCATATACATCCTCACAACCAAAGAAAGCACGAACGGAGAAAGTTATAGTTTTTCAACATATTCCTTCTAGGTCTACAGCAAACCCTACATTAAACTAAACATGCCCCCCAGGCAATTTCGGAACTCGTTTCGAACTACAAAGTTCATCTAGAACTGATAATACGTAACATTGAATAATCCATTTAGGCTAAAACACCCAGAGTCTATTCAAGAAGACCGCCTCAACAGTGCAGATGTATCAAACAGACCAGTCTAAATTTTAAGCACCAACAAATTCATTTTTTTGCTGCTCCCCACAGGCTATAGATATGAATACCAATGGAGTTGCATATAGTAAGAAATGCAGAAATAGGAAAGTGATTTGCAGTCTCGATACCTCTCGCCTGAGGTCGTCGCTGACGCTTCCTTCATCCCCAAGATCCTCCTTCAGTGTTCCGCTCGCTTCAAGCTCTGAAATCAGCACGCACGCCACACCACACAGAAGAAACACCAAATCAAGTGGTCAGCTCTCCATCACTACCATATACGTATCGAATGCGACCTGATCGGCTCAACAAAAGATTTAAACCCGCTCACTGTGTCGTCGTCTAGGAGGCGTCCCGAGCTGGCTCTGGCAACGAGCGGATCCTGAAGAAACAGATCATCGCCATGCAGACCAAAAATGATGAAGATTTTTCCTAGATCGGGCCCGATCGCAGCCACCACTGCACCAGCGCAACCTCGAGCTCGGAGTTCGATTCCACCTTCAACCTTCCAAAAATCTGCAGTAAGCAACTCACTTAGATGTCGGGCTTGATAGAGCTCTGAAGAAATTACATTACATGAGTTACTGCTTGCTAAGTTTAGGAGTTAAAAAAAGTGTTCTGGATGTGTGGATAGGCTCTGTTTCTACTCTATGTGGGAAGAATGATTCATAGATTTGGAGTCTGACTCAAACTGAATTTTCTGTACATTGAAATGGAGATGCATCAAAAAATTTGTGTACATTGAAATGGAGAATTAGGCTTGGATTGGATTCCCATTACTTTTATCCTACCTCAGCAATTTTTGGCTAGGATAAAATCATGGGGT
>NC_041385.1:711174348-711211225 GCF_002162155.2 Triticum dicoccoides
TCATAAGAATTAAAGCCTAGCAGAGAATCAGTCGGCATGTCAACAATCAGACAAAATAAAACCTACAGTCCTCGATTTTTGTTCCATCTAAAAAAGGTGCAATGTTAGAAACAGGAGTAAAATAAAATGTTGTGCAAATGAGAATCCAGAAAATTCATATAAGCAATGAAGCAAAGATGAAGAATAAATTTAATCTGCAAAATTCGTCTCGAGACTGCCATACTTCACCCAGGAGCTAGGAAAGCTAGAGTGCATATCACACACACATTCAGGCAAGAGTAAAATGCAAGCGCGGTCCTAATTCTTTCCCAAAAGTGTCGATTGGGTCCTAATTCTTTGAAAATGCATATCTGGGTCCTAATTCTTTCTAAGTTGTTCACCCGAGGTCCTAATTTCGTCTGACCGTCGGTGACCAGCTCGCGTGGCGCTTTGACCGCCACCACATCGACTCGAGGGCCCACGCGGGAGATTTCCCGCGGTTGGAGGTTGGGAATTTAAGAAATTTGGCCCCTGGAGTTTATGCTTTCCTCATTCCCCGGTCCCTATGTATTCTGCTCGCTCTCTCCCTCTCTCTGGCGCCACGTTGTCGCCGCCATGTCCGCCGCCGCTAGCTCGTCTGCCGTGAAGCACCGCGGGAAGAAGGCTGCCCAAGCGCCTCCTCCACCTCCAGCATTAGCCCTTTTCTCGCCGCCCATCTCATAGCCGGCCCCAGCGGGTGTGCTGCCGTTGGTACCATGCCCTAGCTGCCGCATTCGATCTACGATTCGTCTTGTGTCAAAATCGGAGGCAAATCCTGGCAGGATTTTCTACAAGTGCCCCAATCACCATGTAAGATTTTCTACAAGTGCCCCAATCGATTTGATGTTTCTGTGTTTCTTTTTGGCTGAATTTTGTTACTCAATTTACGTCAGATTCCACCAAATACTCTTGTGGTCCTAGATATCGAGGGATTCAGTCAAATACTACCATTGATTCGAGCTAAATCAGAATCCAAAGAAAAAGAGGATCGAGAGTTAGGGTTATGGGCACGACACTAACCGTATCGCGGACGAGGATCTCTGGGTAGCCGTAGCACGGGCGCCATCCTAGCGGCGGCGCCGCCGGACAAGCGCCTGCGATGACCGCCTCTTCTCACCGGCCACCGCCGTCGATCGCCCCTGTTTTGCCAGAGCAAAGAGAGGTGAGGAAGTGGAGAGGAAAAGGACTACGGCTGCGGAGAGATTAGGGTTGGGGGCTCTTTTGCAAAAACGCATGGCTGGTCGTTATCCCGCGTGGGCCCTCGAGTCGACGTGGCGGCGGTCAAAGTGCCACGCGAGCTGGTCAGCGGCGGTCAGACGAAATTAGGACCTCGGGTGAACAACTTAGAAAGAATTAGGACCCAAATATGCATTTTCAAAGAATTAGGACCCAGTCGACACTTTTGGGAAAGAATTAGGACCGCGCTTGTATTTTACTCTTCAGGCAAGTAAATTACTTCGATTGAATCCATTCCTTTTCATATATGGCATAAAGGCATCTAGAGAAGAAAAATACTCGAAGATGTCAGTTTACCTTGCTAAGCTCATAAAATCCATCCAACTGATTAAGAAGCTCCATCGTCGTCCGCAGGATCTCACGATCATCACTGGTTCTGGCTGCTCTGCGCCTCGGGTGCGGGCTGTTGCTGTTCGATATTTACATTCCATCACACCAAATCAGCAAAACTGAGAGCTGTTGACTTCAGCAAAAGTGAGAACTGTTGACTTCAGCATGATAATAATGCATAAACCACACAAAAGATGGGGGCGTACTGTTTTTGGGGCCGTGGAAGTGGACGAAGAACTATTGCATCCCATAAAAATGACTTCACCTGCCCGTTACAAGACCAGGCCAACGCAGTTCTCCCCGGACGCGTCGGCGAGGCCGTGGTTCTGCTGCACGAGCGGCAGCCGCGTGCCCTGGAACTCCTGGCGCAGATCCCGCTGTCCCCCTCCCGCGGCAGGTCGCCAACGACCTCGTCCAACCGGATCCGCGCGGCATCGGTCGGCCAACCCAGCACGGCGATGACACGCCACAGCTTGCCCGTACCGTGTGCCGACGTCGCGGATGGGGAGAAGGCCTGGGAGAGTGAGGCGGCGCTCTCTGCAGCAACGACTCAACTCGAACGGCGGAGGAGCAAGGGCAGAGCAGGGGATGGGATGCGGCAGGAGAATGGGGGAGAGGAGAGGCGGGAGCGCCAAGAGGGGACGATGGGCGCGAGGGAGATGCGGGTTAGGCCGACGGGGGTGGCGTCTGGCCGGTTGTTCTCCTCCCGGTGGCTCCCCAGATCTGGCGGCGGCTGCAAGAAACGAGATGAGGAGACGGCAGCTGCGGCGGCGGCGTTTCTGGGGAGAGGAGGGGAGAGAAGGCTGCGTGTGGCAATTCGGGCGTAACCCCTCCATCTCCTTTTCCCTACCGTGTTTTTTTCTACATGTGATGACGTGGCTATCGCGGGGAGGCGCCTTTGATGCGCAGCTGAATGGTTTTAATTTATGATATGTGCTTGATTAATATATTGGTCAACATATATTCGATGCTTTCCCGTTCGTCTTTTAGATAAAAGGCCAGAGCCCGACTTTATAAATAAAGCCACCAGGCAGAGTTAATACATATCCTAGAGACCAGCACGAGAGTAAGCAAAGTATCAACCCAAGACAACACGAGAGAATAGTCTGAGTACATGGCTCCCAGACCAGTACACGGCTCGCAGGCCGGAGAAGAAAGATAACGAAAGCCGACCACCAGCGACTAGGTGCCTGCTTGAACTGGGGAGATGGAGATAGCAGAATTTCGGATCTTGGCCAACATGGCGTCGAGGGCGTCCCTGTCTTCCTCCTTAGTTAATGATCTCCACTGCTGCAGGAATATACAGGTCTTAAATAAGCAATCAGAAGGCTTAGCAGGGAAAACATGCTCGATGGTAAATTTATTCCTTGTCGTTCAAAGGGACCAGCACATCGTTGTGAAGCCCACCCAAAACAATCTCCTCTGGGCCCCAACTGAAAGAACATGCGGTGCCCCCATGTTTGGTTTTGGTAATTGATGACAATCTCTATGGACTAATGGTTGTCATTGAGTTATATTTGAAGGATTTGTCCATAGGCATTTCTTGAAGTCCATGTGTTGGTTTCAAGGAGTTTATGTGTTGACCAAGGTGCTATTAAGGAATTAGCCAAAGATTGGTCATGTGAGTGTTTAGCTTATTGCAAGCATGTCTTGAAGAAGAAGATTGTGTGATCATTCATGTTTACCTTCAAGACAGCATCCAAACTAAGAGAGTTGGAAAGATTCAAGGTTGATCAAGACTAAGTCAAGAGTGAATCAAGTTGATCAACTCACAAAGCGTAAAAGATGTACCGAGAGGGATCAAGTGATCCCATGGTATGGTAAGCATTGTCCATTGCACTTTATGTACTAACCCAGGTACGTATCCATGGGCTTGCGTCAAGAGGAAGATATCATACAACCCATGGAAAGAATGACATCAAGTGGTGATCGTCATCAAGATTGCCGTGTGCAAGTTCAAGTGGAGCATCACGAAGAGATCAAGTGCTTGAATCTTGCCATCCATTGTGGTGTCAATGGACTTGTGAAGACGTGCCGAAGAGCGGCTCACCCATAGTGAACTATGGGGGAGCAATCATCTAGTCTTCATCGAGCCAACGCAATCAAGAAAGCTGGTCCAACTTGAGAGAGTCAAGATCGTCTTCATCTAGCTCAAGTGGACCATGTGCAAGGCAAAGGTTTTCCCTTGATAGGTTTTCTATTTTACCGGTCTTGTGGTGGTAGCTGGGAGACCGAGTTATAGGATCGTTTGTCGTACTATCAAGGGGGGCTCTCAAGTTGGTAGCTTGATCGTATCGTTAGTAGAGAGCTCAAACCATTGCATCCTTGCATCATGTTTCTTAGTTCTTGTTTGTTTATCTTTGTGAGTCTTAGAGCTTATGGTCATCTTGATGACAAGCTTGAGTTCATCGAAAACGGAGTTCGCATGCGTCTTCTATGATGTTTTCGGTGTTGGAGGTTTTACCGGTCTTATCCGATGAAGGGTTCTCACCATTTTCTTATGGGACTTTTCTCATTTTCTTATTCTTGATTTTTCTATCAATATTGTGTTAGCCCATGTCGTTAGCTTTCCAACAAACTTGGTTTCGTTGAATTCGGAGTCCGTTTGCAAAAGTTGTGGCTGTTTTGGTAAAGGCTGCAGCGGTACTACCGCGACTAGAGCGGATGTAATTTTTTACTACCGCTCCAGAGCCGTACTACCGTGGCTCCTAAGCGGTAGTACCGCTCCGGACCAAAAACTCGTGTTTTCTCTCTCGTTGGGTTGTTTTGACCGTGCTAAGCGGTAGTACCGCTCCTCCAAGCGGTAGTACCGCTTGTGCACGACCTGAGCACATAACGATTGGATTCGGGAGGTCCTATAAAGTGGGTCTTCTTCCCCAATGAACCTAATTCTTTGAGCTCGTGTTCTTCCCCCATTGTTGACCTTCTTCGAGCTTGCTAACTCTCAATCCCTCCATGGATTCTTGCTAGTTTTTGAGGGAAAAGAGAGAGGAGATCTAGATCCACGTTTCCACCAATCACTTTCTCCTCTAAGTGAGGGGAACCCCTTGGATCTAGATCTTGGAGTTCTTGGTGTTCTCCTTATTGTTCTTCCTCTCATTTTCCTCCCTAGCATTAGTTGCTTTGGTGTGATTTGGAAGAGAAGGACTTGGGCACTCCGTGTGCCCTTGCCATTGCATTTGGTGCATCGGTTTGAGTTCTCCACGTGATACGTGGAAGTTACAAGTTGAGAAGCTTATTACTCTTGGGTGCTTGGTGCCCTTGAGCTTGTTCCTCTTGGGTGCTTGGGCGCCCTAGACGGTTGGTGGTGTTCGGAGCTCAATCATTGTGGTGTAAAGCTTCGGGCAAGCGTCGGGGTCTCCGATTAGGTTGTGGAGATCGCCCCGAGCAATTTGACGGGTACCGGTGACCGCCCCCAAGGGTTGCCAAAGTGTACGGGTCCGGTGACCGCCCCCAAGGGTCGCCATTTGTACGGGTTCGGTGACCGCCCTCAAGGGTCCCTTAGTGGATTAACGGCATCTTGCATTGTGCGAGGGCGTGAGGAGATTACGGTGGCCCTTGTGGCTTCTTGGGGAGCATTGTGCCTCCACACCGCTCCAAATGGAGATTAGCATCCGCAAGGGTGTGAACTTTGGGATACATCATTGTCTCCGCGTGCCTCGGTTATCTCTTACCCGAGCCCTTTACTTATGCAGTTTACTTTGTGATAGCCATATTGTTCTTTGTTATATATTTTGCTATCACATAGTTGCTTATCTTGCTTAGCATAAGTTGTTGGTGCACATAGGTGAGCCTAGTTGTTGTAGGTTTTGTGCTTGACAAATTAACCGCTAGGTTTATTCCGCATTTGTTTAAGCCTAAACCGTAATTATTTTAAAGCGCCTATTCACCCCCCCCCCCTCTAGGCGACATCCACGATCTTTCAATTGGTATCAAAGCCTCGTCTCTCTTTGTTGGGCTTAACCGCCTAGAGAGTAAAGATGTCGACTAGGGTATTAGAATTCTCTGACACTCTTAGTTTCGATGGCACAAATTTTGATGTTTGGTTAATTCGCATGCTTAATCTCTTTAGGGTCATGGACCCAAATTTAGAGCGAATTGTAGATATGGGTTTTTCTCCTCCAAAGGATCCCCAAAGGTTATCTTTAGAGGATGAGAAAAACTCTTATCTCAATACTCAAGCTTCTAATGTGCTTTTCGATGCTTTGAGCAATGTAGTAATATTTCAACTCATGCCGTTCCGGGATGCTCATGAGTTATGGACAAAGCTTCAAGATAAATATGGCGTGTCCAAGATTTGTAAGGATGATTGTTCTTCCTCCACCTCCGGTCGTATAGTCTTCTCAACTTCTTCTACTTCACCTACATGTGGTTTGCCACAAGGTAATGATATGGTGAGTAGTGTTGGTCATTGCAATGATGATAGTATGCTTATTGTGGATGATCCTTCATCACTATATTATTGCAATGCTCCTTCTTTGGGCTTTAACACTTCGAGCACTCCAAATATTTCACATGCTTGTGTTGATAGTCCTTGCATATCATGTAGAAATTGCTTGACTAAATCTCGATGATATGCTTGCTATGTCTTGTTGCCATGATAAAAATGCATCTATTTCCTCGAATTGTTGTGCTAACAATGTAGAGGAAACCAAACATTCCATGGAACAAGATGTGATGTTTAATGGTGCCTCAAGGGATCCTACATCATCATCTATTGCTTTTTGCCTTATGGCTAAGGCGTCAAAGGTATCTCCTACTTTGTACCCCAATATGTCTCTTGATGATGATGTTGATGCTAATGATGATGAGGATAATGATGAAGAGAATGATAATGTTGCCTCCTTAAAAACTAAGGGGGAAATGATTTTTAAAGCTCTTCATAAAAATAAAATTGCTCGTTCCAACTTCATGAAAATAATGTCCATTGCCATTGATGGCAAGAAATACATTGAGGAGTTGGAATCTCATCTAGAGGAGCATGAGGTCACCATTGAGAAAATTGAAGCTCATGGGCGTGATTACGCAAATGAGATCGTGGAGCTATCTCAAGCTCTTGAACATGAACAAACCACCTCCGAATCTCTTGAGGAGACTTTTGCTCTAGAATTATCTAGAGTGAGGGAATCTCATGATAGAGCTCTTGAGGTGGCCAACGATTTCAAAACTAAAAATGCTAAGCTTGAAGTTTCTCATGCTAGACTCCTTGAGGATTTTGAGCACCTCGAAAATGGCTCAAGGGTCATCAAGGGTGAGCTCATCAAAGTCACCGAGTCTCATGCCCAACTTGAAGCTTCTTATTTAAAAGAGCTTGCCAAGTTGCCTTCTCCTCTTGCTGTTAATGATGATGCTTGTTCTACTAATTCTATTACTTGTGAAGCATCCATTTTGAAGGAGAATGTTAAGCTACGGGCTCAACTTGAGGTGCTATCTAGCAATTATGGGAAATTGGAAGAAAGTCATGAAAAGCTCTCAAGCTCTCATGATGATATTCTAGTATCCCATAGTGTGCTAAAGATAGCTCATGAGGCCATGATTGCTAAGGTAACATCTAGTGAGCCTCGTGTGGATACTAGCACTACTTCTAGTCAAAATAGTATATTGCCATGTGCTAGTCCTTGTAATTCATCTACTCACAATGTTGGTACTTCTTGTGATGAATTCCTTTCCTTGCCTTGATGCTCTAACAATGAAGCTTATACTTCCTCTAGTCCTTGTGTTGAGACTAACCATGTAGAGGAAATCAAAGAGCTCAAGGCCCAAGTCACTTCTTTGAAGAAAGACTTGGAAAAGTGTCATGAAGGGAAGGCCACACTCAACAATATCTTGAGTGTGCAAAAATCCCCCAATGACAAAGGTGGACTTGGATTCAACTCCAATAAGAAGAAGAAGTCCAAGTTTAACAAAAAGAAGGGCCAAGAACAAGTCAAGAATTTGGCCAAGATTGTTTGCTTCAAGTGCAAAATAGAAGGGCATCATGTTAGATCTTGCCCATTGAAGAAGAAGGCCATTAGTGTCAAGCAACAAGGGAAGAGGGCACAAGTTCAATCACATGCTCAACCTCAAGTTGAATAAAGCCTCTTCTCAAGAAGACTCAAGTTAATGCTTCTCAAGTTGAGAAATCAAGTGAGAAGAAAGTGAAGAGTAGACGTTGCTACCTATGCCGTGAGAAAGGTCACCTCGCTTCTTCATGCACTAGTGGTAACTTATCCAACCCAATTATTATTGATGATGTCTATTCTCTTGGGAAGGATAAGGTTGGCAATGTGGTTGCCAAGTTTGTTGGTACTCAAAGTGGTTTGAAGCAAAGAACCATTTGGGTAGCCAAGCCTATTGTGACTAACCTCTTAGGACCCAACTTGGTTGGGGACCAACTAGCTCAAACTTGATCAATAGGTGTTGTTGGAGGGCATTGGAGACTTGTCTACATTATGAAGAATTAAGGGGACTTCATCACTCTTATTGTCTCAAGCTAAGTCAATTGAATCATCAAGTTTATATCTTATATCCAATGTGCCTCCTTGCGGTAACTTGTACTTAAAATTGCTCACATTGAAAGTTACTTGCCCCCTTACATGTTTTGGTTTTGTTCCTTGCTTGTGTTTGTATATGTTGTGATTCCAACTTGCTTATCTTGAGCAAACAAGTATGTGTGTGTTGGTTTGCACATCATGTACGTGTGTGTCGTGCGTTGAGCCTTTATGCTTCTTGTTTGTATCCTAGTTGGCTCGTGTGAGAGATTAGTGGAACATCCCATTTTGGGGGAGTGATGTGCTTTGTGCACCTCACAATCCTATAAATGTGTGTACATGAGGAATACCATCTAGTATTGATATTACAAGATTATCTAGTCGCTAGGTGGTATATCTCTCATGAGAAATTCAAATTCTAAATAGTCCATTAATTATCTCTTGTTTGTTCGTCTTATTACCTCTTGTTAAGTTCTTATTGGTATCACATTATGGGGGAGTAATATGCTAAGTGCATATTAGAAGCCTAGAAAATGTGTACATTTGAGATATTGTCACCTAGAATTGATATTGTAGATTATCTTGTTCCTAGGTGGCATGTTAGCTCTCCAAGTTGCAATTTGCTTGTGTTTGTTGTGAAGATGATGTTGGGTGTCCTTGTTATCTACCACCGGGAATTATTTCCAAATACTTCTTGTCTTTTGACAATTGGTAGTCACTTATGTGTGGTAGAATTTGTTGATCATCTTTACTTTGGATTTTGTTTTTATTTGCCTTTTCTCTTGTCAAGGTTTGTGTCAACTCCCGGTGTCTTCCCTACCACTTGTGGATCTTATTTATTTCTTGTTCTTGTCTAGTGTGTTCTAGATATAGTGAAAGTAGTGATCCCACCCTGTGCATTTTGTATTCAAATGCAAATCCTATATAATGCACAACTCGTGGGGGAGCTATCCTATTTTCTTTAGAACACTCTTCTTGTGATCCTTATCAAGTGTGTTTTGGTGGAAGGCAAGCCATTTCTTTTTGGTACTTTGTGCCATCATGAAACTTTGTTGAGAGCTTGGTTTGTTTGGAACCATCCTCTCTTTGGGAGTTTGACATCTTTAGTTTAGTGTATCAATGGATATCTCATTCCTTGATGTATCTTTAATGATATCTTCCAAGTGATGATTTCTCCAATTGGTATCCTTTTCACTTGACATTTCTTTGTCTTTTGGTTTCGGGTTTTGAAAGTCTTGAGCATGCATGTTTACTTCATGTATTTCATTTGGCATGCTTTCTTTCTTTGACTCAATATATAGGGGAAACTCCACCTAGTCTCAATTTGGATGAGATGTGCATGAAATTCATTTTCATATCTTATGCACATAGTTATGTGGAGTTTGTCCTATGTATATTGGTGTTTCTAACTCTTTGGTCCCAATGAGTTTGGGTACCATTTTGTTTGTGTTGTTGTTCTAGGAACAAGTGGAGATGCATTGGATGCTCGGCTCACTCACAAGAAAGGTGTTGTCACCATGTGCTTATTGGAGTCAAGCTAGGATGATCAATGAACTCTTTCTACTTTCAATTGGTGTCTACTACATCCTTCCAATGTTATCTCGGTAACAAGTATCTTCATATACTTCATGCACACATTTCTTGCATCAACCTTGTGTAGGTTGTATCATGGCATGTTATCCATTCTTTCTTGTGATACTTGTTTCCTTTCTCAAAGCATCCCAACAATGATGTCTTGTTGCTAGTTGTGATGTCTTTGATGTTCGTGTGGTTGGAATTCATTTATATACAATAAGACCATATCTAGCTATGTGCTATGCTTTCAGGCAAATATCTTATTGGTATATCTATGACTTCCTTGTGGATATCATGTTCCTTCATGATTGTAACTATTTTGGGTGTACATACTTCTTTGTAGATATATATCATCATGATTTCGTCTACATAGAACCTGTTACACTTGAGAGAAACTACATCTCTAGTTGATATCCTTTCTTTCACGTCCACCTTGTCTTTCGTATGTTATTTATTTCGTGGCTCCGTGAAAGCTTTTGCCTTGAGTGCATGTCCTCTATCGTTGCATCTTGTTGCACTCTTGTGTGGTGAAGATTATTTTCCTCTTGCTTATCTTTACGAGGCTTTTGTCATCTTAATGGTATCCCTCGTCTTGATGAGCCTCTCTTCGTCTATCTTCACCACGGGCTGTCACAAGCATAGGTTCTCTTTTGCTCATTAGTAAGCTTGTGAACCCTTTAACCAGTTGTGTGTGGGAATGATAGGCCTTGCACCGGTTGCCTCATTCTTTCAAGAGTATGTTGATGCTTAATGCTCATCTTAATTTTAGTCTTCTCAAGTGCTTCGCCATGACTCACACACATCATTTTGGTTGAGCCTATTCTTAGTTGCCTCTTTTACTTGCTGCTCAACCATGTGCTTGTTGCTAGCGCTAGACTTTGTTTCCTATATGCTCACTTGCACTGGGTGTGAGTTTCTATTGATTTTGGGGGAGCTATGATCCTATTTTGTGCACTTTGTATTCAAATACAAAAATTCTTATGTGTGCACAAATCATGGGCAGCTTCTCTAGTTTCTTTAGAACACTCCTTTGCTCATATCATGATATCTTTATTCTTGTGGCATGTAGGATCATTGGTCTAGTTGGTTCAATTGATATCCATTGATTGCTTGCTTCAATTGGTTTTCTTTTGATTGCTTGTTTCTCTCTTTGTTATGTCTTTGTGGCATATCATTTTTTTTGCAATCTTTGTGCCTCAATATAGTTTGTCTTCCTCCAAGTATTGACAGTTGGATATGTGTATTGCATTCCACTCTCTTGTTGAGAAATACACAATTTATGGAGGACCACAATTTTTATTGGCCTTCTAAGCTTTTCGCCCATTTTGGCAATCAATGCCAATGGGGGACAAGTTTCAGAGAGTTTTGTGGAGAAGTTTAGAGAGCTATCTCCTCTTGCTATGGTTTTGTTCCTTAGCATTTGCATCTCACTCATTGCATTATTATTGCATTGCATGGTGATGCATAATTCCTTATATAAACTCTCTTAAAAGTGATAGTCATCAATTACCAAAATGGGGGAGATTGAAAGAACATGTGGTGCCCCCATGTTTGGTTTTGGTAATTGATGACAATCTCTATGGACTAATGGTTGTCATTGAGTTATATTTGAAGGATTTGTCCATAGGCATTTCTTGAAGTCCATGTGTTGGTTTCAAGGAGTTTATGTGTTGGCCAAGGTGCTATTAAGGAATTAGCCAAATATTGGTCATGTGAGTGTTTAGCTTATTGCAAGCATGTATTGAAGAAGAAGATTGTGTGATCATTCAAGTTTACCTTCAAGACATCATCCAAACTAAGAGAGTTGGAAAGATTCAAGGTTGATCAAGACTAAGTCAAGAGTGAATCAAGTTGATCAACTCACAAAGCGTAAAAGATGTACCGAGAGGGATCAAGTGATCCCATGGTATGGTAAGCATTGTCCATTGCACTTTATGTACTAACCCATGGTCTATGTGAGAGTTGTATGTGGGGTTAGGTACGTATCCATGGGTTTGCGTCAAAAGGAAGATATCATACAACCCATGGAAAGGATGACATCAAGTGGTGATCGTCATCAAGATTGCCGTGTGCAAGTTCAAGTGGAGCATCACGAAGAGATCAAGTGCTTGAATCTTGCCATCCATTGTGGTGTCAATGGACTTGTGAAGACGTGCCGAAGAGTGGCTCACCCATAGTGAACTATGGGGGAGCAATCATCTAGTCTTCATCGAACCAACGCAATCAAGAAAGCTGGTCCAACTTGAGGGAGTCAAGATCGTCTTCATCTAGCTCAAGTGGACCATGTGCAAGGCAAAGGTTTTCCCTTGATAGGTTTTCTATTTTAGCGGTCTTGTGGTGGTAGTTGGGAGACCGAGTTATAGGATCGTTTGCCGTACTATCAAGGGGGGCTCTCAAGTTGGTAGCTTGATCGTATCGTTAGTAGAGAGCTCAAACCATTGCATCCTTGCATCATGTTTCTTGGTTCTTGTTTGTTTATCTTTGTGAGTCTTAGAGCTTATGGTCATCTTGATGACAAGCTTGAGTTCATCGAAAACGGAGTTCGCATGCGTCTTCTATGATGTTTTCGGTGTTGGAGGTTTTACCGGTCTTATCCGATGAAGGGTTCTCACCATTTTCTTATGGTAATTTTCTCATTTGCTTATTCTTGATTTTTCCATCAATATTGTGTTAGCCCATGTCGTTAGCTTTCCAACAAACTTGGTTTCGTTGAATTCGGAGTCCGTTTGCAAAAGTTGTGGCTGTTTTGGTAAAGGCTGCAGCGATACTACCGCGACTAGAGCGGATGTAATTTTTTACTACCGCTCCAGAGCGGTACTACCGCAGCTCCTGAGCGGTAGTACCGCTCCAGAGCAGTACTACCGTGGCTCCTAAACGGTAGTACCGCTCCGGACCAAAAACTCGTGTTTTCTCTCTCATTGGGCTGTTTTGACCGTGTTAAGCGGTAGTACCGCTCCTCCAAGCGGTAGTACCGCTTGTGCACGACCTGAGCACATAGCGGTTGGATTCGGGAGGTCCTATAAAAGGGGGTCTTCTTCCCCAATGAACCTAATCCTTTGAGCTCGTGTTCTTCCCCCATTGTTGACCTTCTTCGAGCTTGCTAACTCTTAATCCCTCCATGGATTCTTGCTAGTTTTTGAGGGAAAAGAGAAGGAGATCTAGATCCACGTTTCCACCAATCACTTTCTCCTCTAAGTGAGGGGAACCCCTTGGATCTAGATCTTGGAGTTCTTGGTGTTATCCTTATTGTTATTCCTCTCATTTTCCTCCCTAGCATTAGTTGCTTTGGTGGGATTTGGGAGAGAAGGACTTGGGCACTCCGTGTGCCCTTGCCCTTGCCATCGTTTTGAGTTCTCCACGTGATACGTGGAAGTTACAAGTTGAGAAGCTTATTACTCTTGGGTGCTTGGTGCCCTTGAGCTTGTTCCTCTTGGGTGCTTGGGCGCCCTAGACGGATGGTGGTGTTCGGAGCTCAATCATTGTGGTGTAAAGCTTCGGGCAAGCGTCGGGGTCTCCAATTAGGTTGTGGAGATCGCCCCGAGCAATTTGACGGGTACCGGTGACCGCCCCCAAGGGTTGCCAAAGTGTACGGGTCCGGTGACCGCCCCCAAGGGTCGCCATTTGTACGGGTTCGGTGACCGCCCTCAAGGGTCCCTTAGTGGATTCACGGCATCTTGCATTGTGCGAGGGCGTGAGGAGATTACGGTGGCCCTAGTGGCTTCTTGGGGAGCATTGTGCCTCCACACCGCTCCAAACGGAGTTTAGCATCCGCAAGGGTGTGAACTTCGGGATACATCATCGTCTCCGCGTGCCTCGGTTATCTCTTACCCGAGCCCTTTACTTATGCAGTTTACTTTGTGATAGCCATATTGTTCTTTGTTATATATCTTGCTATCACATAGTTGCTTATCTTGCTTAGCATAAGTTGTTGGTGAACATAGGTGAGCCTAGTTGTTGTAGGTTTTGTGCTTGACAAATTAGCCGCTAGGTTTATTCCGCATTTGTTCAAGCCTAAACCATAATTATTTTAAAGCGCCTATTCACCCCCCCCTCTAGGCGACATCCACGATATTTCACCAACCAAAGAGTTAACCAAGATGCGCAGGTCAGAAAAGGAGGTCGGAGCCCAGGAAACATGCAACCAGGATCTGATACAACACCAAAACAGATTAGCCAACACACAATTGAAGAAGATATGTGACGTGTCTTCTCTCATACAACATAAAGCACACCTATCAGATCCCGGGCCATTGCGCTTGCGAATTTGGTCACCCGTCGGCAGACGACCACGAGAGGCTTGTCAGAGGAAAACCTTGACCTTAGGGGGGATACGCGCCCTCCAGATCCAATTGAATTTGGAGGTGGTGGACCCAGCAATGAGCTTACCATAAAGGGATTTAACCGAGAGGCGAGCAGAGGGGGAGTGGGGCCAGACAACCGTGTCTTCCTCCTCCGAGAGCGAAGGGAAGAAAGCAACAAGACGTTGCCAGTCTTCCAACTTTGCGGGAGAGAGAGAACGACGCAGACGCAGGTCCCAACTATTCGACGCGAGCTTAAAGATTGAGATCTCAGGGTCCGGACAATAAGAAAAAAGAACAGGAAAAGCAGAAGCCAACAAAGAAGAGCCACACCACCAATCTAGCCAAAACCTGGTGGACCTACCATTGTGAACAACGAATTTGACAAGGCCTTGAAAGATTGGCCTGAGCTTAACAAGATTTCTCTAGAATCGAGATGCCCCCGAGGCCCGAGCAAACATTGGGCTAGAAGAGGGAAAGTACTTTGCTTTGAGAATGTTGAACCAGAGGGGCTTATCCTGGGGGGTGGTCATGATCTTCCACCACCATTTGATGATCAGAAATTTGTTCATAACGAGAGTGTTAATAATGCCCAGCCCCCCAAGGCTTTTTGGCTTACAAATATGGTCCCATTTGACCAAGCGATATTTGCGCTTGTTATCAGCCGCGTTCCAATAAAAGGCACCTCTATGTTTATCAAAGCCAGCATGGGTTCCCATAGAAAGAAGGTAAAAACCCATCAAGAACATCAGAATCGATGAGAGGCACGCATTAATCAAGGCCACTTTACCCGCCTGAGTGTTGTATCTGCCCCTCTAGGGCATTACACGATTACCCACCTTGGCCACCGTACGAGCGAAATCTTTAGCAAGGAGCTTGCCAGAGGTGATAGGTAAACCCAAGTACTTAATAGGGAACGAGCCAAGAGAGCAGTTCAAGAGGCGGGCCACCCGTAAGGCCTCGGTCCCCGGCACACCAGTGACAATAACTTCACTTTTGGAGAAGTTGATCTTAAGACCCGAGAGAGCTTCGAAGCAAAGGAGCGGAAATTTGAGATGGGCAATGCAATGGTCATTCAGTTCCACCAAAATAATAGTGTCGTCTGCGTACTGAAGTTGAGTAATACCCTCCGGGATGAGGTGTGAGCTAACAGGAGAGATATGGCCGGCCTCCGCGGCTCTAGATAGGATATTAGAAAGAGCGTCCGCCACAAAGTTAAAGAGGATGGGCGAGGCCGGGTCGCCTTGCCGGAGGCCTCTAGAGTTCTTAAAGAAATTACTAACTTTCCCATTGACATTAATGGCAGTATGTCCCCCCATGACCAACTGCATAATACGGTGAACCACCCCACTATCAAATCCTTTGGCCAGTAGGACTTGTTTAAGGAAGCTCCAACTCACCGAATCGTAGGACTTTTCAAAATCCAATTTTAGAATAACAACCTTGCTGCCTGATTTATGGATGTCATGGATAATTTCATGCAGGCATAGGCCCCCATCCAGAATGAAGCGACCCTTGACAAAAGCCGACTGAGTAGGGGAGAGGGTCCGATGAGCCGCCAGACACTTGGCAGGGAATTTGGCGAAGTTATTAATTAGCACAATAGGTCTAAACTGAGAAATAAGTTCGGCACCCTTAATTTTAGGGATCAGGGAAATGACCGCATAATTGAGCCTGGATATATCTACTGTCCCCAGACAATAGCCTTGAATGACTGCACGTATAAGCTCTTTAAGAATAGGCTAGAATTTTTTAAAGAAAGGGATGGAAAAGCCGTCCGGGCCCGAGGCAGAATTAGGGTTCGATTTAGTGATCGAAGAGAAGATCTCCTCTTCAGAGTAAGGAATCATCAAATTAGTATTTTCTTCCAAGGATACCAAGACCCCCTGGTCCCAGAAATTAGAAGATAGCCTGAACCCCTGGCCAGGTTTGGCAAAGAGGAGAGAAGAAAAAAATGCCACAACATGGTTTAGGATGGCGCCTTGGTCAGAAGACCGCACCCCGTCAATAATCAGGCTATCAATAAGACAACGGCGCCGCCTTCCATTCGCAATAGCAAAAAAATAAGCAATGGGGGAATCACCTTTAAGCATCCAATTAATTGAACCCCTCCGGCGCTAATAAATTTCATTAAGGTGGTGAATCTGCACTAGAGAGCGTTCAAGGGAGAAGCGAAGGGTCCATTCAGAATCGGTAAGGCCAGAGGCGTCAGCCCGAGAGTCAAGGGCCTCAATCTGGGCCAGGAGAAGGGCCTTCTCTCTACGGTCCTGGGCCAAGTGGTTACGGGACCAGCCATGGAGGAATTTACGCAGCAGGGCCGAGCAATTATGCCAATCATCCAAGGGCCGAAAGGAACGATGAGGCACCAAAAGGAAGCCACTAATTTTAGAGCCGAGGAGGTCGCCAAAGCCATCAATAAGGAGCCAAGACGCATCAAACTGAAACCTAGGGGGGGAGTAGACGGGTCGAATCCCAGCATCAAGGATTAGAGGGGCATGATCCGAGCCCACAATCGCCTTAGATTTAAGCGTAGCTAGCGGGAAGAGCGAGTCCCAATTCAAACATACAAGGACTCGATCCAGAACGGAGCGGATAGGGGAAACTTGATGGTTAGTCCAAGTAAATCTAGAGCCCACCCTAGGGATCTCACGAAGGGTGCAGGAGCTAATGAACTCGTTAAAAGCGTCAGCCAACGTCCAAGAAAAGATATTATTGTTCTTATCCGCAGGAGAGCGGAGCAAATTAATTAAAGCCGCCTCCGATCACAAGTGGGAGGGTGCACGCTTCGACTTTGTTTGAGATTTCGTCCAGGAAGATAGGGGAGAGGGAGTGATCCGCCAGGCTATATACAACCATAAACTCCCAAAGCGAATTGAGCTGGCGGTGAAAAAGCACGGAGCTGGCCCAGAAGATGCCATGATCAAAGGTGACAAAATCAAAAACATCGCGTTTCGACCCTAACAGAATACCACCCGAGTGGCCAGAAGAGGGCAGGAAATTCCAATCAAAGCGATCGGCCCCCGCAATAGAAGAAAGCTCATGAGGAGAGAAGGAGGGTTTGAAAGTTTCGACTAGGCCAATCAAGTCTATATTATCACCCCTGACAATATATTTAATTTGGTCCCGGCACCCCCGAGTGTCGAAGCCTCTGATATTCCAGAAAAGGGCTTTCATTTGAAAGAGAGATTTTTAATGCACAGATTCGACCTGCAGGGTGCCACACAGGCTTTAGCACGTTTAGAGACACCCTTCTTCACAGAAGTCTGAGGAACAACACCGCAAGCAGAGCCCCCCTCCTCCGGAACCCCAGCAGCCACAACTGAGGGGGCAGGAGGAGCCGCGGCGGCCTCTTTAGCCTTGGCCAAAGCCGCCTGGGCAACCTCGTTGGCCCTAATAAGAGCAATCAAAGAAGAAGGGGGTCCAAAATTATGATCAAGAGAGATGCCAGAATTCGCGAGAACCTTAGTCAAGTGCTCATCCGAGTAAGAAGGTAGACCAAGCCTAGTGGGGGAAGAGGTACTATGAACCAACGGAGAAGGGGCGGGAGGAGTACCTGAAGCAGGAAGATCACGAGCTGCAGCACGCCTAGCCGCCTTGTCGGCCACCCGCATGCCACTATCGTGGATCCGACCACTTTTGCGTGCCGTAGAGGAGGGGGAGCGGATCGGAGAAGCACGTGCCACCACTAGAGACGCCTGGCCCGCCACGTCGCCCATATGACCATAAAGACGGCGACATAGGCCCGCCGCCGACAGCTTGGTCCCAGAGGAAGCCCTACTACAAGCAGAGAACTTGCAAATCGAGGACTTGCGCTTGGGAAGAGAGCCCGTCGCCATGCGGCACGGGGAAGCAGGAAGATCTTCAATGCCCGAAAGTGACGGCGAGCCCGGCCGGGCCAGCAAGTTGGAGCACACCCCCGACACAGGAGTGCCGGCAGGTGGGGCAGACGGGGCAGCCTGAGCAGAAACATGCACATCCATCTGATCCTTTGCTCCTTCCTTGGTCTTTGGGGCACTATCCTTGAAAAGCTCGCGACTTTCTGAACCCATTACATCCCATTCAGAGGTCGTGAAGCGAGGAAGCGAGCCCCCGCTCATGTTGCCAGCATTGTCACCCTCACCGCCAAGGTTATCGACTCAAGGAGGAGGAGGCGGGGGTGGGGACTGGGACGTGGCATCACCTTCCACACGCACCCGAAGCCTGAAACCATTCACATAAGGGAAAACATCGACACAACCATGAATACACAAGGGGTCCACAACCCAAATCTTGAGGCGCACGGGACCAAGGACAAAGAGGGAATCTTGGTCAACCAAGATCGGCTTGCCAATAAGAACAACGAAGGCCATGACGAATTCTGTAGAGCGTAAGATGGGAGGGACATCATCCACAAGGACCCAGATCTCTGAGAGGGGTGGAATAGGTTTAGCTGGTGGCCGCCTTCACCGAAACTACCAATTGGTTAAGAGGGAGAGTGAAACTAGTACATGAAGAAATCATCTTTAGGCTGCTCTTAGAGGGGGAGACCACCGCGAAATCAAAATCGGACAGCTGTCGGATCTGCCAATCCCAGCCCCCATCGTCCCACAGTTTGAGCTCGTCCAAGAGGGTTTGGGTGGTGATTTTGTGGTCTTTGATCGAGATGATCACGGCGTTGGAGAGCGCAGGAGCCACTGCCACCTGAGGGATATCACTATCAAGCGCGAAGAAGGAGCAACCAGGAAGGCCTTGGCCAAAAAGCTTAAAAGAAGCAGATTTGCGACGGTTTTGGCAGTTCACGGTCAGATGGCCGTCCTCTCTACAGATCAGGCAGAACGGGGGATTGAAACAACGGGATTGGAAGTGGCCAGGTTGGTGGCAAGCAAAACACGTAAGATTAGGGTTTGGAGGCTGGAGAGGCGGAGGGGATGGACGGGCAGGTGGAGGAGGGGGAGGAGGGAGGATCCCATCGCCCAAGGCGCCAGAGGACGAACCAGGGCCAAACGCCGGAAGCCGACGGCCGAGGGAGCCAGAGTCGCCACCTCCGCGACCGAACGAGCGCCCACCGAACCCAGAAGACGGACCGGGGCTGCGACCACCGCCACGAGCCAGGGGAGCCGGGCCATGCGGGGGAGGAGGAGGGGGATGGGCCGCAGGACCAGAGCCACTAGCAGCCGCCGCGGCCTCCCATGGATCAGCCCCAGATCCGCCCGATCCGGGGGCCTCAGATCTAGAGCCCGCCACGGCCGGCGCCGCCGCCCTAGCGCACTCGCCGCCCTGGAACCGCTTGGGCCCCGCCGCCCAAGCCTCGCGCTCGCAGACCGCTTGCAGCCGAGTCGCCTGCTCGGCCTCAAGCTTGGATCGGAGGGACGCCTCGTGGTCCAGATCGGCCACCCCATCACCCGCGTCCTCCCGCCGCCGCTTCATGCAAGACACCGCCTCGCTCGAAGACCCATGGGAGCGATCCATGGCAACCACCGCCGCGAAAGGAAGGGAGAGAAGTGGGGGGGGGAGGAGATCTGTGGTAGGTAGGGATGCGGAGACGGAAACGGTGCAGGTCAGAGTGAGATGCAGGAAACCCTAGAAATGGGGGGGGGGCAAACCCTTTCGGACCCATAAATACCCAGTGCGAGCCAGGCCGGGAGGGAGGGAGACAGGCCGGGCCGGCTGAAGCAGAGGAGGGCATGAGGTTCGCGCAGGGCCCAGGGCCCAAAATGGAGAGGGGAGAAAATCAGAAAAAGGCGATAGCGAAGGCGGCCCAGCCTGAGCTGACAGCCCAGAAAGGCCCAACTAAAACGGGACGGATGGCCCACAAACCTCACGCACAGGAAACATATCTAGGGTTGGAGGCGGAGGAGAGGCGACCGCCGTCGCCGCCAGCGGCGCCGACACCACCGGGACCACCAGCGATGAGGCCGCCGGAGAGCAAGAGGAGCGGGCAGGGCCACCCGCCCGAGAGGAAGCACCACCAAGACCCGCACAGCCCGGAGAGGGGAGCGTCCCGAGCGCTTCCGTCGCCGGCCGCGCCTCACCTGGAGCCAGCCCGAGCCATCCCCCTCAACAGAGACCACCGGACGGCCACGACCGCCCGGAGCAAACTTTCGAACCTTACCAGCCGCCAAGGACTCCACCGCCCGCGAGGCAAACGGAGGAGAAGCCAGAGAGAGGGGGGGATCAGCCTCCAGATTGGAATCCACATCCGCCTTGTCCGACGACAAGGCCCAAAACCTGTTCCTAGCGCCAGATCCAGAAGCGAGCGAGCTGAAAGAAGGACCGAGGGGCGAGGGAGGTGGAGCGGCGAGGGAGAGAGACGGCGACGACTAAAGGAGGGGAGCAAGGAGGGCCGGAGCAGGGGACCAGAGCGGAGACGGGAAGGGGAAGGATGGGGATGGAGGAGAGGAGGAAGGAGGAGAAGCCATGTTTCCCGTTCTTATGCCATGCTAGTAAAATTCGTAAAATCATCTGGAACGGGTTCGATGAGCTTGCTCTTCGACAACTCCAGTACCTAGAGTTGATGAAATTGTAACATATGGTGGGGTACAGGGGCGTAGCCAGGCTCCGGGATGCCAGGGCCATGGCCTGGGCGTAAAGTCAATATATAGCAGCGTTGTGCAGTTTTGAAATGTCTTATGGTTAATACCTGTAGATCTGTTGTACCCAACACTGACCATAGTCAGTGCTCCTCCTACGTACGCAAGTGGATCATGGGAACAATTGAGAGAAGTTGTTGTTTGCAGTGCCGACTCTATCAAGAACACTGCTATTCCCAAGCTCGGGAAAGATGACACCTACCAGCTGATTTTTTGACAGAATCATGTACCGGAGTTTTACTAATGAATCTATACTCTAAAATGCATCTACATACATCCGTATGTGGTTCATAGTGAAATTTCTCCAAAGACTTATATTTAGGAACGGAGGAAGTACTTTAGATTGTAAAGCTGACCAAAAAGGGCTGTTGAATGGGCGTTATCCTACCTGGCACCGCACAAACTTCCTCTCAGAAGGCGCCACAGGTGGCACCCAACCACTAGTTCAGAGAATGTGGATCATATTTACCATCGGAGTATAGCAGCCACGACAGGTATTGACGTGTTAGTAACTCACTTTCACGAGAAATCCCAAAAGGGCTAACCACCTTTCTTGGATTTAGATACCTGAACTTATCTGGAAATCAGCTATTTGGTTGTGTTCCCAAAGACATTGGCAATCTGGTATTGCTGGTATCCTTGGATTTTTTTGAGAAGACATGCAGTATATTAATTAATTAACTTCTTACTACAACAATCTCTTAGGGTCGTACTAACTGCCACACGTGTAGCAGGAAAAGAGACGCACCACACGTCTCTAATGTAAACAGATTGCCATGTCATCGCATGCATGCATGCAGGAATCTTTTTGGATTTTCAGTTTTTAAAATGTTTTATCTCTTAAACGAAAAATCTGATTAAAAATCCGTTTTCATCATTAAATCCCTCGCGATGAGATCTTCGAAACTAGATTCCATGTTGATATGTTTTGATGAAATATTTTTTGGATTAAAAGTTACCATGTCTATTGCATATGAATTGCCATGATGTTTACACTGAAGTTGCCATGATATGTTTTAGCTATTTTCTTCTACATTTAAAAGTAAATTTTGACATTTATAAAACGAGGAATTAAGAAACTAGACTTGCCATGAACCATAAACTAAAATTGCCATGATACATGCACGTAAAATTGCCATGGTTCATACAAAAAATAATTTTCATGGTCAAAGTACTGGAGTTGCCATCATCAAAATACTAAAATTGCCATGATCTACAAACTAAAATTGCCACATGGCAACTTTAGTTTAAGCCCTATGGCAACTGCAGTGTAAACATCGTGGCAACTTCTGGCAAAAAAAAATTCGTCGAAACATATCAACATGGGGTCTAGTTTTGAAGATCTCGTCGAGACGAATTTAATGGTAAAAACGAATTTTTAGTTCGCTTTTTTATTTAGGAGATACAACATTTTTAAGCCGAAAATAAAAAAATTCTGCTGATGTCATCTATTCATACGTGGCAAAATGAGTGGTGATGGAGACGTGTGGGCGATGTGCAAACGCCCACACGTGTGGGCGTTAACATTTCTGATCTCTTATAGTATGCCACGCAGGGCAGACAACTATTAACAAGGATCCCATCCAATATATTCTCAAAACTTAACTTCGCTAGCGGATGCGCCACCACATTGGCTTGATGGTTAAACCTTAGAAATGTGTACGCTAGGTCAAAGCTTGAATTTGTGCTCCAGCCAACTCATCCAAAAATCCGTACTACAGGAAAGGGCCGAACATTATAGTGGTATATAGAGCTGAGGTTCAGATACAAGATTTGAGACGGAAGATTAGGGTTACATCGTGCGTGCCACCGCACGTCCAAGCGATCCGTGGATCCGAGGCGGATTGATTTTCTGCGGCAACCGAGACCGACAGACTATAAGTTTGCATGGCGCTTGTTCGTGCAGTAGACGTCATCATCTTCCGTACCTGTCGCAGCGGCCAGATCGATTTTGGCGTTCATGTACAGATCGTCAAAGACTGCAACCGTTCGTCTGCACATTGCCGCTGCTTCTTCAAGTCCCGAGGGAATCCATCATTGCTGCTGCAGCTTCACGCCTTCTTGTATAGGATCAAGTCTCGAGGAGGTTCAGTACTACCCCCTCCGTTCGGAATTACTTGTCTCGGAAATGGATATATCTAGAACTAAAATACGTCTAGATACATCCATTTCCACGACAAGTAATTCCGGACGGGAGGAGTAGTACTGACGGGAGATTACAAGGCTACGTTGCTGCTGCTTTGCTTCAACCCGATCATTAGTACTACTGGTACTATAGTACTTCTCACGTGGAGGTCAAAACTCATCTATAGTATCGATTTTGTTTTTCTTTCAGTTGCTACGGCCACCAGCGACTACCAGGTGCTATCTCTCTAGTTCTTTGTTCCGCAATATTAATTCTATCAAGAATTTTTCTACGGGCTTGTACTACTTTATGTACATAGATTTTATCGACTCATGGCATCCATGAAGTACGATCTTCCACTGCTGGACCGTGACACAAGGTTTACCCTATGGCAAGTCAAAATGCGGGCGTTGTTGGCACAGTCCGACTATGATGAAACACTGGATAGTTTTGGAAAACAAAGGATTCAGGACTGGACTGATGAGGAGAAAATAATTGATTGTAAGGCTTTGTCACAAATTCAACTCCATTTGCATAAAAATATTTTGCAGGAAGTTTTGAGCGAGAAAACTGCCGCCGCTCTATGCTTAAAGCTAGAAGGGATTTGCATGACTAAAGATCTCACCAGCAAGATGCATCTGAAGCAAAAATATACCCGAGGGAGGTAATGTTTTGAATCATATTTCAGAATTTAAAGAGATCATATGTGATCTAGCTGCAATGGAGGTTAAGTATGAAGAGGAAGATACTGCTTTAATCTTACTTTGTTCACTGCCAAGTTCTTATATCAATTTTAGAGACACCATATTATACAGTCGTGATACTCTCACGCTTAATGAAGTTTATGAAGCTTTGAACTCTAAGGAGAAGATGAAATTAATGGTGCCTCATGATGGTTCAAGTTCATCCCAAGCCGAGGGATTATCTGTTCGTGGCAGGACAAAGGAGAAGAACTCTAATAATGGAAACAGAGGCAAAAGTAAAAACGGCTACAGGGACCGGTCGCAATCCAGAGACAAGAAGTATTGCAGATATTGCAAGAGAGACGGGCATGGCATCTCAGAGTGTTTCAAGTTGCAGAATAAAGAAAAGAGGAAAGGTAACAAACAAGGTGACAATTTTGCTAATGTTGCTCGTGACGATAGTTCTGATGATGCTCTTGTTGTTATTGCTGGATGTGCTGAGACCAATGATGAGTGGGTACTTGACACGGCATGCACATTTCATATGTGTGCACATAGAGATTGGTTTAATACTTTTGATTTCACTACTTCTGCTGGTTCCGTTTTGGGTTTTGATAATTCACCATGCAAGATTGAAGGCATAGGTTCCGTTCGAATCAAGATGTTTGATGGCACAATCAGAACTTCGACAGATGTTCGGTATATTCCGAAGATGAAGAGAAATCTTATCTTTGTTAGTGCCCTTGATGCAAAGGGGTACAAGTATTCAGGTGGAGATAGTGTTTTGAAGGTCACCAAAGGCTCCCTTGTTGTGATGAAAGGTGACTTAAGTTCGACCAATGGTCTTTATTACCTTCGAGGTTCTATAGTTTCAGGTAACGCTAATCCAGTTGTTTAAAAGAATTCTGATTGTGATGCTGCTAACCTTTGGCATATGCATCTTGGACATATGAGTGAACTTGGTTTAGCAGAGTTAAATAAGAGAGGTCTCCTTGATGGATATGAACCTGGTAAATTGAAATTTTGTGTGCATTGTATCTTCGGCAAGCACAAGAGGGTGAAGTTCAACACTTCGACTCATACAACGGAAGGTATTCTTGATTATGTCCATTCTGATTTATGGGGACCATCTCGCAAGAATTCATTAGGTGGTGCAAGTTACATGCTGACTATTATTGATGATTATTCGAGAAAAGTTTGGCCTTATTTCTTGAAGCATAAATATGAAGCATTCTCAGCATTTAAGGAGTGGAAGATTATGATTGAGAGGCAAACTGAAAGGAAGGTAAAAATACTTCGCACTGATAATGGTATGGAATTCTGTTCTAAGCAATTTAAGAATTATTGCAAGTCTAAAGGCATTGTCAGACATTACACCGTTCCTTATACTCATCAACAAAATGGTGTTGCTGAGCGTATGAACAAGACCATTATTTTCAGAGCCCGTTGCATGTTGTCCAATGCAGCTTTGCATAGGCATTTTTGGGCTGAGGCCGCTTACACTGCTTGTTATCTCATTAACCGTTCACCATCTATTGCTCTTAATAAGAAAAACTCCAATTGAGGTATGGTCTGGTTCACCTGCTGATTATTCATAATTGAGAGTTTTTGGTTGCACTGCTTATGCTCATGTTGATAATGGAAAGTTGGAGCCTAGGGCTGTTAAGTGCATCTTTCTTGGTTATAAGTCTGGTGTTAAAGGTTTTAAATTATGGAATCCTGAAACCCAGAAGGTGGTTATTAGCATAAATGTTATCTTTAATGAATCTGCTATGTTACATGATGTTTCATCTACTAATGTTCTCGTTGAGAGTGAACATCAGCCTACTATTCAGCATCCTACTGTTCAGGTGGAGCATGTTATTGAAACAGGTGATACATCTGGTAATGAAATTGTTGATGCACATGATGAACCCGTCGTTAATGATGATCATGTCACTCTCACTCCAAATCAGCCTATTGTTCCACCCAGTTGGAATCTTGCACGTGACAGAGTTAGGCGGGGTATTAATAAACCTGACAGGTTAATTGAAGAGTGCAATATTGTTTCTTTTGCTTTATCTATTGCAGAAGAAATTGAAGGTAATTCTGAGCCTTCTTCATATTCCGAGGCTATTATTTCCGGTGATTGTAATAAGTGGATGACCGCTAAGCATGATGAGATGGAATCACTTGAAAAGAATGGCACTTGGGATTTAGTAAGATTGCCTAGAGAGAAGAAACCTATTCATTGCAAGTTAAAGAAATCTGTTTATGGATTGAAGCAATCCCCGAGACAGTGGTACAAGAGATTTGACACATTTATGCTCTCTCAAGGTTTCAAAAGGTCTAATTATGAAAGTTGTGTTTATTAGAAAATTGTCAACCGTTCAACTATTTATTTGCTCCTTTATGTTGATGATATGCTTATTGCTGCAAAGAGTATGTCAGAGATTAATGAACTAAAGAAGCAATTGAGTAATGAATTTGAGATGAAGGATTCGGTTGCAGCAAAGAAAATACTTGGCATGGAAATATCCAGAGATAGACCGTCTGGAAAAGTATATCTAACTCAGAAGGGATATATTGATAAAGTTCTTCGTCGTTTTAATATGCATAATGCCAAGCCGCTGAGTACACCGTCAGCTGCACACTTCAAATTGTCATCAACTTTATGTCCTAAGTCAGATGCATATATTGAGTACATGTCTAGAGTTCCCTATTCAAGTGCAGTTGGTTCACTTATGTATGCCATGGTTTGTTCTTGTCCGGATTTATCTTATGCATTGAGTGTTGTCAGTAGATACATGGCTAATCCTGGAAAAGAGCATTGGAAAGCAGTTCACTGTATTTACAGATACCTGCGTGGTACTTCTAATGCTTATTTACAGTTTGGGAAAACTGGAGATGGACTTGTTGGTTTTGTTGATTCTGATTTTGCTGGTGATTTGGATAAGAAAAGATCGCTCACAGGTTATGTTTTCACCATTGGTGGTTGTGCTGTGAGTTGGAGAGCAACTTTGCAGTCTATTGTGGCTTGTTCCACTACTGATGCCGAGTATATGGCTATTTCCGAGGCATGCAAAGAAGCTATCTGGTTGAGAGGTTTGTACACTGAGCTTTGTGGAGATTCATCTTGCCCTACCATATTTTCTAATAGTCAAAGTGCCATATATCTTACAAAGAATCCAATGTATCATGAGAGGACAAAGCACATTGATGTTAGATTGCATTATATTCGAGATGTTGTTGCTGAAGGCAATTTCAAGGTATGCAAGATAAGTACTCATGATAATCCTGCTGATATGATGACAAAGCCAGTTCCTACCAATAAGTTTGAGCTTTGCTCAGGCTTAGTTGGTATTTCTCACTAGTCCTATGGACTTTCACGCACAAGGTGTTTATGCTGATTTGGGTGGAGTTATTCACTTTCTTCGACTACTGGAGGGAATTTGGATCAAGGTGGAGATTGTTAAATTATGATCTAAATTCTAGTACGGTATTGGACTAGACGTAGTACATACGGTGTGGGCCTTTGCGTTGGTACCGACGCGTACGAGTACAACTCGTTTACTTGTCCTACAAGGACTCCTATGTGTTTCCCCTCATATATACTCCATGTAGTCGCACCTAAGACGGCCCGTCGTCTTGTGCTTGTAATACTGCTCCTCATAGTGATTGCGCCTTCGTGCGTCCGTGGTTTTCTCCCGCGAGGTTTCCACGTAAAAATTCGTCTATCTGTCTCGTTTATTTCTCGTTATTATCTAACACATTATACTCCAACAAAGCGCTTCCTTCTTCAGATAAATGAGGTATGACCTATCCAGGTTCTCATTTGCAAGAAAAGATGCCACAAAAGTACAATCAATTTTTAAAATAATACGATTGTTCAGGGATATACCGATATAGAGGCATGCGAGGCACAGTCGAAATTCCGCTTCATCCACACTGGTCCAATGCCCAATAAATTCCCATGATGAGATGAATTCACCAAAGGAATTGGTAGCAACCACCCCCAGACTCGCGACGCTCAAAGTATCCAAAAGACTTCATTTTAATACGTTTTCACAGCCAAAGCTACTGAAGCCGCCCCTTCCCATGAATCACATCTTTTTGGACGCACTGCTTGAACACCATGGAGCAAGATAAATAAAAAACTCCTATCCCAGTTCATCGAGTTGAACCCACCCACCGCCGGACATGTGCATGAGCCTCCTCTTTCTAGTTTCTGACAAGGCTACCCACAGTAGCCTCTGCCATTTTAATAGATGCATCAAGGGGAGGTTGCCACACCACATAGTTCTCAATGGCGTGGGAACAAGCCTCAACTCAACATCCACCCCCTTACCCTTATTATCATAAACCACCTCAACATTGGACTGGCAAGACGAAAAGAACACCCAATAGTTATCGGTAAAGATAGTTGAGCCTGAACCCCCCTCCTCTCCCTTGCGCTGCCCTCCCCAGGGCGGCTCGAGGGCGTCTAGGGTTTCCCCGGCGCCGCCCCCTCCATCCTCCCTCCCTCCCTTGCCGTCACCTGAGGCGGTCGCCGGGAAGCGCCTGTGCGGCCGCCGATGACGGTGGCGGCGAGGTCTCTGTCGCTTCTCTCTCGTGAAGGACTCCAGATCCAGGGCGGCGGCCCTTGGCGGCGAGGCGGCGCCGTCTTCGGCTGGCGGCGTGCGCAGGTGGTGTGAGACGGCTTCCTCGGCTGCTCAGGCGGCGGGGAGCAGGCGGATTGCGGCCGTGAGGCGGCGAGGTTATCCTTCCTCCGCTCCAGATCTGAAGGTCATGCTCCCCCTCTCTGCTCTCTTCCTCCGCTGGCTCATTCGATTTGGGGCCTCTGGCCACTGGATCCGGTGCTGGCGGGGTGCTCCCCAAACTGGTGGTGGGGGAAGAGCCCGGGGAAACCCATGTTTGGTTTTTTCCAGCACAACGGCGGCGGCGCCTTTTTTTGGCGTCGATCTACTCCCTGGAGTTGCCGTTGTGGGCTTCCCTCCCCACCCCGGCCAATCTTCCCGGGTGAAAGCTCGAATCCCGGCTGGATGGGCGGCAGCGGCGCCAGATGCGTCGTGTCCTTCTTGGAGGCGCCGCCTGTGGAAGATTGGTGCTTTGGGGTTGTGTGCAACAGCTTGTAGGTGGGCGGCTGGTGTCCATCGAACCTCTGTGGCTTGGTAGCCCCTTCACTTCGGCAACTCTTCCGGCGGCTTACCCTCTACTATTGGCCTCCGGTGTCTGCGTTGTTGCTGATGTGTGTGCGCTCCGACTTGTTGTCATGCTCCGTGGCTGGCCCAGACCCGAGACCAACCATTGCTCTAGCTCTCGGGTGAGCGTCTCTACATTCGATAGTGTGGCGCCTTCGAGCCTAGGCGAGGGGAAGGGATCCCCTTCGATGTTAGAGAGGGCAGGTGTTGGGTCATCTCCTCTGCTGGTTTCCAGTCCTGTGTTCGATTCCTCTGCCAGTTGCTGATCCTCGAGGCTTCACTTGTAGTTGTATTGGTGCCTTGCTGTAGTGGGCTTATCCTCAACTAGCAGTTCTTCATAGTTAATCTTCTGTTTGCTGGTTGTAGGTGTAGCGTTGTAAGCTGTTCTTGCAGCCCCCTTGTATCGTTTGGCCGATGTTGTGTGGTGATCTTGTGCTTGTACTCCTGGCCGGTTGATGGCTTTGTTAATTCAAAGCCGGGCTCTTCTTGAGCCTTCGTTATAAAAAAAAGTTGACCTGAAACGAATTCCTTTCTCCTTCCAAAATATCGAATCATTTCACAGATGCCAAACTCTCCTGAACATGAATATAATTTTCTCACGAAGTGGCATGCTAAACTGATCTAGCAAGATAAGCAACCAGTTTGGCCCTGGAAACTTGAAAAATAATTCCCCTAGAATATTCTGCACATACCTCAAAGCCATATGCAAAAGGCCGGGCCTTAGGAAAGTTTACAAGAGCATGAAAGGTATTTTCTTCTTTCACACCACAGACAGAGCACATACATGAAGTAGCTTGATGGTGCACAACTCTATTATTAAACTGGACTGCAAGGCTAATTGACGTGGCACACGACACAAAAATTCTGATCTTGTGAGGAACCTTGGGTTTCCAAACAATATCCCATATTCTTCTTTCCCCATTTACGCGTGAGTAGATTGCCCCATGCAATCCTGAAGGCTCAAAGCAAATATTGTACTGAGAACAAACCATTCTTCTAATAGTGCCACACAACAAAATCTCCAACTCCGAAAACAGAATACAAAAATTTAAAATATTCGTCGACACCGATGTGGAACGAAATGAGTCAGGTTGAAGATAGAGAGGCGTTGTGGTTGTTGAGTTCATTTTTGGGTTCTGGCTGTATCGGGACATCTTCTTGTTTCACAGCTAGACATTTAGGTGAGTATGTGGACAACATGTGGTAAATTCTCGATGGATTCTATGTATAGAGCTTTGCTCCGGTCAAATGTACCAGTTAATTAATATTAAGAAGAAGAAGATTGAAAGATGAAGATATCGCTTAAGAATAAAATCTTTGCGTGATATCTTCATCGAGGAGCGAGTCATTCTTACTAAAGATAACCTTATTAAGAGGAATTGGCATGGAAGTACGCAATATACTTTTTGTCATCATGATGAGACAATAAAATATTTGTTCTCCCAATGTAAATAGTTTGTTCTATATGGCCAGTCATCCAAGTAGCTTCATATCCCCCACATAGTGTTGCTAACATATTTGGCAACTAGTTACATGTGATAGATCACAACTTTAGAATTCTTCTCAGGTGGGAGCGCTTGCCGTTATCTGGTCGCTTTGCCTATATAGAAATAATAAGGTTTTTAACGATAAAAGAACTTCGTTTTTGTAGGTTATCTACAGGTGTACAGGTACCCTCCATTTATGGTTGTCTCTATAACGTGTGAAGAATTGAGACCTGTTTACGAAGACGTGTAGACGCTTGGAGAACATGGCGAAGAATACTTTTACCCAACATAGATGGCAACATGATTTTAGGATTGGCCCTCGAGTGCTGAAGTAAAGATCTATTCTATAATATTTTTCATTTTTTGTTGTAAAAGAACTGCAGTGGAGTTTTGCTTCGCTACACCATCCCTTAAAAGTTTACACAAATCTTAAAGTTACTTAAAAATGCTATTGTCATATAAGCCTGTAGATCAAATGTATCGAATAGATTGATTTGGATACAAAAGTGAACGTGCTCTTTTGATCCCAAGCTCACATGCTTTCTATAAACAGTGAAATCCAAAAAAATAGTAAATAATTCGAAAAAATTGTGACTTTTTTTGTGATAAACATTGATTAATGTTTTGACTGCCTGCAATTTTTTATGATGAGATTACATTCTTGAAGGTCTGGAAAATAAAATCCTTCCAACAATAGTCTTTTTGGAGCATCGGTTTTTTTTGCCCAGACCTCCAAGAATCTTATTTCATCACAAAAATTTCCAGACAGATAAATCATTCATCAATGTTTATCGCAAAGAAAGTTCTTTTTTGGTTTTTTTATATTTGTCTCTGACTTTACTGTTCATTCGAGAGCATGTGAGCTCGGGTTCAAATACTCCATATTGACATTTTTTTATTGAAGGTGTAATTTCTGATCTTCTCCTTTAATCTGCACCGAAATCTACAAACTTTACTAGGGAGATTGTACGGAAGCAGAGTTCATTATCTGCAAATTTTCTGGGATGGTATTTCCATTATCATGCACCAGTCATGTTGTCATAATTTCATTGGACTGGAGAGAAAATCCCGCAAGTCTCGAACCAAATAATAAGCAGTAGACGAAGAAAATGCAATTGGTACGAGGCGTCTAGGGAGAACTAATTAACAGTGCGCGCCCGGTGGACCCTATCCATTGACGTTCTTTAGAATGCATTAATGTCCTTAATCGCTATTAATTCAGCATTGAAACGGTTCCTGGTTTATCATCTCAGTTTCACTATAAAAAGGCTTTTGCCATGTCGTCTGTTCCTCGCAACTCAGATCGAGCCAGACAAACCAAGTCTTCCTCCTATCAACACCACATCTAGCTGAAGATGAAGACTGCACACACGCTGCTCCTGGCGGTCGCCTTCCTAGTGCTGGCATCAGGTATTTCTCTTACGATGATTCGTCGCTTCATCGACTCGGCAAACAATCATATGCTTTACCTTATTCATGGTACTATTGGGGTTTTTTCTGCTCTTCTGTGGAGGCTGCAGTGAAGGCGGACGTCTGTACAGGGTCACTTCACAAGACGCCGCTACCGTGTGATCAGGCAGGTTGCCTGCACATTTGCCGCGAGCATGTGAATGGGCAAGGGCACGCGTGCCCTCAATGCAATTGGAGTGCTAGTTGCAACTATAATGGATTATGCGAGTGTGATGTCTGCCTTCCTCCTCCTTCTGCTCCTATCCAACACCAACAGAGCGACTGATATATACTAGTACCAGCTTTCTGAGATGGGGATAGGATAGTTGGTTCTCTGTAATAAGAACGATACCGTCGTATGGTGTATCGGTTGTGATATACTCATTGTAGAATGCATGCGAATTTGATATCGCTTCACCGGTTATTATATACTAGCACATATGCCCGTGTGTTGCAACGGAAGAAAAATTAATATATATTTAAAGTTTGTGAGAATTATATGTGCAAGCAAGACCCTGTGTGCACGTGAAAAAGGGACATTTAGGTTCTCGGTTTCGCCGGGCATGAAGTAATCAATCCGCTACTTCTCCATTTATCGATCGAGGGCAGCTAAGAATTCTGTGACATTATCGTACGCCAGAAAAGGCCCATGAATTATTCAATCTGCTTTTCCTTTCCATTGAGGAGATTTTAAGGTATGTATTTTCTGAATATTGCCGGAAACATGAATCGTTTTTTAAATTTTGAACATTTTTCTGTAAATTATGTACACTTTCAGAAAAACATGATTTTATTTTTGAAACAAGAACACCTTTTAAAATTTATAAACATTTTTTCAATAGACAAACTTTTTTATAAAAACATGAGAATTTGTGAACAATTTTGTAGAACGGGAACATGTGTTGGAAATTCATAACATTTTTTCAAAAATATGTATCTTTTAAAATTATTTGCAATTGTGAAATTTATCTAAAAAACAATATTTTTCGAATTTGGAGAACTTTTTGAATTGCCATTTTCTTAGAAATCTCAAACAATTTTGAAAAACAATAAAAGTTTTTGGAAAAAAGGGAAACTTTTTTCATGTTCCTAATATTTTTGAAAATAGCAACAAAATTTCAGAATTATGAACATTTTCTATAATTTGTTTTTTTTTTCAAAAAATGAATTTCTTCTAGAATTTTGCATTTATCAAATAAATTCTATAAAAAATTGGAAGTGAAAAAGAGATAGGGGAAGGAGAATAGAAATAAAAATAGAACACAAAAACAATGAGAAATGGGCCAGCCCAGTATTGGTTGTCCTCTTCGAAGTTATGACTATTTGTCGCCCTTCGCGGAAAATAGAATTTTCTCAGCTGCCTGGGCAAAAAAATAAGTGGGCTGGCTTCACTGGACCACAGTGCGCGGCCCACATACAAAATTCTGGAAAAGTCTTTTCTCAAGCAGACAAACGCATAAGAATTTAGTACCACCTCCGATAGAAAAAATCTTTTCGACGGTGAACGAATGAAAAAATTGGCGAAACACACCTTGCATTATTAGTAAGGTACATATATATATATATATATATATATATATATATATATATATATATATATATATATAGATATCTTTACCGAATAATAAAGCAAAATGGGTTTCTTTCGTCCGTCATGGCATTTTTCAGAAAAGTCCCTCTATTTCAGAGAATTCAACCCGCAGTCCTGTTTTGAGTTAAAATGAATCGTTTTTTCATATTTTACACAAAAGTCCCTCTATTTTGTTGAAATCAACCCGCAGTCCGGATTGAAGTCACACCCGAACCGTTATTTTACATTTTTCGAACCCCCCGATGTTTTAGGTAATTCATCCGCGGATCATATTTAAGTCAAACAATATTTTTTAAACTATCCATATCTTTTAAATCGTAACTCCGATTTGAACATGTTATATATGAAATTTGATTATAAAAATATGTGGAATATGAATATGAGGTTATTTTCACCTGTTAACTATTTTTAAATATTATTTTGGAATATATTTAAGTCAAATAAATGATTTTCTAAATTATCCGTATCTTTTAAACCGTAACTTCGATTTTAACATATTATATATGAAATTTTATTAGAAAAATATGTGAAATCTTAATATGATGTCAATTTTACCTGTTAAATATTTTTAAAATATCATATTGGGAGCAAACTTATAATTTATAGCGTAAAATCCGTTTTCCTTTCGTACTGTCGGCGACCCGGATTGCAAATAAACACCCCACTATAACATATAGAGAAAAGAAAATATCGATAACTACACATGCATACCTCTGAAAAATTTCACAGGGGAAAACAATAGATTTCTCATCGCAAGAGTGAGAGAAAGCGAGCGAGCGAGAGAGAGAGAGAGAGAGAGAGGGAGGAAGGGAGAGGGAGGAGAGAGGGAGAGAGAGAAAGACGCCTTAGGATTAAACATATTCAAACACGTTTTTTTTATTTGGTGTGAACACCGAGGCCATCACCGGCGAGGGTGAGAAGGAGGATAAACGGCAACACAAATATGATGCCTCGCAAAAATAAAGGAGATGGACCTATTGTGGTCTTGGGTGATGGTTGTTGGGTTAAGAGTGTGTGTTATGTTTTCTCTCCTGTTGCAACGCACGGGCTCTTTTGCTAGTGTGTGTGTGTGTGTGTATATATATATATATATATATATATATATATATATATATATATATATATATATATATATATATATATATATATATATATATATAGGGAAAATCCATCCTACCATCCAGTGGTAGTTACCCCACATTTCTCATATACTACCATGTGGTACTATATGTACTATTTTATTATTTTAAATATGTTCATAAATTATATCTAAGATATTTCAAAGCAAGTTACATGAAAAAATTGCATATGAGTTCATAGTTTTTGTTATATTTGTGAAATACGTACATATTTGTACGTAAAAAAGAGCATACTCAAAACATGGTACATATGTCGGTGTACATTTGTCACGCGCTTTCCGCTGAAGAGGATACTGCAGAATCCAGAAGCAACAGGCAGGATTGTCGAGTGGGCATTGGAACTATCAAGCTTTGGCCTCAAATTTGAGAGCACTGCAACGATCCAAAGCAGGGCATTGGCAGAAGTTCATAGCAAAGTGGACGCCAACTCCAGATGAAGAAATTCCAGAAACAAGCATCCCCGTCAAGGAGACAAGCAAAGAGTGGCTGATGTATTTTGATGGTGCCTTCTCGCTGCAAGGCGCCGGTGCTGGCGTGCTGCTTATCGCACCCACCGGAGAGCACCTCAAGTACGTAGTCCAGATGCACTTTCCCAAAGAGCAAGCAACGAACAATACTGCAGAGTATGAGGGTTTGCTTGCCGGCCTCAGAATCGCAGCCGACCTTGGGATCAAGAAACTCATTGTAAGGGGTGACTCGCAGCTTGTCGTCCGCCAAGTGAACAAGAACTACCAGAGTCCATTAATGGAAGCTTATGTTGATGAAGTGAGAAAGCTAGAAGCACACTTTGACGGCCTGCAAATGGAACACGTTCTGCGAACTCAGAATGACATTGCTGATTGCTTGTCAAAGTGCGCTGCACTAAAGTTACCTGTGGAACCAGGGATCTTTGTGCTCAAGCTGACTCAACCATCCGTGACACCATCAACTAGATAGAATAAGAAGAGGAAGTTGATTTCTGGTGACTACCTTCCGGCAGAGCTTCCCGAAGCCGCCGCCAAGAAGGTCCCCAAGATCGACGCCAAGAGTGCTGAGGAGCAGTCTGCTCCGGCGAACCTCTTGGTTTGTTCCGTTGAAGCAAACGCTCCCAACAAGTTTTGCTCCGGCAAGCTTGCCGGGGAATATCACGCTCCGGCAGAGCCGCATGTTCTTGCCGTAGAAGCGGATGTTCCCGCAGCAACAGATACGCCTTTAGTCCTTGTTGTCGAGCCGCAAGCTCCAGCATGGGCGCAGCAGATTGTCCGTTTCCTTCAGACAGGAGAGCTTCCCGAAGAGCAAGAAGAAGCTAAAAGAGTAGCCCGACAGTCAAGTATGTACAAGTTTGTCAACAACACACTGTACATAATAAGACTCAACGGTGTGAAATTGAAGTGCATTCGTCGGGAAGATGGACAACAGCTGTTGGCAGAGATACATGGAGGCATATGTGGTCACCACATTGGCGCAAGAGCGCTTGTCGGCAAAGCATTCCGACAAGGCTCCTTCTGGCCGACAGCCCTCCAGGATGCAACTGCACAAGTAACCAAGTGTGAAGCGTGCCAGTTCCATTCCAAGCAGATACACCAGCCAGCTCAAGCTCTCCAGACGATCCATTTATCCTGGCCATTTTCGGTCTGGGGGCTCGACATCCTCGGCCCCTTCCCCCGAGCTGTCGGGGGCTTTGAGTTCTTGTACGTTGCAATCGACAAGTTCACAAAGTGGCCAGAAGTGGAACCAGTGAGGAAGGTGACAGCACAGTCAGCAGTCAAGTTCTTCAGGTCGATTGTTTGCCGTTTCGGGGTTCCTAACAGGATCATCACCGACAACGGCACGCAATTTACGAGTCGCACCTTCATGCAGTATGTCCAAGATCTTGGCGCCAAGGTCTGCTTCGCTTCTGTTGCTCACCCGAGAAGCAACGGTCAAGCGGAGAGGGCAAATGCTGAAGTGCTGTGAGGCCTCAAGACCAGAACTTTCGACAGGCTGCACAAGTGCGGAAGAAGCTGGATCGAGTAGCTGCCGGTGGTTCTTTGGTCGATCAGGACGACGCCAAATCGAGCCACTGGCCAGACACCCTTTGCTCTAGTCTATGGAGCAGAGGCAGTTCTCCCCACGGAACTCGTTTACGGGTCACCTCGAGTGCTCGCTTATGATGAGCTCGAGCAAGAGCAGCTGCGACAAGATGGCGCGCTGCTCCTTGAGAAAGACCGTCTCCAGGCTGCTGTGCAAGCCGCTCGCTACCAGCAAGCTTTGCGTCGCTACCATAGCCGCAAAGTTAAAGCCAGGAGCTTCGAGGAAGGCGACCTTGTTCTTCGGCGCGTTCAGTCCGCCAAGAATTCCAACAAGTTGACGCCGAAGTGGGAAGGCCCTTATCGGGTGAAACGAGTCACTAGGCCCGGCGCTGTCCGCCTTGAGACCGAAGATGGCACTCCGGTGAGCAACTCCTGGAACATTGAACATCTTCGTAAGTTTTACCCGTAAGGCGCGGTTGCCGGAAGCTTTTCCGGCAACCACCTTTTGTACAAGTCTTGCCGCTGTTGCATGTAATCCTTTGTACAAAGCCGGGCGCAGACCCTGTGCACAAGTAAAGCTCATGTGCCCCGCACATCTTGTCAGTTTTTTATGCTATAATCCTTTTTCGCATATGTTATCTGACACTTTGTGCAGCACTAGACCCGGTAAGCAATAACGAGCCCAAGGCTCCATATCATTACTTTA
Source organism: Triticum dicoccoides (assembly GCF_002162155.2). Lineage (NCBI taxonomy): Eukaryota > Viridiplantae > Streptophyta > Magnoliopsida > Poales > Poaceae > Triticum > Triticum dicoccoides. The sequence continues at coordinate 711,211,196 of NC_041385.1, forward strand.
TTTCTCTGTTTCTCTCTCAAAAGAAGGAAG
>NC_041385.1:711211783-711253481 GCF_002162155.2 Triticum dicoccoides
GGGAAGGAGAAGATAATGGTGTGGACCAGGCCGTTCAAGAAAGTTTCTCCTTGTCGGGAAGCAGACGACAAAAAAGCTAAGTTGCTAAAGCTTGAGCAATCAGTTTTTTAAGTTTTTGAGTTATTTTCCTTGAACGACCGTGCTTTGTATGGAAAACCTATGCGCGGAGGAACCAACTCGTAACTAGTTGCGCCTTTACTTTGTTTCGAGTCCGCTCAACAACTTAAGTGAGCTGCTAGCGCCCTTACTTTGCTTCGAGTCCGCTCAGCAACTTAAGTGAGCCGCTAGCGCCCTTACGTTGTTTCGAGTCCGCTCAACAACTTAAGTGAGCTGCAACTAGTTGCGACAAGGTTGCTTGTCGGTAGCGACCCCGCCAGCAGGCTGCTGAAGTTCCGCACTCGGCGCTCGCGGCAAGGGTACCTGCGCCGGCAAGTTTCCCTAGAAAGCGTAGGGCAGAACCATACAAAGCCAAGAGTCGAGTAAAGGAAGTAACACAGCAATTTTTTTGCCTAAGATAGAGTTATATTACAAAAATAACTTGTCGCGCCTCTAATAAAGTGTTCCCATGGCATGACTGGCAGCGACAAGAGAAGAAGAAAACGGACGACACCTGGGCCCCGGCAAGCCAGTATCGCTGGGGGCTGCGAGTGCCAAGAATCGTCCACGGCAAACCAGAGTTGCCGGGGGCTGCAATATCAGATAAGTCTTTCATCCCTCATCATGCATCCTCTTATGGATTGGGGAATGCGAAACCGCGTTTCTTCCCGAAAACTGCCGTGCTCCCTCAACTCTAGGCCCTGGGGCTCATTCCCGGGGCCAAGTTTGGTCGTAGTCGCGGCAGCAAAGGGATGAAACGAGGAGACCGCACCCACCTCGTTCCCGCCTCCGTCAAAGGCGTGAGAAAGGTCGAGCGACGTGGGAAGGCGGCAGGGCTTGTTGCCGGGAGATGAAATGTCTGTCCGAGGGACACCAAGGATTTGCTCCTTGGCGTGGGTTCAATTCACGAGACAAATAACCCGGCAAGCATCCCCTTTTCATTAAAAAACATCCCACTCAGGTACAGTCCATAGAGGATGAAAAACATGAAAGAGAGGATTACAAGTTCTAGATACAGCTAAGGCCCGAAGGCTTACAAATTAAAAAGATAAGATGCCCGTAATCCCTTTCTTGTCCCTCTCTTCAGGAGGCAGGTCAAGGAGGCGAAAAGGGCAAAAGGAGCGCCTAGGCGAGCTACGGGCGCCAGAAGACACCAAGAGAACATCCCGGGGGCCGTCCGAAGGCTGGACGGTGATGGCGGCGCCGGAAGCGGGGCTCGAAGACGGGGCGGCAGGACGTCAGCATGCTGTCGAAGGCACCACGCCCTCGTACTCCGACCTGACGGCCTTGTCGCCAGCCCTCTTCCCCTTCCGCAGCCTCCCTACGCCAGCCGCCCAAGGAGACGACCCCGGGGAGTTCAAGGAGCCGGCGACACGGATAATGGGGCCGCCGGTGCCGCGCGAAGCGGCGCTCGACGCCTAGTCGGACCCGCCACCCCGCCGCCCGCTACCCTCGTCGTCGCTGTCGCTCCCCTCCTCGTCACTCTCGCTCGAGGAGGAGCCTTCACTGTCGGAGGAGCTGTCCACGCAGCACTTCGCCCGAGTGCCGAAGCACCCGAAGACCTTGACGGAGAGGAGATCGCCCTCCATCAACTTAAAATGGAGGGTAAACCCCTCCATCAAGCTGTTGATGCGGGCGAACGTCTTCCACCCTCGATCAAGATACATCACGTTAGGGGCTGGGAATACAACGCGGAGTCGCGTGCCGCTGATCCCACAGCCCCTCATGTGCAGTCTCAGTGTCTCGGGCGGATCCAACTCCATCGCGCGCGCAAATGGAGCTGGAAGCCAGAGGCGACGACGAGGCGCCCGGCGCAGCCTGACGAAGAACTCGCAAGGGTCGTCCCCTATATGGACCGCCGTGGGGGGAGGAGCCGCCGGCGGAGGTGAAGCTGACGCGCCGCCCCGTCCGCCTCTTCCCCGAGCGCCTCGACCTCGTCCTCGACCTCGTCCGCGACCTCGCCCCCTCCCTCTTCCCCTTATGGCTGGCTCTGCCACCACGGGCGCGGAAGATGGAGAGATGCGCTGTCTGGCGGCGACCCTCGCCGCCACCGATGAAGGGCCTGGGTTCCCTTTCTCCATGGCGAATGAGAGAAAGGGGAGCAGAAGCTGTAGAAAGGAGGAGATGAGAGAGTGCGGTTTCCTGTGCTCCCCTCCCGCTCTTTATAAAGGAGCGAGGTGGGGGCTCGGCCGCCCCGCTCAGCGAATCAAGGCACGGGAAGAGCAGGGAGTCGGGGCCATCCCACTGCCTCTGCTCACGACGGCCCAGCTTCCCACTTCCACCGTCCGCGACCCCAAGCGCATGGGAGCCGCGTGGCGGAGATGCAGAACCAGGGCGACGGGTGAGGCGGCCTTGCTCCGCCCCGTGATCGCGGGGAGTGGACGTCCCGAAAACCGCGCACCGGCCCCATCCAGTAAATGCATCACGCCCCCACGCCTACCTCTGTTTAGGGAGGAGGGCGTGAACCGTCCCCATCATCGTGGCCTGACGCATGCTCGAGGGGCTTAGCCCCGCGCACGCCGCCCGCGTCACCCACGACGCCGCGTTTGACGCGTGCCGTTCTGGGCGTGCGCGGTGGGAGCAGAGAGATATGCGGCGTGACCTAGGCCGCGCGTGCCCGTGCACTGTTTTGGGCCTGGCCCAACAGCGCTCGGCACCGTGTATGGCCCAGGCCCGGGGGCTCCTGTCGGCGTACTAGAGTAGGGGTACCCTAGTACCCCGAACTTGTGCACGGGCAGTTGCAGCGCCCCGCGGCAAGGCTTGCCGGATGACCGCCAAGACCCTCCGTGGCTCCCTTGAAGACCATTCAAGGACAAAGTACTCAAACCAAGGCCCCGGCAAGAGGAGCTTGCCGGGAAGGCCAACCCAGGCCCTGGCAAGAGGAGCTTGCCGGGAAGAGACAAGACCCCGGCAAGAGGAGCTTGCCGGGAAGGCCACTCAAGGCATACCAAGAAAGCTTGCCGCGACGCACCCTGCGTCCCGGCAAGGCCCGGTGAGCGACAAGCTCCCAAACACGACAAGACGACGACCGCGGCAAGGAGCTTGCCGCGGGGAACCCCCACTTCGTGCCCGCGCTCTAGCACACCTGCTAACGTGTCGCTCTAGGACTCTCCCAAGCACACGTGGCAGGAGGCTGTGCAGCTAGGGGTGCGCGGTGGCAAGCGGAGATGAAGAGAAGGCCATCGTGGCAAACGGTGGCGCTCCTAACGGTCACTTTTTGCACTGCTTAGGCAACTCAGACAGGCATTTAATGCCCTTGTCCCCTGCCGTCAGAGTTAGGTAGGGTGCACTGTATCCACAGTAGCGGTAGCTGCACCTACCGCATCCTTTTCCATTTTTACCCTTCTTGTCTACGTTGCTCCCTGTCGGTGACCCCTTGAAAGTATAAAAGGAGGCCCAGGCGCAACGTAGAAGGGGTTGGGAGGTTCAGCCGGCTCGGCTCATTGGAGACACCAGAAACACTCCCATGCTCAGTCGGATAGCGTCCATCGCTCCTGAGCAAGGATTCAATATACACAAACAAGCAGCAGTAGGGTTTTACGCATCCGTGCGGCCCGAAGCTGGGTAAAAACCGCTCGCGTGTACCGCCTCGATCCGCTCTTTGTGCGGCCTCCGCCCTCACCGAACCGAAAGGGGCCCTGTCCCCATAGGTGTTGGTGGAATCAGCCTCCCCGACAACATACTATCTAAAAAATACTATATATACTACCTAATCATTGATATATACTACATACTACACGTATATACTCTCGGTTTTGACAGATACTACATACAACATAGAAAACGCAAGTGGTGGTAACTACCACTGCTTGTAGGAAACATTTGTCCTATATATATATATGTGTGTGTGTGTGTGTGTGTGTGTGTATGTGTGTGTGTGTGTGTGTGTGTATAGAGGTATAGATATAGATGGTATATTGCTATGCGAAAGGTAGGCTCATGGCGCATACCACCGGTAACGCACTGTGGCAGGCTCATCCACGCGTTCGGCGCTCTCCGACAGTCGCACACTATGGTTTGGGAACCACGACTATTGGAAAATCAAAAGTTGGCGTGCATCTCCACGCGCTCGGCACTCTCCGATAGTCGCTATATACCTCCCCGATAGTCATCTAGCGACCACAGGTGGTGGTGGCCGCTCATCTCCCGTGCTACTGCGTCAACTACTCAGTTGTGTACTTCATTGAGGAGGTGATTACGCGACTTCATGCCCTGCTAATTGCCTCTGGCTCTTTATTGTTGGGTGCATCTACGTCGACCTCTTCCGTTGGGCCCCTGACTGAGCTAGAGATTGTGCGACTTTGATTCCTGCTAGCTGCATCTTCTGACGTACCGCAAAACGAAGGAAACAGAATTCTAGTCAATCGCCTACGGTCGAAACAAGACCATATTTATCAGGAAGGGTGCGGCGTAGCGCAAAACAGAGGAGACGAACTTCTCGGCAACCGTCCATGGTCGAAACGGGGTACATCAGTTACTATTCATCACCATAAACTTCCTCCAACCTTCACTGGCTACTGTTCATCCAGCCTCTACGGGGTCTTGTGAAGGAAATATGCCCTAGAGGCAATAATAAAGTTGTTATTTATTTCCTTATATCATGATAAATGTTTATTATTCATGCTACAATTGTATTAACCGGAAACATAATACTTGTGTGAATACATAGACAAACAGTGTCACTAGTATGCCTCTACTTGACTAGCTCGTTGATCAAAGAAGGTTATGTTTCCTGACCATAGACATGTGTTGTCATTTGATTAACAGGATCATATCATTAGGAGAATGATGTGATTAACTTGACCCATTCCGTTAGCTTAGCACTTGATCATTTAGTATTCTGCTATTGCTTTCTTCATGACTTTGTGTGCTACCAAACTTGACCCATTCCTATGACTATGAGATTATGCAACTCCCGTTTACCGGAGGAACACTTTGTGTGCTACCAAACGTCACAACGTAACTGGGTGATTATAAAGGTGCTCTACAGGTGTCTCTGAAGGTACTTGCTGGGTTGGCGTATTTCGAGATTACGATTTGTCACTCCGATTGTCGGAGAGGTATCTTTGGGCCCTCTCGGTAATGCACATCACTACAAGCCTTGCAAGCAATGTAGCTAATGAGTTAGTTACGGAATGATGCATTACGTAACGAGTAAAGAGACTTGCCGGTAACGAGATTGAACTAGGTATTGGATACCGACAATCGAATCTCAGGCAAGTAACATACCGATGACAAAGGGAACACCATATGTTGTTATGCGGTTTGACCGATAAAGATCTTCGTAGAATATGTAGGAGCCAATATGAACATCCAGGTTCCGCTATTGGTTATTGACCGGAAACAGTTCTAGGTCATGTCTACATAGTTCTCGAACCCGTAGGGTCCGCACGCTTAACGTTACGATGACAGTTTTATTATGAGTTTATATGTTTTGATGTAGAAGGTTGTTCGGAGCCTTGGATATGATCACGGACATGACGAGGAGTCTCGAAATGGTCGAGACACAAAGATTGATATATTGGAAGCCTATATTTGGATATCTGAATCGTTCCGGGTGAAATCGGGATTTTACCGGAGTACCGGGGGGGTTACCGGAACCCCCCCGGGGGTTAATGGGCCTACATGGGCCCTAAGGGAGAAGAGGAGGGCCGGCCAGGGCAGGCCGCGCCCCCCTCCCCCCTAGTCTGAATAGGACAAGGAAGGGGGGGCGGCGCCCCCCTTTCCTCTTTCCCCTTCCCCCTTTCCTTCTCCTACAAAGCAAAAGGGGGAAGTCCTACTCCCGGTGGGAGTAGGACTCCTCCAGGCGCACCCCTAGGGGCCGGCTGCACCTTCCCCTCCCTCCTTTATATATGGGGGCAGGGGGGCACCCCATGACACACAAGTTGATCTTCGTGATCGTTCCTTAGCCGTGTGCGGTGCCCCCCTCCACCATATTCCACCTTGGTCATATCATTGCGGTGCTTAGGTGAAGCCCTGCGTCGGTAGAACATCATCATCGTCACCACGCCGTCGTGCTGACGAAACTCATCCCCGACACCCTGCTGGATCGGAGTCCGGGGATCGTCATCGAGCTGAACGTGTGCTGAACTCGGAGGTGCCGTACGTTCGGTACTTGGATCGGTCGGATCGTGAAGACGTACGACTACATCAACCGCGTTGTCATAACGCTTCCGCTTTCGGTCTACGAGGGTACGTGGACAATACTCTCCCCTCTCGTTGCTATGCATCACCATGATCTTGCGTGTGCGTAGGAAATTTTTTGAAATTACTACGTTCCCCAACAGTGGTATCCGAGCCTAGTTTTATGCGTAGATGTCATATGCACGAGTAGAACACAAGTGAGTTGTGGGCGATACAAGTCATACTGCTTACCAGCATGTCATACTTTGGTTCAGCGGTATTGTGAGATGAAGCGGCCCGGACCGACATTACGCATACGCTTACGCGAGACTGGTTTCACCGTTACGAGCACTCATGCTTAAAGGTGACTGGCGGGTGTCTGTCTCTCTCACTTTAGTTGAACCGAGTGTGGCTACGCCCGGTCCTTGCAAAGGTTAAAACAGCACCAACTTGACAAACTATCGTTGTGGTTTTGATGCGTAGGTAAGAACGGTTCTTGCTAAGCCCGTAGCAGCCACGTAAAACTTGCAACAACAAAGTAGATGACGTCTAACTTGTTTTTGCAGGGCATGTTGTGATGTGATATGGTCAAGACGTGATGCTATATTTTATTGTATGAGATGATCATGTTTTGTAACCGAAGTTATCGACAACTGGCAGGAGCCATATGGTTGTCGCTTTATTGTATGAAATGCAAACGCCCTGTAATTGCTTTACTTTATCACTAAGAGGTAGCGATAGTCATAGAAGAAATAGACGGCGTAAACGACAACGATGCTACGATGGAGATGAAGGTGTCGCACCGGTGACGATGGTGATCATGGAGGTGCTTTGGAGATGGAGATCACAAGCACAAGATGATGATGTCCATATCATATCACTTATATTGATTGCATGTGATGTTTATCTTTTATGCATCTTATCTTGCTTTGATTGACGGTAGCATTATAAGATGATCTCTCACTAAATTTCAAAATAAAAGTGTTCTCCCTGAGTATGCACCGTTGCCAAAGTTCGTCGTGCCCAGACACCACGCGATGATCGGGTGTGATAAGCTCTACGTCCATCTACAACGGGTGCAAGCCAGTTTTGCACACGCAGAATACTCAGGTTAAACTTGACGAGCCTAGCATATGCAAATATGGCCTCGGAACACAGAGACCGAAAGGTCAAGCGTGAATCATATAGTAGATATGATCAACATAGTGATGTTCACCATTGAAAACTACTTCATTTCACGTGATGATCAGTTATGGTTTAGTTGATCTGGATCACGTGATCACTTAGAGGATTAGAGAGATGTCTTTCTAAGTGGGAGTTCTTAAGTAATATTATTAATTGAACTTAAATTTATCATGAACTTAGTACCTGATAATATCTTGCTTGTCTATGTTGATTGTAGATAGATGGCCTGTGCTGTTGTTCCGTTGAATTTTAATGCGTTCCTTGAGAAAGCAAAGTTGAAAGATGATGGTAGCAATTACACGGACTGGGTCCATAACTTGAGGATTATCTTCATTGCTGCATAGAAGAATTACGTCCTAGAAGCACCGTTGGGTGCCAGGCCTGCTGCAGGAGCAACACTAGATGTTGTGAATGTCTGGCAGAGCAAAGCTGATGACTACTTGATAGTTTAGTGTGCCATGCTTTACGGCTTAGAACCAGGACTTCAACGACATTTTGAACGTCATGGAGCATATGAGATGTTCCAGGAGTTGAAGTTAATATTTCAAGCAAATGCCCGGATTGAGAGATATGAAGTCTCCAATAAGTTCTATAGCTGCAAGATGGAGGAGAATAGTTCTGTCAGTGAGCATATACTCAAGATGTCTGGGTATAATAATCACTTGATTCAACTTGGAGTTAATCTTCCGGATCATAGCGTCATTGACAGAATTCTCCAATCACTGCCACCAAGCTACAAAAGCTTTGTGATGAACTATAATATGCAAGGGATGGAAAAGACAATTCCCGAGCTCTTCGCAATGCTAAAGGCTGCGGAGGTAGAAATCAAGAAGGAGCATCAAGTGTTGATGGTCAACAAGACCACTAGTTTCAAGAAAAAGGGCAAAGGGAAGAAGAAGGGGAACTTCAAGAAGAACAGGAAGCAAGTTGCTGCTTAGGAGAAGAAACCTAATTCTGGACCTAAGCCTGAAACTGAGTGCTTCTACTGCAAGCAGACTGGTCACTGGAAGCGGAACTGCCCCAAGTATTTGACGGATAAGAAGGATGGCAAGGTGAACAAAGGTATATGTGATATACATGTTATTGATGTGTACCTTACTAGAGCTCGCAGTAGCACCTGGGTATTTGATACTGGTTCTGTTGCTAATATTTGCAACTCAAAACAGGGACTACGGATTAAGCGAACACTGGCCAAGGACGAGGTGACGATGCACGTGGGAAATGGTTCCAAAGTCGACGTGATCGCGGTCGGCACGCTACCTCTACATCTACCTTCGGGATTAGTATTAGACCTAAATAATTGTTATTTGGTGCCAGCGTTAAGCATGAACATTATATCTGGATCTTGTTTGATGCGAGACGGTTATTCATTTAAATCCGAGAATAATGGTTGTTCTATTTATATGAGTAATTTATTTTATGGTCATGCACCCTTGAAGAGTGGTCTATTTTTGATGAATCTCGATAGTAGTGATACACATATTCATAATGTTGAAGCCAAAAGATGCAGAGTTGATAATGATAGTGCAACTTACTTGTGGCACTGCCGTTTGGGTCATATCGGTGTAAAACGCATGAAGAAACTCCATACTGATGGACTTTTGGAACCACTTGATTATGAATTACTTGGTACTTGCGAACCGTGCCTTATGGGCAAGATGACTAAAACGCCGTTCTCCGGTACAATGGAGAGAGCAATAGATTTATTGGAAATCATACATACAGATGTATGTGGTCCAATGAATGTTGAGGATCATGGCGGATATCGTTATTTTATCACCTTCATAGATGATTTGAGCAGATATGGATATATCTACTTAATGAAACATAAGTCTGAAACATTTGAAAAGTTCAAAGAATTTCAGAGTGAAGTTGAAAATCATCGTAACAAGAAAATAAAGTTTCTACGATCTGATCGTGGAGGAGAATATTTGAGTTATGAGTTTGGTCTACATTTGAAACAAAGCGGAATAGTTTCGCAACTCACGCCACCCGGAACACCACAACATAATGGTGTGTCCGAACGTCGTAATTGTACTTTACTTGATATGGTGCGATCTATGATGTCTCTTACTGATTTACCGCTATCATTTTGGGGTTATGCTTTAGAGACGACCGCATTCACGTTAAATAGGGCACCATCAAAATCCATTGATACAACGCCTTACGAACTGTGGTTTGGCAAGAAACCAAAGTTGTCGTTTCTAAAAGTTTGGGGCTGCGATGCTTATGTGAAAAAACTTCAACCTGATAAGCTCGGACCCAAATCGGAGAAATGTGTCTTCATAGGATACCCAAAGGAAACTGTTGGGTACACCTTCTATCACAGATCCGAAGACAAGACATTCGTTGCTAAGAATGGATCCTTTATAGAGAAGGAGTTTCTCTCGAAAGAAGTGAGTGGGAGGAAAGTAGAACTTGATGAGGTAACTGTACCTGCTCCCTTATTGGAAAGTAGCTCATCATAGAAATCTGTTCCTGTGACACCTACACCAATTAGTGAGGAAGATAATGATGATGATCATGGAACTTCAGATCAAGTTGTTACTGAACCTCGTAGATCAACCAGAATAAAATCCGCACCAGAGTGGTACGGTAATCCTGTTCTGGAAGTCATGTTACTAGACCATGATGAACCTATGAACTATGAAGAAGCGATGGTGAGCCCAGATTCCACAAAATGGCTTGATGCCATGAAATATGAGATGGGATCCATGTATGAGAACAAAGTGTGGACTTTGGTTGACTTGCCCAATGATCGGCAAGCAATTGAAAATAAATGGATCTTCAAGAAGAAGACTGACGCTGACGGTAATGTTACTGTCTACAAAGCTCGACTTGTCGCAAAAGGTTTTCGACAAGTTCAAGGGATTGACTACGATGAGACTTTCTCACCCGTAGCGATGCTTAAGTCTGTCCGAATCATGTTAGCGATTGCCGCATTTTATGATTATGAAATATGCCAGATGGATGTCAAAACTGCATTCCTGAACGGGTTTCTGGAAGAAGAGTTGTATATGATGCAACCAAAAGGTTTTGTCGATCCAAAGGGAGCTAACAAAGTGTGCAAGCTCCAGCGATCCATTTATGGACTGGTGCAAGCCTCTCAGAGTTGGAATAAACACTTTGATAGTGTGATCAAAGCATTTGGTTTTGTACAAACTTTTGGAGAAGCCTATATTTACAAGAAAGTGAGTGGGAGCTCTGTAGCATTTCTGATATTATATGTGGATGGCATATTACTGATCGGAAATGATATAGAATTTCTGGATAGCATAAAGGGATACTTAAATAAGAGTTTTTCAATGGAAGACCTCGGTGAAGCTACTTACATATTGGGCATTAAGATCTATAGAGATAGATCAAGACGCTTAATTGGACTTTCACAAAGCACATACCTTGACAAAGTTTTGAAGAAGTTCAAAATGGATCAAGCAAAAAAAGGTTTTTGCCTGTGATACAAGGTGTGAAGTTGAGTAAGACTCAAAGCCCGACCACTGGAGAAGATAGAGAGAAGATGAAAGATGTTCCCTATGCTTCAGCCATAGGCTCTATCATGTATGCAATGCTGTGTACCAGACCTAATGTGTGCCTTGCTATAAGTCTAGCAGGGAGGTACCAAAGTAATCCAGGAGTGGATCACTGGACAGCGGTCAAGAACATCCTGAAATACCTGAAAAGGACTAAGGATATGTTTCTCGTATATGGAGGTGACAAAGAGCTCATCGTAAATGGTTACGTTGATGCAAGCTTTGATACTGATCCGGACGATTCTAAATCGCAAACCGGATACGTGTTTACATTGAACGGTGGAGCTGTCAGTTGGTGCAGTTCTAAACAAAGCATCGTGGCGGGATCTACGTGTGAAGCGGAGTACATAGCTGCTTCGGAAGCAGCAAATGAAGGAGTCTGGATGAAGGAGTTCATATCCGATCTAGGTGTCATACCTAGTGCATCGGGTCCAATGAAAATCTTTTGTGACAATACTGGAGCAATTGCCTTAGCGAAGGAATCCAGATTTCACAAGAGAACCAACCACATCAAGAGATGCTTCAATTCCATCCGGGATCTAGTCCAGGTGGGAGACATAGAAATTTGCAAGATACATACGGATCTGAATGTTGCAGACCCGTTGACTAAGCCTCTTCAATGAGCAAAACATGATCAACACCAAGACTCCATGGGTGTTAGAATCATTACTGTGTAATTTAGATTATTGACTCTAGTGCAAGTGGGAGACTGAAGGAAATATGCCCTAGAGGCAATAATAAAGTTGTTATTTATTTCCTTATATCATGATAAATGTTTATTATTCATGCTAGAATTGTATTAACCGGAAACATAATACTTGTGTGAATACATAGACAAACAGAGTGTCACTAGTATGCCTCTACTTGACTAGCTCGTTGATCAAAGATGGTTATGTTTCCTGACCATAGACATGTGTTGTCATTTGTTTAACGGGATCACATCATTAGGAGAATGATGTGATTGACTTGACCCATTCTGTTAGCTTAGCACTTGATCATTTAGTATTCTGCTATTGCTTTCTTCATGACTTATACATGTTCCTATGACTATGAGATTATGCAACTCCAGTTTACCGGAGGAACACTTTGTGTGCTACTAAACGTCACAACGTAACTGGGTGATTATAAAGGTGCTCTACAGGTGTCTCCGAAGGTACTTGTTGGGTTGGCGTATTTCGAGATTAGGTTTTGTCACTCCGATTGTCGGAGAGGTATCTCTGGGCCCTCACGGTAATGCACATCACTACAAGCCTTGCAAGCAATGTAGCTAATGAGTTAGTTACGGAATGATGCATTACGTAACGAGTAAAGAGACTTGTCGGTAACGAGATTGAACTAGGTATTGGATACCGACGATCGAATCTCGGGCAAGTAACATACCGATGACAAAGGGAACAACGTATGTTGTTATGCGGTTTGACCGATAAAGATCTTCGTAGAATATGTGGGAGCCAATATGAACATCCAGGTTCCGCTATTGGTTATTGACCGGAAACAGTTCTAGGTCATGTCTACATAGTTCTCGAACCCGTAGGGTCCGCACGCTTAACGTTACGATGACAATTTTATTATGAGTTTAAAAGTTTTGATGTACCGAAGGTTGTTGGAGTCCCGGATATGATCACGGACATGACGAGGAGTCTCGAAATGGTCGAGACACAAACATTGATATATTGGAAGCCTATATTTGGATATCTGAATCGTTCCGGGTGAAATCGGGATTTTACCGGAGTATCGGGGGGTTACCAGACCCCCCCCCCCGGGGGTTAATCGGCCTACATGGGCCCTAAGGGAGAATAGGAGGGCCGGCTAGGGTAGGCCGCGCGCCCCCTCCGCCCTAGTCCGAATAGGACAAGGAAGGGGGGGGGGCGCCCCCCTTTCCTCTTTGCCCTTCCCCCTTTCCTGCTCCTACAAAGCAAAAGGGGGGAGTCCTACTCCCGGTGGGAGTAGGACTCCTCCAGGCGCACCCCTAGGGGCCGGCCGCACCTTCCCCCTCCTTCCTTTATATACGGGGGCAGGGGGGCACCCCATGACACACAAGTTGATCTTCGTGATCGTTCCTTAGCCGTGTGCGGTGGCCCCCTCCACCATATTCCACCTCGGTCATATCGTTGCGATGCTTAGGCGAAGCCCTGCGTCGGTAGAACATCATCATCGTCACCACGCCGTCGTGCTGACGGAACTCATCCCCGACACCCTGCTGGATCGGAGTCCGGGGATCGTCATCGAGCTGAACGTGTGCTGAACTCAGAGTGCTGTACGTTCGGTACTTGGATCGGTCGGATCGTGAAGACGTATGACTACATCAACCGCGTTGTCAGAACGCTTCCACTTTCGGTCTACGAGGGTACATGGACAATACTCTCCCCTCTCGTTGCTATGCATCACCATGATCTTGCGTGTGCGTAGGAATTTTTTTGAAATTACTACGTTCCCCAACATCTTGTTCATCCACCCCTAACCGGCTCAGGTGTGGCGGCTTCCTCGGGGTCTTCATCTAGTGGCAACCACCTACTACCATGAAGTCTTGTTCATCCGACCCCACTGGGAATTGTTCATCCACAACCAACCAACCAGCCCAACTCACCACGTCTCGACTCGTTCTGCGTATCACGCGTGCAGAAGCAATGGACATTGTTCATCGAGATGCAACCCAACGCCGGCTAGGTACGTCTCGCACGGGGGGCTCGATCGGCTTCAGTAAGCAGCAGCAGTGGTCGATCACTCGGGTTCAGTTAGCAGCAGCAGCGAAGGAATCAATTGGGTTTAGTTAGCAGCGAAGGAATTGCTCGGGTTCAGTTAGCAACGAAGGGATTGATTCATCGGCTTCAGTATGTAGTGGGATCGATTGCTCGTGTTAGCTAACGCCTCGCACACGCGCGCGTATGAGAAAAATGCACAAACCACACTGCATCGCTCGACGCTATAACATCCCAAAATTTTAATTTGGAATGTTTTACAATTATAGCTAAACATCTTTGCATTTTGATTGAATTGAGGTGACATTTGAATTTTTTTTCAGAGGAATTTGGGTTTCATTTTGAATTTTGACTTCAATTTAACTAGAATTTTAATTTCATTTCAAAATTCCTCACAAAATACTTTGATAAAAAAGTATGAGAGGAGGTACCATGATACCCCAAAAGTCAAAAGAAAATAATGCCAAAAGAAATTGAATTTAAATTTGAATATATTTGGAATTTTCAAAAAAAGATTTTTATAAAGTTTTTATTTTGCCTCTGAAAAGCAGTTCATCATTTAGAATTTATTTTTCTGATCTTTTTGATATATATATATATATATATTGTCTATATAAAATATTTTTATTTTCGTTATTTAAATTTTTTGTGTCAGAAAATTTAAAATAGGAAAATGTTTTAAAAAGAGAAAATTCTCGCCTCGGCCCATCCGCAGTGATCCGGCCCAGATCCGCATTCACCCGGATCCCGCCCTCTCTGTGTGGCATGTGGGGCCCGTCGTCCGCCCGTACCCACCGACGCTCGCCTTCCTCCCCCGCGTCCTCTTTCCTTCCCGTTGCTGGACTACGCGCCACCCTCGACTCTCTTCTTCCAGATGCCGCCCCCTGTCCCAGGCTATCCCGCCTATAAAGCCACCCCTAACCTCGACCGACCCCCCTAAACCCTTCTCCCTCTCCTCCCGATGCTATCGCAATCGCACGCTGGAGAAGCTCTCGGGGGCCGCTCACCACCGCCCGTTCCACACCTCCCACCACCCTTGAGCCCTCCCACCACCACCATTCGCCTCGCCATCGTTGCTTTCACCGCCGGAGCATCTTCCCCGACCTCGAGGACCCTCGTCGACCCCGACCACACCCGAAGCCGCCGCCGTTAATGACCTCGCCGGAGACCTCTTCTCCCCACTATAAGGTGCCGAGATTCGCCCTCAGCCATCTGATCTACTTTCGAAGCTGTAGATTAGATCCTACTTTTAAGGGAAACGTTCTGCCGTTTTTTTCTTTGGTTTAATTGAACCATCGGCTGGTTTTCTTTTAATTAGCCGACGCAGCCGCCGAGACCGTTAAGTAATGGTCGCCCGCCCGTTTGCTCCTATCAAACACCCCCTCTAGCCAATCACATGCTGACGCGTAGCAGCCCGCCCGCCCGATATATTTGTTTTCTTTTTTTTAGTTTACTTTTTAGAGACAAAATAGTTCCAGTTTTAGAAAATGCACATCTCCTAGGATATTTAGGGTTTTTAGGTGATTATTTTTTCATTAGGTTAGAAATTTTAGGAAGTTTCTGTAGATGTCAAGTTTGACTATATTTGAAAGTATGAATTTGAATTTTATTAAAATTTTCTCAAATCACTAGATTGGCTATAATTCGAGCTAGGAATTTTTTTAGTTATTCTTTTTGCTACTTGCCGTGGAATTGTCACGACAAATGTCCTAGTGTGAGGACTTAGTCGTGGAGCCATCGCAACTAGGTTAGCTTAAAGGGATTAAACGGGACAAAGAACACAGAGAGTTTATACTGGTTCGGCCCCTTGTGGAGAAGGTAAAGGCCTAATCCAGTTTGAGGTGGTATTGCTTATGTCTCGATTACCAGGGAGCGAATACGCTTGACCTAGCTTTCGATCTCTTGTTTCTTGCCCTGAACCGCTGCCGGGTCGTCCCTTTATATACACAGGTTGACGCCTAGCGGCTCACGGAGTCCCGGCCGGCTCATAAACAACGTGTCCGGCTCGGTGACTAAATATACCTGCCTTACAATACAAGTCATACACATATGGCGGTTTACTCTTATGGGCCTTAAGTCGCTCTTGGGCCTTGGGCCCTTGCTTCATGAACCGCCATCTTCAACATCCTCATGTGCTTTGTATTGATGAACCGCCATAGGTATAACCCGGCCCCTCCTGGGCGGGTCATACCTAATAGTCATATCCCCAACATTAGGCCCCAGATTAATTTGAACTTGTTCATGTCAATCTTCAACACTTAGAAAAAAATCCTTCCTTCTTTATTTGTGCCAGATCTTATAACCCGCCATGACATCATCTTCTGCGATTGTGGTAACCCGCCATGACGTCATCTACCATTAATTTAACACAATGCCCAATATATCTTAACAGATCCTTATCCTTAATAACCATTCCGAAAATCAAGGCGTCCAAACGGCTGGATAATCATTCTTTGGCCTCCTCGTTTTTCACGCCCACCTGTTACCCTTCTCCTTATAAATAGGGTCAAACAACCCTCCTTTCATTTTCCCCCTCTTTTCCTTTTCGTCTTCCACCTCTCTCCGCGATGCATTTGTACGCCTGAGCACCGCCACCGCCATGAAGCTCATCGTCTTCCTGGTCCTCAGCCGTTGCATCGACCTGAACGGGACCAGAAAAAACTGCAGCGCCTCTTCACTGCTCCTCGGATCCAGTAAGCACCTTATCTTCTCCATCGTAGATCTCCATTAGGGTTTCTACAGTTCTTGGAGTTCTTCATTGTTCTTCACTGTACTTCTAGTTAGTCCTTACTTAGATCCAAATATGTCCCTTAAGACGCGCGGAATCCGTTTCTATTCCTTCTCTTATCACAAAACTTGCTTCACAGATGCAGAAATCTCGCCCTTGTGCTAGTTCCTCTGCTGCTGCAATATTTAGGTTTTAATTTATTTTCTTTTTTCACACAGCGCTAGATCCAAATCGCCTGCTCCAGTTTATAAAACCTGTTTATTCAACACTTAGCAGATTTCACTCTTGATAAATATCAATCTGGTCATGGCGGCTTACATCACCGGTTATCACTAGCCATATATCATTAGGCCCCTTTTAAGCCGCCACTCTAAATATGTACTGTAGTGTTTTACCTATGGCTTAATGAATCAACTTAAACCGGCAAAATTGTTCTTTCTTTTAGGCTTCTTTCTTCACAATGCCGCCGAAGATAGTCACTTCATGTAATTGGGTTCCCTCCATTGTCACTGAGGACACGCTCAAAGACTTTGTCAAAACCGGCTATTTACCAGCAAAAACTGTCATGCATTATTGCGCCCCCAGTCCAGAAGAAAAAAGACCTCAGCCAAAGGATGATGAGTTCATTGTTTTTACTGATCACATGAATCGGGGCTTCTCACCGCCCGGTTCTAAATTTTTCCGAGATGTTCTGCACTTCTTTCAGCTTCATCCTCAAGACATCGGACCCAATTCCATGTCAAACATCTGCAACTTTCAAGTTTTCTGTGAAGTATACCTTCAAGAGGAGCCCAGTGTTGAACTGTTTAGGGAATATTTTATTTGAACCGCCAAAACGAGTTTACAAACGGACCCAGCTTGGAACTTGGCGGAATCTCAATTCAACGAAGAAGAGATGCTATCTTCCCCTATGCTTGCTTGCCGAGTCACCCCAAAGATTGGAACTAGACATGGTTTTACTGCAAAGATACCTCTTCGGCTGACAAGAATCCACTGCCAGGCTATCGTGCCCAGCGTCTTGACCCAAAACATCATCTTCCCGAGAAGCTTACCAAAGCTGAACATGCAAAGCTCGCCCCCACCATTGCAAAGGTAAAGGCTTTGATGGGAAATGGTTTAACTGGCATTGACTTGGTTCGATGCTGGGTTGCTTGGTGAATCATACCCTTGAGTCGCCGAGCCGACTTAATGTGTACTTACACGGGTGGTAAAAAGGATCCACTATGCCATAGCTCCGTGCGTTTAACTGATGAGGCAATCAATGAAATGACAAAGACCCTTCTGAATGAATATCCAGAAGACTGCAACGAAGTAGGTCTGAACCCTTTCTGCAAACTTAACCCGCCACCAGTTGTGAGTCCTTAAATTACTTACTTTTACCTTCATCACTCCAATATTCTATTAACTCCACTTTGATGACTTTCACAGGCTAAATCTGATTTTTGGAAAAAGAAATATGACCATGAAGCTGCCAAAAAGGCCAGGGCTGCCAAGAAAGCCGCCAAGAAGAATACAAAGAAATCAAGTACTTCCGAGCTGTTTGAACTGGACGACAGCTCTGAGTCGGAGGTAGCTCTTGATTCTCTTGGCTCCTTTTTCAACTATCTTATTGACATTGATTATCATCAGGATGACACAGGGGCCAGTATAGCTGGCGAGGAAGAGGTAACTATCATTTCCTCTGACTCCTAGCCTTTGCCAAGACAGAAAATTTGAAGAGTAACCCGGAAAGTAAGCTTTTCACACCCCTTAGCTCATCTGGATCCTCACTTTCTTTTGAAGCAACAGCAGCACGAGAGCCGGCGACAGACTCAGACCAGCGGAGGTGAAGAATTATCTTCCTGTTTACCAAATACTCCAGCTCCGAGGAAACGTCGAAACGAGGTCATCCCAAATTTAAACTCTTTTTATCCTTTGGCGGGTCTCATTCGCCAGCCACTTAATTCTTCCGATTCAAATTATCAGGAGACTTCTCGCTCCTCTTCCGGTGACTCATCGCAGTCCCAGCTGCCGACTTTCAAAACTGCTCTTAGGTAATAACAATTACTTATTATTTACTTCCTCCTCGGGTTCTTATCTTTGTACTGACCTCTCATAACTCATGCAGTGGAAAAGCAAAAACTAGCAAGAAGGCAAAGGTGACCAAGCCGGCTGAAGACCCCAAAGTCCATGAACCAGAGCAACAGATTCCAACGTATGACACCTCCGTTCCACAACCAGAAGAACCTGTTCATGACGTTCCACCAGAAATTCATGACCCTTCCATTGACCAGACAAACAACAATCCTTTGAATACTGAATCATCAAGCCCAATTAAACCGGTTGAAGCACATGTCAATGATGTGATGATTACCAGCACCGGCTTTAGAGAGCCGGGAAGACCTACTGTCTTGGCCGAACACTCCGCCAAAGAAGAATATATTGAGAAACAAAAAGTGAGATTTGATGTTGCCAACTATTCTCAACTGAGCGTTAGTGAAGTATTCTCTGGTTATATCAATCAAGTGCACACCAGCCGCAACCTTGAAGTTGACATGGTGAAGCAGATGCATCAAAAATATGAGGTATAAGCTCCTTCTTTACTGAGTTATGCATATCCTGTTAGCCCCCAAGTCTATTGTGTATGATAGGATTGAATATGCTATAGACTTAGAATAACCATGAGTATAAATAGTACCCGTGATAGAATCTTTCAAAATCCGGCTTACCTATCCGAGTTAAAGCAGATCTTTAGTGATTAACACTGCATCCATAGCCCCCAAGGGCCGGTTTAATCAGCATGAATGAGCCGGTCATTTTCATCATTGTTTATAAATCAAAGCTTATTTGTATGGCCCTCATGAACCGGCTATGATCATTTGCAGCACAAACGGGTCATCATAAAGTAGTAAGAAGACACAAGCAATATGCATTAGCCCCCAAGTGCCAAGTACTCTTGCTTGCAAAGTGCTTGGGACTTATTCACATAAGCCATTGTATGAATAATTTTTTCGGCAAGCATTAGCCCCCAAGTGCCAAGTATTGTTGCTTGCAAAAGGCTTGCGACTTCATTTCTGTAACCCAAATATGAACATGATTTTGAATCACTGTAAGTACTGGACACCACTGCTCAACTTCAATCGCAATTGAATGACGTGAAAACCTGGCTGGAGCACCAAGAATCTGAGACCCAGAAAGCGGACTCAAAATTCCAATTTAGCTTGGCTAAGACAGAAAAACTGAAGACCAATTTTGAGGCTGAAAGAAATGCCTGGGTTGAAGAGAAAACTGCCTTGACACAATGGGCTAAAAAGGCGGACGCGGCTCTTCAGGAGGTGACCACTGAGCTTACCGGTTTAAAACACCATGTAACCCAGATGGTTTCTGCTATCTTTAGTGAGTCAACTTGCTAGTATCAAATTTAAATCTCTTCCTTGATGGTATAAACTGACTCTAACCAATCCATAATTATTATTCAGATCCTAGAAGCAAAAATCTTAGTCAAGAGATGCTTGTGAAGCTCAAGGCTGTTTATACACTTGTTGAATAGTTATACACTGGAACTCAGCGCGCACTGGCCACAATTTCTCCGACTAATCAAGCACCTACTCTCTTGAGTGATGTCTTGAAAAAGCTTTCTGTTCTGCCTGAGAGGATTAACAAGATGAAGCGATCATCTGCAAGAGCCGGTGCTGTGACAACTTTAAGCCGGGCCAAGGCATGGCTAGCAGAGCTAGACCCGGCCAATATAGCTACCAGGTATCCAAGCTTAAAAGAGGATGCCTTTGAGAAGAAAGACTTTGTTGCTTGTGTGAAGGAGATACATCCTCTGGCTAGCCTGATTGCAAATGAAACGGATCTTCCAAGATATCAACCGGCTTATGACATGGAGAATCAGAAGATGCCCACGCCGTCTTATAAAGTGATGGATATAATTCCTCCAATCCGTAAGCACACTTTCTCTCCTGAAGTTGAACCGTCCGAGCTTATAGATGATGAAGCTGAATTCCAAGCCTTGTGTGGCATTGATTGGTCATCACCAAACTTCCAGGCAGCAGAGGAGGACAAAGAACCGGAAAAGGATGATCCAGAAGCTTCAAGCCATCAGGGCCAAGAAAATTGATCCACTGGGTAGTTCATATATTTGATCTTCTGAAAACACTTAATCATTTTGGCTCATTGATTCATGTAATAGGCTAGTAAAAACTTTGCTCTGTCGTGCCATCGTGCACGTTTGTGTTTTGCCCAACACTGTTTGATCCGCCACTTGAAAACTATCATCTTACACTTATGATGACATTGATTTATGCAGATGAGATTTAGTATTATCCTGCACACAAGCATATCACAAGAGACCTGGCGGTTTACCGCAGGGCGGGTCATAATATCCCATATAAAAACAGTTTATAAGCAGCGCCGATTTAATCGTAAAAAAATATCATACCTGATATATGATTAAATTGCCGGCTTACCATATCAATGTAGTAAGGGTGATAACCCAAAAACTTAGAAGACAATATTTCCAAGTATTTAATATCATCATGCACTGGCGACTTGTGGTTCAAAGCCAGGCCGGGTTATCAGAAACCACGGATATACCCAAATATGAGCTGTAAGAATTGAGGCTATATGGCCTGAATCACCTTAAACCTTATGTCAATATGGTACCAAGATGAATCCAAAAAATATTCAAAAAACCAATTAAAGCGAGAAACGAGGCTTTCGTAGGCCGCCAAGCCTAAAGCTCCGAGGTTTTCATGGGCCGCCAAGCCACTGAGTTAACCTTTTAAACTTTGTGAAACCGGCCTCACATGACCGCTGTTTTAACCTTGACAAGTTCAGGGTCTATGTAAGATTGACTCTCAAGAGTACGGCTTGTCATTCCAGGATTACCCGGGCGGAGTGGCAGTTTCTACAAAGCAGGATAACCCGGAAGGTTTTGGTGAATACAACTGGTGTTCCAAACCAGCTCACAAGGGTAGTAACGCTATGTTCTCTTTGGTGAATACACCTATGTTTGAACGGGAAGCCCCCAAGTGCTTGTGGCATTGAGCCGATCAAGAGGGATATTCACAGCTATGCTCAATGAGCAGGAAGCTCCCAAGTGACCTGTGGCATTGAGTCGATCAAGAGGGATATTCACAACTATGTTCTCTTTGGTGAATACACATATGTTTGAACAGGAAGCCCCCAAATGACCTTTGAAATTATGGTGTTGCACTGATCAAGAGGGATATTCACGGCTATCTTCTCTTTGGTGAATACACCTATGTTTGAATAGGAAGCCCCCAAATGACTTTTTTTGTGATGAAAAAGACTCATTATTCTTGGAGATGAAACGACAGAGGCCCTGCTTTATCAGGGATGCCGGTTATATTATAATCATCATAATATAAACATTCAAAATATGTACATCATAAGAGCCGGTGGCTCAAGTGTAGTAAGGCCGAAGATGAGCAATATTCCATGGTCGGCGGGTCTCCTCCTTTGACTTACGTGAATCCTTGTGGTCTCGAATATCGATAAGGTAGTATGACCCATTGTTCAAATTCTTGCTGACCACAAAGGTTCCTTCCCAAGGTGGGGATAGCTTGTGCATATCAGTTTGATCCTGGATAAGCCGGAGCACCAAGTCACCTTCTTGAAAGGTTCTGGTCTTAACCCGGCAGTTGTGATAACGGCGTAGATCTTGTTGGTAAATCGCCGAGCGAGCCGCCGCAAGGTCACGCTCCTCATCTAACAGGTCAAGTGCATCCTGGCGTGCTTTTTCATTATCATCTTCAACATAAGCTGCCAAGCAGGGCGAGTCATGATGGATGTCACTAGGTAGAACCGCCTCTGCTCCGTAAATCATGAAGAAAGGCGTGTAACCCGTAGATCTGCTGGGGGTAGTATTGGTACTCCATAGCACTGAAGGTAACTTCTCCAGCCAACAACCCGGCGTCCTCTGCAAAGGAACCATAAGCCGGGGCTTGATGCCTCTCAAAATTTCTTGATTGGTTGTTTCAGCTTGACCATTAGATTGGGGTTGAGCTACTGACGACACGTCAAGTCGAATATGCTCATGTTGACAAAACTCCTTTGTAGCACCCTTGGACAGATTAGTGATATTATCAGTTATAATGTTGTGGGGAGAACCAAAGCAAAAAAGTCACCTTCTTGATGAATTGAACCGTTGTTGCCGTGTCACACTTACTGACCAGTTCTGCGTTAACCCACTTTGTGAATTTTTCAACCGCCACCAAAAGGTGGGTCCTTTTATCCTTGGAACTTTTAAAAGGCTCAACCATATCAAGCCCCCAAACTGCAAACTGCTACCTCTTGAGCACTGTGTTGGTTTTCCTTGAAGAGGAAAGGGTGATGCAACAAAGTATCGTAAGTATTTCCCTCAGTTTTTGAGAACCAAGGTATCAATCCAGTAGGAGGCTCCTCAAAATTCCCACACACCTACACAAACAAACAAGAACCTCGCAACCAACGCAATAAAGGTGTTGTCAATCCCTTCATGGTAAATTGCTAAAGTGAGATCTGATAGAGATAATAAGATAAGATAAATATTTAGGTATTTTTATGATATAGATTGGAAAGTAAAAGATGCAAATAAAAGTAGATGGAAAACTTATATGATACAAGATAGACCCGGGGGCCATAGGTTTCACTAGTGGCTTCTCTCAAGATAGCATAAGTATTACGGTGGGTGAACAAATTACTGTCGAGCAATTGATAGAAAAACACATAGTTTTTTTTGACCTTGAAGACTCCAGGGCTTACACCCCACAACATTTTATTAATAAAGAACAAAGAATAATAACAAAGTTCCTCAAGAGGGGGAACAAAAGAAAGAAAAAACTATACAAGGTAAGCTACAGTACTCTAGGAAAGTAATAATAGGTACCAGCTAAGAAATATAAAAATTACAAAGGGTGGGGGTCCTCAAGGAGGCAGGAAATCAATCCATTTGAGTTGATCATCCTTGTATCTGGCCTTGATCCTGTGTGAGAGTAGAGTAATATCATGAATAAACCCATTTCTCCACTGCCTAAAAGTTGGATGGACATGTCTAAAAGGCCTGTCATTCCTAACTTTCCAGATATTCCACCAAGTAAGGAAAACCACCTCTGCAAAAAATGGTTTATCAAACTCCTTCCTTGCATGTAAGGCAATTTGCACCATATCATTGCTATCCAACCAGGAAACTTGCAGGTAGTTCCAGATTCTCATACTGAAGTTACATTGGAAGAATAGGTGATTCATATCCTCAATTACTCCAGTCGGGCATAGGACACAATTAGGTCCATCATTAATTCTCCAATGTCGTCGCTGAATCATATCCTTGGTGTTAACTCTATCCATAATGACCAACCAGGCAAACATTTTAATTGTCATTGTACATCAGCTCTTCCAAACCCAGCTGAGTATGGGATTGGCAATAACAGGCTGGTGGACAAACTCATAGTACTTCTTTGCCGAGTACTCACCCTTTTTCCCATGTCTCCAAGCCCATATATCATTACAATCAATGTCTAATTGTCTACCAGATAACAAGGTTGAAAGTTGATTAAACTCCCTATAAGCCAATTCAGACAAAGGCAAAGAAAACATTTGCTGCAAATTTCCTGCATGTATCACTTCCATAACAGAAAGGTTCTTCTGAAGGCAAAAGGAAAAAAGTCTTGGAAACCTTTCTTGTAGGGGGATACAAGATTGGCCAATCTCCCAATGATCAGACCAGAATAGAACAGAATCTCCTTTGCCAACAGTTACAGATGTTACAGCCCGATATTTGTCCACTAATTTACAAATGTCCCTCCACCAAAAAGAGCCATAGAGAGTAGTGTCATGTGGAACTCTCTGATAGTAATATGAATCCCACACCAAACTGACCCATGGCACATCAGCTTTATTATAGAATTTATTCAGGGACTTAAGTATCAGTGCATCATTTTGCAGGCCCAAAATCAGAATTCCAAGCCCACCCTTCATCTTGGGCCTGCAGACAAGTGGCCAACAGCCAAAGAGCGACCCTTTTCCTGGCCATATTTCCTCCAGAGGCACTGCCTTTGTATCCTTTCTAGCTGCTTTAGAATACCCTGTGGTAAAGATAGACTGCAAAGGAAGAATATGGGCAGTGAAGATATCACAAAATTTACCAACTGTAGTCTACTTCCTTGAGGTAAAAACTAGGAACTAGCAGTTAACCTCCTTTCCATGCAATCCACCAAAGGGAGAAAATCAACAATTTTTGGCCTAGTGGTTCCAACAGGAAGCCCCAAATAAGTGAAAGGCATAGAACCCAGCTGACAACCAAAAATAGCAGCAAGTGTAGAAGCAACAGAGGCTTCCACATTGATGGGGTACATTGAAGACTTATGGAAGTTGATTTGTAATCCAGTTGCCAAGGAAAAGGAATTTAGCACTGATTTAAGAGCCTCCAACTAAGCTGGGTCAGCATTTACAAACAGCAAGGTGTCATCTGCATACTGAACCACTGGATAGTCAGGATCATGTGTTGGCAATGGCAAGGAAATCTGTCCCCTAAGCAGAAGATCATTGATCATGGTTTGTAAAAGGTCAGCAGCAATAACAAAAAGCAGAGGGGAGATAGGATCTCCTTGCTTAACACCACATTTGCACTTGAAATGATTTCCACGCACACCATTTAATAAGATAGAGGAGGTTGCAGAAGTTAACAGTTGTTGAACCCATGTGATCCATTTGCTATGAAAACCTTTTGCCACAAGAATTCTCAAGATTGCCTCATGATGAATAGAGTCAAAAGCTTTTTCAAAGTCAAGCTTGAGCAATAGAATTGGCTTCCTGGACTGATTGCGTTGGTGAATATACTCAAAAGTCCAGGCAATACAATCTTGAATTGTTCTTGATTTAATGAAGCCATATTGATTCTTATGTACACAGTTGGTGATTTCCTCTTGAAACCTATTGGCTGCCAGTTTTTTCAGAAACTTCAGACCCACACTTGTCAAAGAGATTGGCCTAAAATCTCCAACACCCTCAGGTGATTGCTTTTTTGGGATTAAAGTGATAAAAGCTTCATTGAGGTTTTCCAAAATAGCAGTTCCTGCATGAAACTCATTGACCAACTGAATAAAGTCAGTCGAAATAATTGACCAGCATCTCTTCATAAAAAGGCCATTAAAACCATCTGGCCCAGGTGCTTTATCAATGGGCATTTCTTTTATGACCTTTTCAATCTCTTGTAGATGAAAAGGTTTTGTGAGCACCTCAAGGCCTTGAACTTTTGGAATTAAAGAGAGGATTTCATCACCCAAAACAATTGGTTTAAGGGTTCCCATTCTACCCTTAAAAGCAACCAAAAATTCTTTAGCTATCTCCCCATGATCTGAAGAAACTGTCCCATCAGACAGTTGCAGAATAGCAATAGAATTTTTCCTGTATCTCTCTGTTGCCATGGCCTGGAAGAATTTTGAATTCTCTTCACCCACCTTGATATATCTGATAGTACACCTTTTCCTCCAGTATAAAAACTGCAATGTAAAAGGTGCTCATGATGCATCTTACATAACTTCTTGAAATTTTGCTCTGGTATGGAAAGAGGCCTCCAATCCTCTAGATCATCCAGCCACAAAATTACCCAATTGCACTTTTCAATCAAGGATTTAATGTGTGATAGCCCCTTCTGCCATTTCTTGAGTGCAAACCTCAAGGATTTCAATTTGTCCATAATAACTGCAGAAATATGAGGCTTATGTGAAGGTTTGTTCCAGACCTCCCTCACACAGTCCATGAAACCAGGTTGATGCACCCAATAGTTTTCAAATCTGAAAATATGGGCTTTAGGAATTGTGGTGCTGATAGAAAGTACACAAGGAACATGATCAGACGCAGTTCTAGCAAGAGGGGCCACTTGTGTCATGGGATGTTGATTTATCCAACTAGCAGAAGTAAAAAACCAGTCTAATTGTTCAAGAAGTGGGACATCCTGCATGTTAGACCAGGTAAATATTCTACCTTTTAGGGGAAGCTCAAGCAGTCCTAAATGACCAATGATCTTATTAAAGATAAAAATATCATTAACATCCCCTCCTGGGAGATTTTGATTTTCCATGGACCTGATGAAATTAAAATCTCCCACTAACAACCATTTTTGTTCAGGTTCCACCTGCAGATTATACAGCCAGCTTACAAACTCATCCCTCATCTCACCCTGACGAGGCCCATAAACATTTACTAAGAACCATTGGTCGTTATTATGCACCGAGGTGAAACTGATGACAATTCCAAAGGGCTTTACTTCAATTAAGACCCCCTTAAAAACATCTGAACGCCATACTGTCAGAATCCCACCTGAGGCTCCTCTCGAGGGTGACTCAATAAACTGATCAAAGCCCATAGGACATATGCTCTTAACTAATGAACGGGAGCAATCAGATAACTTAGTTTCTTGCAAGCAAGCAATCGCACACTGACTTTCAGAAATTTTCTATCTCACAGAACGCTGTCGTGGTTCAGAGTTTAGACCACGAACATTCCAACAAAGTACCTTCCAATTACGCATAGATCTTTGATTCATGATATAACCATAATCGAGGAATTAGCCATTGCATGACATACAATGCCATACATTCCACGCCATAAGAAACAAAAGTCATCCAGTTCTGACCGCATAGCATAAAGTTCAGAAGCAACATAAACGATAGCGAATTTAACAGGCTCGCTACACCTAGCTAAAGTTTTAAGAAGCAACATTTAAACACCACTGGAGGAGGAATCATCCTTTGGATTAGCCATAAGCTTCTCCTTGGACAGCAGGTTAGGGTCGATCTCCAGCTTCGCTCCAATTGTTTGCAGAACATTGAGAGGCATGGGTGGAGGAGCATCTTCAGAGTTGTTGCCATTATCGTCAGCATCGTCAGGCTTGGACTGGGCCTTCGCTTGGATGGGCTTGGACCTTGGACGCCTCTTGGTGGGCTGAAGAGAAAGCTGCTCAAAACTGACGGGTTTAAACCCATCAAGTTTTGCCGCGCTTCTTGTACATCTTCGAACAGAAGTATCCACCAAAGGGGCCACGACCTTCTTTCTTCTTGTTTGCTTCTTGTCCTTGACCTGTGCAGAAGCAAATACCACAGAAGAAGAGGAGATCTCCTTCGGGCCTCCAGGCATAACATCTTCAGGGTGCATCTCACCAGACACATCCAAATCCGCCCTTACATTGTCATTAGCTGTGAGAGCTTCTTCAGATGAACTTCCAAAAAGAGCTCTGGAAACTGGGCCTTTAGCCACAAATGGCCTCCGTAGACAAGGCTGCTAGGCAAGCTCGAAACCAAAGAAGACCTCCTCTGTGAATCATCAAAGGCAATGGTCCATCTGCGCTTGGAATATGTCACTGTCCCGAGTGGCTTGAAGAAGATTGGTCTCGGCACCTCCTTGACAACAAATTCAAGCAGCAGGTTCTCAAAAGATCTCTTCCAGATCATCTTTGGAGGAAGTGGTGGCCCAACCACAATCCTTGCCATGCCAATGAGTATCTGATGTTGCTGAATGACAGGAGGATGATATGGAACAATTGCCAAAGGATTATCCTCAACAGGCTGCTGAACATTGCCTTGTAACTACTGCTCTGGTTGTAACTCATTTTGTTCCTCCAACAGAATTTCCACATGTTGCTCCACAGACCCAGAGCCCTCCGGCTGATCAATGACAATCGAGACCTGGTCCTGCTCTGGCAGTGCAGGTTGAGGCTGATGTTGAAGCTCATCCTCATTGTCCCCCCAATTTGCATGCCCCCATCCATCATCACCAATGTTATTGTCCTGAGCCACTGGAGGTGCTATAGGCGCGTCATTCCATCCCAGCATCGGATATGGCGGAAGAACAAACATCAAATTATCTTAAAATGGATTTACATGCAGCGGATGTGGATTTCCATCCAGCGGCATTGGATCTTCATCATTTGGCATCTGATCAGCGAAATCAGCGCCCAACACATAACAAGCAGCAGTCCACGAAACTTGGGCTCCTCCCCATTCAGCGTAGTCTCCAAATACCACATCACGTGGCACTAATGGTGTGTCAGGAAAACTTGCCTCCACTAGAGTCCGAACCAAATATGGATCTTCCCTATCCCAAGAGTGAAATTTCCCAAAGGTGCCAACCGCCTGAGATATGAACTCCGTATTGCGATAATCAAGAGGAATCCCAATGAACATAAGCCAACCCTTGCGGAACCCATGACTCCCCTTAAAATTCTCTCCTTCATCATGCTTCAGAAATCTCACAAAACGATCATTGCCTAGAGGGAAAGGTGGATGCTGGATCAAAGTATATCTAACAGATGGATCCCTGACTTGAAATAATCCTACCCCATGAAACCAAGGCTGAGCGGAGCGAACCAGAGTACCTCTATGTTGAAGGAACTGAACAATCTCTTCCCTGACGGGTCCGATTGGACCCTCCGGAGTAGGCATGACCTCAGCCACCATGTACTCCTCATGGCGGCGAGGAGGACGAGCCGCAGGCGTGATGAAGGTGTGGGCAAGCTGCCTGTCACCACCATCGATGATGTGATGGCCAGCCAGAACGAAGCGCTGCGGATCAAGCTCGTAGTTCGCCATTGTTGCCCGCTTGGAGGAGGGGATGGGGTTTTCGTTGGAAGGAAGAGGGAGGGATTGGTGCAATGTGGGCGGCAACGATGTGACTGGGCAAGCTATCCCAATAACTCCGGCACCGTTCCCTTGACCGACAGGATTTTCCGAAATACTCGTGCTTTGTTGCAGAGAAATTGGCCTCCAAGCCAATCCACTGGAGCGCGCGAAATCATTACAATCCCTGCTAAAATGACCCGTGCGCGAGCAAGCCGAGCAGACCGCTCGCATTCCACAAGAGGCTGCTAGGTGGCCCCTGAGAGAACAGACGGTACAAGTTAAAACCCGGTCCACCATGTCATTGACCATGGCGTCAAACTGCTGTGCTGCTTCTTTCGAGGTGGGTATTTCTTGTGGAGGATCTGGTGGGCTTGGGTTAGAAGATGCATCTAACATGACAGAAACTGGTATTCTGCGACGAGGCCGGCCCATTAACCAGAGATCCAGAAATTGGCCCAACAGATAACCCTGGTAACACCGGACCAGAATGGTGGGCTTCCAAAGATGATGGGCTAGATTCCAGGCTTCCATTTCGAACTGGAGATATTCCCGCTTCCGCAAATTGTGCAGAAAAGCACATAGTTATGAGATTATCTAGGCATGATCATGTATATAGGCGTCATGTCCGAGACAAGTAGATCGAAACAATTTTGCATCTACTACTATTACTCCACACATCGACCAACTCCTGCCTGCATCTAGTGTATTAAGTTCATGAAGAACAGAGTAACGCATTAAGAAAGATGACATGATGTAGAGGGATAAACTCATGCAATATGATATAAACCCCATCTTTTTATCCTTGATGCCAACAATACAATACGTGTCTTACTGCCCCTGTTGTCACTGGGAAAGGACACCGCAACATTGAACCCAAATCTAAGCACTTCTCCTATTGCAAGAAAGATCAATCTAGTAGGCCAAACCAAACTGATAATTCGAAGAGACTTGCAAAGATAACTTAATCACACATAAAAGAATCCAGAGGAGATTCAAATATTTCTCATAGATAAACTTGATCATAAACCCAAAATTCATCAGATCTCGACAAACACACCGCAAAAAGAGTTACATCGAATAGACCTCCAAGAAGATCGAGGAGAACTTTGTATTGAGAATCAAAGAGAGAGAATAAGCCATCTAGCTAATAACTATGGACCCGAAGGTCTGTGGTAAACTACTCACAACTGATAGGAGAGGCCTTGGAGATGATGTAGAGGCCCTCCATGGTCGATTCCCCCTCTGGTGGAGCGCCGACGAAGGCTCCAAGATGGGATCTCGCGGATACAGAAGGTTGCGGCGGTGGAATTAGGTTTTCGTGGTCGCTTCTGATGTTTTCAGGGTACGGGAGTATATATAGGAGGAAGAAGTAGGTCGGTTGATGCTCGAGGGGCCCACGAGGGTGGGGGACGCGCCCACCCCCAGGGGGCGCACCGGGCACCCTAGTGGCTTCCTCGTTTGTTGCTTGACGTCCACTCCAAGTCTCCCGGTTCGCATTTGTTCCAAAAAGATTGCTCCCAAAGGTTTCATCCCGTTTGAACTCCGTTTGATATTCCTTTTCTTCGAAACACTGAAATAGGCAAAAAAACAACAATTCGGGCTGGCCGTCTGGTTAGTAGGTTAGTCCCTAAAATGATAGAAAAGTGTAAAGTAAAGCCCATAAACATCCAAAACGGGTAATATAATAGCATGGAACAAGAAAAAATTATAGATACGTTGGAGACGTATCAAGCATCCCCAAGCTTAATTCCTGCTCGTCCTCAAGTAGGTAAATGATAAAAACAGAATTTTTGATGTGGAATGCTACCTAGCATAATTCTCAATGTAATTTTTCTTTATTGTGGCATGAATGTTCAGATCCAAATGATTCAAAATAAAAGTTCATATTGACATAAGAAATAGTAATACTTCAAGCATACTAATAAAGCAATCATGTCTTCTCAAAATAGCATGGCTAAAGAAAGTTATCCCTACAAAATCATATAGTCTGGCTATGCTCTATCTTCATCACACAAAGTATTTAATCATGCACAACCCCGATGACAAGCCAAGCAATTGTTTCATACTTTAGTAATCTCAAACTTTTTCAACTTTCACGCAATACATGAGCGTGAGCCATGGACATAGCACTATATGTGGAATAGAATGGTGATTGTGGAGAAGACAAAAAAAAGGAGAAGATAGTGTCACATCAACTAGACGTATCAACGGACTATGGAGATGCCCATTAATAGATATCAATGTGAGTGAGTAGGTATTGCCATGCAACGGATGCACTAGAGATATAAATGTATGAAAGCTCAACAAAAGAAACTGAGTGGGTGTGCATCCAACTTGCTTGCTCACAAAGACCTAGGGCATTTTGAGGAATCCCATCATTGGAATATACAAGCCAAGTTCTATAATGAAAAATTCCCACTAGTATATGAAGGTGACTACATAGGAGACTCTCTATCATGAAGATCATGGTGCTACTTTGAAGCACAAGTGTGGTAAAAAGGATAGTAACATTGTTCCTTCCCTCTTTTTCTCTCATTTTTTATTTTTTTATTTGGCCTTTCTCTTTTTTTTTAAAGTCCGAAGTCTCATCCCGACTTGTGGGTGAATCATAGTCTCCATCATAATTTCCTCACTTGGGACAATGCTCTAATAATGAAGATCATCACACTTTTATTTACTTACAACTCAAGATTACAACTCGATACTTAGAACAAAATATGACTCTATATGAATTCCTCCGGCGGTGTACCGGGATATGCAATGAATCAAGAGTGACATGTATGGAATTATGAAGGTGGCTTTGCCGCAAATACGATGTCAACTACATGATCATGCAAGAGCAATATGAAAATGATGATGCGTGTCGTGAAAATTTCTGACAACCATCACATTTACTAACCAAATCCTCTGCATCAGTGTGAGCCGTCATCCAGTAAAATCCATGATGAAAAGCTTTAGCCACAAGAGACTTCAAACCGGCATGATGGCCACAATCTCCTTCATGAATCTCGCGAAGAATTTTACGGCCTTCTTCAGGAGAGACGCAATGTTGAAACGCCCCAGTAACACTGCAATGGTGCAGCTCTCCGTTAACAATTGCCATTGACTTAGACCGCCGGGTTATCTATCTGGCCAAAGTTTCATCCTCAGGTAACTCGCCCTAGGTCATATAAGCCAAATATGGAACTGTCCAATAAGGAATAGCGTGAAGAGCCGCCACCAATTGTGATTCTGGGTCAGGAATAGCCAGATCTTCCTCTGTGGGCAATTTGACAGAAGGGTTATGCAGAATATTCAAGAAAGTGTTAGGTGGCACCGGCTTATGTTGGGACCCTAACCGGCTTAAAGCATCAGCTGCCTCATTTTTCCTATGATCAATGTGTTCCACTTGATAACCCTTGAAGTGCCCAGCAATAGTGTCAACCTCGCGGCGATAAGCCACCATGAGTGGATCCTTAGAATCCCATTTTCCTGAAACTTGCTGAGCCACGAAGTCTGAGTTGCCGAACCATCTCACCCGGCTTAAATTCATCTCCTTAGCCATCCGAAGACCATGGAGCAAGGCTTCATACTCAGCTGCATTGTTAGTACAGGGAAACATCAACCTTAAAACATAACAAAACTTGTCACTTCGAGGGGAAGCTAAGACAACTCCAGACCCCGAGCTCTCCAATTGCCTGGACCCATCAAAGTCAATAGTCCAATACGTGTTATCTGGCTTCTCTTCAGGCATCTGTAGCTCTGTCCAGTCATTGATGAAATCCACAAGTTCTTGAGACTTGATGGCCGTGCGAGGCATATACTTCAAATCATGAGGTCCAAGCTCAATGGCCCACTTGGCTACCCGACCCGTGGCTTCTCTGTTTTGAATAATATCCCCTAAGGGAGCAGAACTGATCACAGTGATGGGATGACCCAAAAATATTGCTTAAGCTTCCGACTAGCCATGAACACCCCATATATGAGCTTCTGCCAGTGCGGATACCTCTGCTTGGACTCAATAAGCACTTCACTGATATAGTAAACCGGCCGTTGAACCGGATATTCCTTGCCTGCTTCCTTTCCACCACAATAGCTCCACTGACAGTCCGGGCGTTAGCAGCCACATATAATAACAATGGCTCCTTATCAATAGGAGCAGCGAGGACTGGCGGCTCAGCTAGCTGTTTCTTCAAAGCTTCAAACGCATCATTAGCAGCATCACTCCAGACAAAGTGATATGTTTTCTTCATCATCTGGTACTGTGGTATAGCCTTCTCACCCAACCGGTTTATGAACCGGCTTAAGGCAGCAATACGACCCGCCAGACATTGAACATCATTAACACACACCGGCTTTGCCAAGGAGGTAATGGCCTTGATCTTCTCCGGGTTAGCTTCAATGCCTTTGTTAGAAACCGGAAAACCCAAGAGCTTCCCTTCCGGCACACCAAAAATGCACTTGTCCGGGTTAAGCATCATCTTGTAGACCTGGAGATTGTTGAAGGTCTCCTTCAAATCATTTATCAAAGTTTCCTTCTCTCTGGATTTCACCACAATATCATCCACATAAGCATGAACATTGCGCCCAATCTGACTGTGAAGGCAATTCCGCACACATCGCTGGTAAGTCGCTGATGACCCACAAGTATATGGGATCTATCATAGTCCTTTTGATAAGTAAGAGTGTCGAACCCAACGAGGAGCAGAAGGAAATGACAAGCGGTTTTCAGTAAGGTATTCTCTGCAAAGCACTGTAATTGTTGGTAACAGATAGTTTTGTGATAAGATAATTTGTAACCGGTATCAAGCAATGAAAGTAAATAAAGTGCAGCAAGGTGGCCCAATCCTTTTTGTAGCAAAGGACAAGCCTGGAAAATTTCTTATAATGAGAAAGGCGCTCCCGAGGATACATGGGAATTATCGTCAAGCTAGTTTCATCACGCTCATATGATTTGTGTTCGGTACTTTGATAATTTGATATGTGGGTAGACCGGTGCTTGGGTACTGCCCTTTCTTGGACAAGCATCCCACTTATGATTAACCCCTATTGCAAGCATCCGCAACTACAAAAGAAGTATTAAGGTAAACCTAACCATAGCATGAAACTAGTGGATCCAAATGAGCCCCTTACGAAGCAACGCATAAACTAGGGTTTAAGCTTCTGTCACTCTAGCAACCCATCATCTACTTATTACTTCCCAATGCCTTCCTCTAGGCCCAAATAATGGTGAAGTGTCATGTAGTCGACGTTCACATAACACTACTAGAGGAGAGAGAACATACATCTCATCAAAATATCAAACAAATACCAAATTCACATGACTACTAATAGCAAGACTTCACCCATGTCCTCAGGAACAAACGTAACTACTCACAAAGCATATTCATGTTCATGATCAGAGGAGTATTAATATGCATTAAGGATCTGAACATATGATCTTCCACCAAGTAATCCAATTAGCATCAACTACAAGGAGTAATCAACACTACTAGCAACCCACAGGTAACAATTTGTGGTTTTGATACAAGATTGGATACAAGAGATGAACTAGGGTTTTGGGAGGAGATGGTGCTGGTGAAGATGTTGATGGAGATTGAACCCCTCTCGATGAGAGGATCGTTGGTGATGATGATGGTGATGATTTCCCCCTCCCAGAGGGAAGTTTCCCCGGCAGAACAGCTAGGCCGGAGCCCTAGATTGGTTCCGCCAAGGTTCCACCTCGTGGCGGCGGAGTTTCGTCCCGTAAGCTTGCTTATGATTTTTTCCAGGTAAAAGCCTTCATATAGCAGAAGATGGGCACCGGAGGGCCACCAGGGGGCCCAAGAGACAGGGGGCGCACCCAGTAGGGGGGGGGGGCGCCCCCACTACAAAAAAAATACACTTCCATGATGATACGTGTTTGTCACAGTAGGTCACGTTTTTTTGCCATGCATGTACATCCATGACAAATTTATGACAGAATCAAAATAGTCATACCTGTGCTGTCGTATAAGTGTTCCATGACATTACCAAAATTATCATCACGAAAGTGTCCACTTCCATGACGATAAATCACTCGTCACAGAAGTGCTTTCATCAAGGGTGACCGACACGTGGCATCCACCGTAACGGAATGCCGTTAAGCTATCGGGTCGGGTTTTGGATCCGATAACCCGTTAACAGCCCGACCAATGGGGATTTTCCACGTGTAAAATCATCATTGGCTGGAGGAAACACGTGTCGGCTCACTGTTGGGACAGATGTCATCCACTCGTTGGACAGAAGGCGCCTATGATACTCGACACGTGGCACGGCCCAACAGAGGCCCATTCCTATGAAAAGGCCGACCCATTTGACTTGGTCAAAAGGTGGCGGGCCGGCCCATGTAAAGCCTGTTAACGGCTTGTTCGCATATAGCCCATTTACAGCCCGCTAACCCAAGGCCCGTCACGCCCTATCCGAATTAGGCCCAGTAGCGTCATCTGGGCCACCCAATATGATTCCAGCCTATTTTCACTTCTGGCCCATGTATGGTCCATGAAGTCTTTCGGCCCATATGAGGCCCTATGTAACTCTTGGCCTATTAACGGCCCGTGGTGAAACTGGCCCATAATGAATAGTGTATTACTTTACACCCATTAACGGCCCATGGTGAAGCTGGCCCGTAATGAACAGTGTGTCACTTTATACCCATTAAGGGCCCGTTATTACATTGGGCCGTTTCCAGCCCATGTTATCTTTCGGTCTTCTAAGAGCCCATTTATTCTTGGGGTCATTTCCAGCATTCGTTTACTTACGGCCCGTTACTGTCATTTTCTGCTTATGGGCCAAATTCAGCCCGTGGTTACAGTCGGCCCGTTTGTGGTCCGTTAACACGTTGGGCCGTTTTCATAGCGTCATGAAATACGACCTATTAATGATGGCCCATTATGGTCGGCCCATGAACGTACGATTCCAACTCGAGCCCGTTTATGACCATAATGCGGCCTGTTATTGGCCCATGTTTGGCCAATCGATCATACTGCCCGTATAAGGCCCATTGATGATACGGCCCGTAGAAGGCCCATTGTTTCTGCGGCCCGTAGAAGGCCCATTGTTTCTATGGCCCGCGGAAGGCCCACTGTTTATATGGCCCGTGGAAGGCCCACTGTTTATACGGCCCGTAGGTGCAGTGTCACTACAGTAAATATTAGCCCATGGTTATTGTGGCCTAGTTTTAAAAAATAGGTTGTTGCAGCCACTAGCAAACCGCAGAAAAAGAACTGCACTAACTACAAGCAAACAAATAAACAAGACAACAAGTAAATAAATAAGCAAGCAACTTACACTAGGTTATCACGGCT
This sequence comes from Triticum dicoccoides, assembly GCF_002162155.2. Classification (NCBI taxonomy): domain Eukaryota; kingdom Viridiplantae; phylum Streptophyta; class Magnoliopsida; order Poales; family Poaceae; genus Triticum; species Triticum dicoccoides. The sequence continues at coordinate 711,248,051 of NC_041385.1, forward strand.
ATTACACATATTACATCCGTTGGGCATCAAAGTTCGCCACCAGTGCAAATATAGGGAACACAACAGCATATAAACGCCGTAGCAAAACAAGTCCATAACTGAAACCACTTCAGAAGAGCTCAAGAAACAATATCCTGGGTACCCATAATGCTGGCAAGATGCTTAGCAAGCTTATTAACTTTCTCTTGTTTGGCGCTTAAGTCCTCCAGCGTCTGCTGTTGCACCAGAAAGTATGCATCTGAATTCTGCAGGGACTTCCTCAGTCCTTCAGCTTCCTGTCGCATAACATCTGATCGATGTCTTTCAACTTGAAGTTGAGACTCAAGAAGCTGAACTGATTCAGGCAACGAGTTTGAAGAGCTGGTGCCAGCAGTGGTAGCCAGTAACTCGAACACTACATCAAGACATGACTTTGGGGTTGTCTCAGTGTCCTCAGTATAGTTTTTATCAGCTTTCTTGGAGACCAACAGGGATGTCTCACTATCTTGAACCTTATCTGCATTACTTCCTTTACCATTGCATAACAGGGTACTCTTCTCCAATATTTTATCCGCGTTCTAAAAGGGAAACAAACAAACACATATCAGGTTTACAATGTAGTATATGAAACTCATTTTGGTAAACCATTTCAGTAGTAAGGTGGACAGGATAACAACATGAAACAAACATATATCTATGTAGTATGGTCACTGTATGGTCTATATCATTCTAGTTTATGTTGCCAAATCAAGATAGAGACAGTTCGAATCATATCTATTTAAGACAAAGCAGCATAGACAGAATATAAGTGTGGGAAACTACACAGCAATAACAACACTTGTACTCCCTCAGTTCCTAAATATAAGTCTTTGTAGAGATTCCACTAGGCGGACTACATACGGAACAAAATGGATGAATCTACACTTAAAATGCATCTATATACATCCGTATGTGGTTCATAGTGAAATCTCTACAAAGACTTATATTTAGGAACGGAGGGAGTAATGTGCATGGCATGAGAACATAACTGTTTATTCAATTTAAACTAAAATCAACATAGAGCAAGTTACAACAGCAAACAGCCAAACACGTTGAAGAAATAGGTTTAAAACATACCTGTTGCGCCATTGGAGTTTCAATTGCATCCTCCAAATTTGAAATTGGTTGGTATCAGTAAATACAGTGATGCAAGAGAAAAGTAGTATGAACCATAGCTACGGAACCTGACCTGAGAACAATTCTTCTTCTGCTTTAAGCGTTGACTTCGGGTTCGGAGTGGTGGCCCTCGTGATTTGGGCACTGCAGTTGCCTTACTAACTGCTCGTGTTTGGGTGCTCTGTGGTGGAGACGGTGTTGTGTCAACGGGAACTAGGTGTCTATCTGCTGGGGTTGGGGTTAGAAGGGGTGTAGCTGGTTCTCTGTCCAACTGGGTAGGGGTACAATCTGCATGAGTGTGGGTTATGTGTGGTGGGGCTGATTCTTGGGCAAGTACAACCGTGGTTCTATCTGCATCGACAAGTAGCACGATCTTTTCTGAAGACCATGTTTTTACTCCCACAGATACTGCCATCACTCCCTCCCATTGAAATGGATGATAAACAAGAAAAGTAATTGAATGTACAGACATTGTAAGATAGACAGGTGCAATGGATAGTAGGGAAGAAAACAGGGCATGAAATAATTCACATTTATGTTGTCTAAGCAAACAGAATAGCAGGACATAATTTCACATATATGATGCCTAATTAAACAGGATAGCATGACACAATTTCACATGTATGATGGCTAACTAAACAGGATAGAATGACATACTTCAAAATATGATGACTATGTAAACATGATGACATGATATAACTATACGATGTGTCTATTAAAGTGGTTGGCATGCCATAAATCACAAACATGCCGTCGATGGAAACATGATGGCATGATATAATTCACGGATAGAATGACATGATTTAAAATATGATGATTATGTAAACAGGATGAGATGATATAACTATATTATGTCTTTAGAAAATGGGTTGGCATGCCATAATTCAGATACATGCTGTCTATGTAAACATCATGGCATGACATAATTCAAATATATGATTTATATACTAAGGAAGTGAGCAGACGGCAATTGCATATATGATGTCTCAACTAAGGAGATGGCATTCAATATTGTGTATATGATGTAAAAGATAAGCATTGCAATACAACATATGCATTATATGAGTAATATAACCCTGCCAAGTTTGAGCATACACCTCAGGGGGATAATAGGACTGGTCATCTGCCTCTGAATCCTCCTCTGAAGAGCTATCTGTAACCAGCAAGATATCTGCTTCAGCAGGTAGCATTGTCTGCTCTAAAGACCTTGTTTTCACTCCAGATTTCTCCATCACCAATTCAAATGGCTAATGCATAGGAAGAGCAGTTGAATATACAAACATTGTCGACAAAAGCAATGAGAAATACAAAAAAAGAACGAATGATATAATTCACATATATGACGCTTGCCTAAATAGCATGGCATTGCACAATTCACATACATAATGCCTTGCAACAAGATAACATTGCATAATTCACATATATAATGTCTTGCAACAAGATGGCATTGCATAATTCACATATATAGTAATTAGACACTAAACAGGTGGCATTCACACAAATCATGTCTAAACTAAGCAAATGACATAGCAGTGCAAGATACCATACGCACGATATGAGTAACATAACCCTGCCAAGTTAGGGCATGCACCTCAGGGGGGAAATATGACTGGTCATCTGTCTCTGAATCCTCTTCTGAGGAGCTATCGGTAACCAGCAAGACATGCGCTTCGTCAGATAGCATTGTCTGCTCTGAAGACCTTGTTTCCACTCCAGATTTTTCCATGACCGTGCCGAATGGCTGATGCACAGGAAGAGTAATTGAATGTACTAAAATTCTTGACAAATTTAACACATAATAAAAAAATGATGGCATGATATAATTCACATATAAGATGACTGGCTAACCAGGGTGGCATTGCAAAATTCACATATATGATGCCTGGCTAGACAAGATGACATTGCATGATTCACATATACGATAAAGAAACAAAACAGATGGCATTGACACAAAGCATGTCTAAACTAAGCAGATGCCATCTTTAATGTATACAGTAAGCAATGCAAGGCACCATATGCATGATACTACCAACATCAGCATGCCAAGTTAGAGCGAAGACCTCATGGGGTAAATAGGAGTGGTCTTCTCCTTCTGAATCCCCCTCAGAACAGTTATCTTCCTCTTGATTACAATCCAAAATGGGTGGAGGGGGGCTGCCTTTGCGCCCACCATGGAACGACGTCTGCATGAAATTTTATTGCCACGCAAGGCTCGTCTCTTTTGCTCTACATGATCAGTTCCATTGTGTACAATAACTGGCATGCATAGGAATAAAACATAGTGAGATTATGTAAGGAGTGCATGCACAAATCCAGAGTGATGGTAGCAAACTGTGGATAGACCCAAAACCAATGATAGCAGGCAGATAATAGCTTTAGTTAAAAAATACAGATAATGGCTCCTTTAATGTTTGTTTGCACCCAACATGAAACTCATAGTAGACACCGGAGATTAACCAGATAGTAGACAGATAGTACTGATTGCTGCCCCAATATGTACCCCACAACCATTTAAAAACTCAAGTTTCAGCATTAGTTTGAACCTGACTCGGAGTCTAATAGGTGAACACACGATAATGTAGCATGTCATCATATTAAGCGACACATAACGTAAGCATACATGGAAGAGTGCAACCTCTCTTGCGGACCCGTGTAGTCCTTAAGGTCATCTGCTCAGTTGATGATGGTAATGCAGTTGTCGTGGCTGCCGGCGGCGGGGAAGAAGATCTGAGGCGGCGAAAGACAGTCTGGAGAGTGGATCCCTGCTATGGTGAACCCTTTCGTTGTTGGAGCAGCTGAGCTGGGGTGGAACACAGCGCCACAGGAGCAGGACAAACCACACAAGGTTTTCTTTGACACATATATGTAACAGAAGTAATTGAGTAAGGGCTTGTTTGAATTTGAGGATTCTAACAATGCAGGGATAGGAAATAGACAGGAATAGGATAGGAATGCACGTGCAAAACAGAGAATTTAAAAACACAGGATTTCTGCCAATCTGGGTGTTTGATTCACAACAACTGGAAGATCACAGGATGCAAAAAAGCATGGTGAGATTAAGTCAAACCACAAGAAAATGTATGGCTATAATGCTATTATGCTACTATATCTTAGTCTTGTGCTTGATGAATAGGAATATGAAAAGGAGGAGAAGTGGAAATTAGAATTCCTACGGTTTTTCTTTCAAGGAGACACTAAAGGAACAAATCCTACAGTTTTCCTTTGCTCCATTCCTTTGCACCAAATTCATGAAAAGTAGTACCATAGGAAACTTTCCAATTCCTATGTTTTTCATTCACTTTTCCTTTCAAGCACTGGCGATTCTAGTAGGCAGGCTTGAGCAAGGAAAATCCTACACTAAAAAAATGTTTTTGTGCTACTTCTATTACTTTGGACCCAGGCCACTGCCATACTAGCTCAACTCCCAGGCCCATCGACAAATGCACAGCTCAAACGCGCAGAGATAAATAATGATGGCATTCAAGAGAGTCCATCACGGATAGCGAAGTTGCCTGGTACCTCACTGCTTGTCATATAGTAGGATAAAATAATCGTATTCCCCATTACTACGAGTGCTCAGTGGACAATATATATATAACATGTAGAGTAAAAAAGAGATGCAACAAGTTTACAACCTCTTTGGCGAAGCCATGTCGATCTCAGCGTGATTGGGTTGGCCGGTGAGGATGCTCCGGCTGACTTTGCTGTCGGAGGAGGGGAAGAAGATCTTAGGCATCTGGAGATGGAGCCCAATGTACTGCTCCGCTGTGATGGAGGGTTTCGTCGTTGGAGCAGCTCCAGTGAGTTGTACGACGCCGAGGCTGAAGCAGGACAAGAGAGACAACGAAGAACGTTAACCTGAGTGGAATTCTAATAGCATCTCCAATGCATGACGTAAAATACATAACCACAAAGTGCTAGATGTAAAATACATCAGCCGCTCATCTCTGAACTTAACTGTCGAAACTGAAGTTAACTGTCGAAACTGAACCTAACTGTCCAAACTGAATTTTGTTGTCGAAACTGAATTTTGCTGTCGAAACTGAACGCACTAGCAAGGTGAGGCTACACGTCGGTCGACTGACTTTTTCATCTCTGGTCAGTCAATTTTACAGCTGTTGGATACGAAATCAAGGGCCTGTGGTTCATCTTCAACCTCCACCCCCTGAGCCGCCAGCCACCACCGGCCAAACAGAAGCCCCCCGCCGCCCGCGACCGGCGGTGCGCCGCCCCGTCCGCCCCGAAAATACTCCCCACTGCCGGTCCGCCGCCGCCCCGGCCATCCCTCTAGGCCCCC
>NC_041385.1:711253798-711286506 GCF_002162155.2 Triticum dicoccoides
CCGCCAACGCCCCGCCACCGCCGGCGACCACCGCCCCCATCCTGAACCCTAAGATAGATAGTGGGGTACCTCTCCAGCGAGCCCCCTCCCCACTATGGCTGGTTCTTCCTTCACCCCGGCGAGCCCACCCCTTGGAAATCGACTGACCCAAAAGTCGATTCAGTCGACTGAAGTGCAGCCAAATCGGAGCAGCATCACAAGCAAGAGCAAGAGCGAGAGCAGCAGTGCGAGCAAGAGAAATAGCAAGAGCAGACCAGGCAAGGGACCGAGAGCAAGAGCAGAGCAGCAGCGCGAGTGAGAGCTAAAGCAGCAGCAGCTCCTACTGATGTGGACGTCGCCACCGAGGGAGCTATGCCGTGGAGGAAGTGGCCGGCGATGCCGCCGTGGATGGAGCCGCGCCATGTCGGCTTGGGACCGAGCGCCGGCAGCACCGTGAGATCGAATCAAGAAGAAAATGCGACGATTAATGTACAACCTCTTTGGTGGTGTCGATTATGCCGCAACTTCATCTGAGGAAACGGTGATGATGATGCTCTTCCGGTGGTGCAGGTGAAGACGACAGTGTGGGAATGGAGGTGGCGCGAAAGACGAGGGGAACATCGGGGCAGCTCCTTGGAGGTGGAGGACGGGGTGGCTGAATCGGCGGGACGATGAGATCGATGATGGATCCTCATCCAGTACGGTGGATGAGGGACGTTGAGGTGTTGCTGTGGACGACGTCATCGGGGAAGAAGCTCCGGCTGGGTGGCGGACGGAGCAGGGTGTGGGGTTTCATCGCGGGTTTTCATGGCCTTGGTGTACGAAGGGTGGTCGGATGGGATGGCAGTGAGGAACCATGGCCTAGAGACACGCTTTTCCGAAATGTGGGGTAAGTTACAAAAGTACCCCCCACCGATTTGAGGTGGTTCTTTCGGTTCAGGGGTACCACGGGCATTTCATGTGTCGGGATTTCACAGGAGGTGGGAGTTTTCGCGCGCATTGTAATTTCGGAATAGCAAGGCGCGGGTTGAGATGGAGGGAGTTGTCGGAGCACAACGAGACAAAGATATATCTTGAATATTTCGGGCTAACAAGGCGCGGGTTGAAGAGGCGGGAGTTTCGCAGCACGGTAGGCAGAGACGCTACCTTCAATTTTCGGCATAACAAGGCGCGGCTTGAAATTTCGGAAGAACAAGCTTAACGTGTACAAAAAAAGACAATTTGCACCTCAACACGCACAACACACACACAAACACCATTTAGACTAGAGTAAGGTACACGTGCATTGCACGCATGAGATTTGGCAACCAAATTATGAATAAATACCACATTATAGCATGCAAGCTTTGAGTCATATATGCATGATGTAGATGTTCGTTTAATTCTTATAGTTCATTTCATTCAAAATCATCTAGTTTTTATAAGAAAGCTAATCTATTTTAAGATTCATGGAATTGTGCGTTGTAAGACATAAAGTAAAAACAAATAATGGCAAATCATGTAGAAAAACATTTGGGCAATTATGATACGGAAGATTCTAGAACAAATAAGAAGTGCTTGTGTTTTGATGTTTGTGCATTACGCTTAAGTTCAACCATGGAGTCTTCTAGATTATACATGTGGCGAAATCTAGTGGAATCTAGATGATATCCAACGGCCAATAGTGCTCAAATTTGCCATCTTTGGACCTTCGGATTCGCCTCATCCAATGACCATCTTTCAAAGTTAAAGTTACCCGCTCACAATATAAAAATATATATAATATAATATACATATATATATAGGGGTATAGATATAGATATGTGATGCGAAAGCCGCCCATCATCTCCAATTACATGCACGGATGCGACATGGGCAAATGATGTCTGCCATCGGTATCTCAAATTCAAATCAGTCCGACCTTGTTCAATGTGTATACATTACAACATGCTCATTTCCAAAGCACACCGCGCAGATCTCCGTTATATTCATGCATGCATGGGTTTCAAACATTAGGATCTCTTATTCAAATATTTGAATTCAACTTTAGATTGATTATGACCTCACCTATTCTTTTACACCCACACAGTAGTCTTCTCTTTATAATTGTACCACTAACTTTCTCTCGTGCATGCATGCACACACACTACCAGTAGGCATTATCTATCGCATGCATGTAATCTTTTTCTTCAGATCGGTCTCCCATGAAGGCACACACCCACACACATCCCCCTCTCCCTCATACCGGGCATTCTTTATCTCTCACGCGTGCATGCGCAACGATCGATGTTCCTCTATGTATGTGTGTATATAGCTAGGTCTTTCATAGTTTTCCACACAAACCGATCAACCGATATATCCAGTGAGGTCTCACCCTCTTTCCCACGTCCACATCGATCAATCTATACCTCTCCCACGTCCACATTGATCAATCTATACCTCTCTATATAGGATTAACATAAATAGCTAATACACCCACATTAATTGTATATCCAACGCCCCCCTCTCATCATCCATGCCTTCCGCTTCATCTCTCAGATGCGTGCACAATGGCGAAGACAGGGGGCAGTAAGGGCCCTGCCCCCCTCCCTAACATCACTATATATCGAGGCTAATATGAATGTGATCATTAGACAATTGCTGCTAAAAAGGTTTAATTTCATGAATTGACCCTCCTCGTAAAGGATTAGCAATGCTTGGCCCCCTAGCTCATTTCTTTTTCATGGCTCCGCCACTGCGTGCAACAGCGCACGTGTTCGCTCCCTCTCTCTAAATATCAATCTCGCACTTGTGCATTCCTTCATAGTCTCCCTCCACTCGGCCCCTCGCACCATCTTCTAGCCCCCCACCGGATTTTGCCACATGTACAATCTAGCAGACTCCATGGTTGAACTTAAGCATAATGCACAAACCTCAAAACAATAGTGGTTCTCTTTTGTTCTAGAACCTTCCATATCATAACTGCCCAAACTTTTTTTCTAGTTGAATTGCCCTTATTTGTTTTAACTTTATGCTTTACAACACACAATTCCATGAATCATAAAATAGATTAAGGGCTTCTTTGATTCAAAGAATTCTCAAAGGAATTTTGGAGGATTCTAATCATTAGGAATTTTTCCTATCTTGGTTGTTTGATTCGTAGGATTGTAAACCATAAGAATTTTTCCATATGATTCATTTGCACTAGATTTCATAGGAAACATTCCATCCACTCAAACCTCTTTGAAAGAATTCTGCATGTTTTCTATGCACAATCAAACACTTGTACAATCCTGTAGGATTCAATACGACATTCCACTATAATCCCATGTTTTTCCTATTCACGAGTTCTTAGCTTTTTTATAAAAACTAATTTGATTTTGAATGAGATGAACTATAAGAATTAAACGAAGGGCTACATCACGCATATATGACTAAGAGCTTACATGCTATAGTGTGGTGTTTATTCATAATTTGGTTGCAAAATCTGATGCGTGCAATGCACGTGTAAATTACTATTACTTCGAGTATGTGCAAAACACGTAAATTAGAATACCAATGGCACGCTACACAGTGTCTCTCTTACAGTTCATGAAGCCACGTGGCACATGTGGAGGCGTTGTCATGACCTCCTTGCATGGATTGATCACAGTGACGTGCTGCTGGTTCCAGAAGAATGTACTCGTCCTCCCTGAGCCATACTGGCGGTACATGCATGAAGAGAAGATGTGCACGCACGCCATGCATGCACTCATTCCCTCGCACGCACACGCAGGTACACGGGCGGACGCAATTTTGTACCAAGATCCACCCCATGTGATAATTTGACGCGTGTAAAGTCGTTCACTTCATTAATGGTCAATTAATACAGCACATGCAAATTGAGTGGACGTGAGGGCGGAAGAAAGACATTATTACTCCACTGCGCGCATGCGAGTAGTTAAATCGTGGGTTGCTAGTAGTACTTCCATTGGTCTCCTTCGTATTTTGTGCCAATTTTTGACAGTAACATAATATTTACGCATTTGAGCAGTGTAGTCTACTTGAAATTTATGTTCCACTAAACTCATCGGGAGCCGTTTCGGGCCTCGAAACCAAAACCATCAATTAATCTTTACCTTGTTCCCATCACATTTGTCGGAGTAATGGGCCACAGGTAGGCTAACCCGAGCCCCAAGACGTTTCAAGACATCGGGGCAGGCCGCGCCCCTCAAGCCGAGTCCCAGACGGCGACTCCGAGATAAGCCGACTCCGGGCTGGCGACCTCCAAAGACGCTGACTCCGAGCTGGCGACCTCCAAGGAGGCCGACTATGGAGAGTCGGCCCAAGACTCGTCCCTTATCCCGAAGTACGATGCAGGTACGGTCGCGGCGTGGCCATTCCCCCCAGCTCAAGAAGGGCCTGCATGGCAACAGTGAGCCGTATCGCTGGAAGATCTCCGGCAAGGCGCGACACTGTTGCCATGCCTGCCCTGACCTCAGCCACAGTGCGCAGTACACTGTGCCCACGACGCCGGCCTGTACGACCTGAAGGCGGCGGGGCCGCCTGTCAGTGGGAGGGCCGAAGACGGCCTGGGCACCCGAAGACGGACCTGTGGGAGTCGGCCTCCCCGGAGTCGGCCGACTCCTCCCCAGAGCCCCACGTGCCATTAACCAGATAAGATGGGGAATGGCGACGGTGATCGCCCGATAGACGGCGGCACTGTTGCCACGATCGATGGCCAAGCCTGCGTCACCAGGAGTGTCGCTACAGTATCAGGCCTGTCCGCAGGACCCGCCAGTCGGCGGGCCCCAGAAGCCGGCGGGAAGGACGATGGCCTGAGAGACAGACGGCTGGGACCCGCGCCCAGCCGTATTACTATTGCACCCCCGGGGGGTAGGCCTATATAAACCCCCCGGGGCACCCATGCAAAGGGTTCGGACCTGAATAGAGATAGGCCAGATAGCACGGGAGGAGAGAACTAGCCTTGCCCTCTCCTGCCTCCTGAAACAGCTCTAAGAGCACCATTGTAGTCACCTTGCTTGAGTGATCATGCGGAGACCCCGCAGAGCAGCAGTAGGGGTGTTATCTCCTAGGAGAGCCCTGAAGCTGGGTAAGTTCCGCCGGCGTGCATGTCTTCGCCTCATCCCGCTTCCAGGCACCGGCGACGTTCTACTCGCTCCCACCATGATAAGCCATCCTTTGGCATATGTCGTATCCAACCCCCGACATTTGGCGCCCACCAATGGGAGAGGTGCACCGTCGTCCGGAGATCTGCTCTGGACGGGAACCCTGTTCCTTCCTGGCGATCGCAGCCAGCCCGGCACGCCGGATGGCGTCTGTGCCGACGCACTGCACGGCGCGGAGATCGCCTGTGCGGCCAGCTGCCTCGCCGATCTTATCGGTGAGGTTCGCCTCTCCGATGAGCCAGCATCCGACACAGGCACGAGTGCCCCCGAGAGCCTCCTCGCGGGCCTCCTCAACCAACTCCACGTCGTCGGCGAGCCTACTGCGGACCTGGAGTCCATAGGATCCATCGACCCGATGCTAGTCGACTTCGACACCGCGTCGCTCGACGTGTTCCCCACCAACGTGGTGGTCTACAACGAGCCACTCTCATACGCGGGGAGCGGCGGAAGCACCGTCACCGAGGTCCTCGTCCTCGAACACGGCGATCGCTCCGGCGAAGGAGCACATGACCCGTTGGACGCGGCCCTGCGAGACCTTGCAGCACCGATTCTGGAAGACGCCGACGCCGGGACGCTGGAGGCGCTCCGCCTTCAGCTCATCGAGGGCACGAAGAAGCTGGCAAGCATGAGGCGCTTCTCAGAAGCTTCCCAACGAGAGATGGATCGCGCCGTAGGCGGTTCGCCGGCTCCAACTGGGCCTAGCCGCCTAGGCGCGGTCCGACAGCACGGCGCGGCAATCGCAAACCTCTTCGGGGCTGATCGCCCTGTGTACGCCACGCCCGCAGAGAATATCCGTGCCGCCCAGGCGGCGGCAGACGAGCTCGACAACTTCGAAGGCGAAGAGCGCCGCATAATGACGGAGCGAGTTCAGAAGCACCTCGATGCGGCCGCCGCGTAGAATGGTGCCGGCTGCCGCACTGAGGCGCCGCAGCGCCAAAACAACGACCCACCGCCTCGCCGAGACCTAGGTGTGACATCTCGGACGCCGACTGGCGGGGCCCGTGAGAAGAAGAACAAGGAGCTGGCTGTCAGCCACAGCCGGACTCACATCACCATCGAGCGCGACCAAGACGGCCGCCCCAGAGCGGTGGAACGGCGGGACGACTACCAGCCTCCCCCTCCTCTCGGAGAAAGGCGAGTCTCCCCGCCGCCCATGGAACATCCGACTCTCAGCGACTGCCTTGGCCGCCGAGAGGGAGTCGGAGAAAATGACGCCCGCCACTGGATCGACCGACTCCACCGATCCCTGGCGCTGGAAGAAGAAGACGAGTTGGGTCCCCCCTGCTTTGGACCCCGCATCCGGGACGAGCCCTTTCCCAAAGGGTTCACGCTCCCCCGAGACACGCATAAATATACCGGCACCGTGAAACCGGAAGATTGGCTGATCGACTACTCCACGGCCGTCAACATAGCGAACGGCAACAAGCGTGTTGCCGTAAGATATGTCCCGCTCATGCTCCAGGGCTCGGCCCGGACATGGTTAAACAATCTGAAGCCTCGCAACATCAACAGTTGGGTTGACTTCACCGAGGCTTTTGTCCGCAACTTCACGAGCACGTACAAGCGACCTCCCAAGCCACGCCAGCTCTCCTTGTGCGTGCAAGGCCCTGATGAGTCTACTCGCGACTACCTCACGCGCTGGGGCGAGCTCCGGAACTCCTGCGAGGGTGTGCACGAGGTACAGGCCATCGAGTACTTTACTGCCGGGTGCAGAGAAGGCACCCTCATCAAGCACAAGCTCCTCTGCGACGAGCCGGAGACCCTCGACGAGCTGCTGATCACGGCGGACAAATACGCCACGGCCGACTCCTCCATGAAGGCAGAGATTCGGGTCAGCACAACTGGCAAAGTCTCCCCTCAGGCTCCGAGAACTCCGGCTGGAGACACCAGTCGGCGGCTGCAGCAGAATGACCAGAAGCGCAAAGCCCCACTGCCGACTTCCAGCAGTCGGCAGGTGGCAACGGCAGAGGACCAACAATTGGAGGGACCACCTCCGGCGAAGCGGCAGAAGGGCGGCAAGTCCAAATGGCTGCCGACTTTCTCCTACAAGCAGACTCTGGATGGTCCCTGCAAGTTCCACAGCGGCGCGAAGCCATCCAACCATACCACCAGGAAATGTCACTGGCTGACCAGAATCGCCAAGGGGGACGGCTTGCCCCCTCCCCCTCCTGCTGGGCCGCCTCCTTCGCAGCCACCCTAGCAGCCGGCCGTCAGGCCAGTCGGCGTGATACAAGACGAGTTCCCGGACGAGCATGGAGCCTATGTGGTTTCACCAGTGTGGCGGATGACCGGCGCAGCAGGCGCCAACAGCAGCAAGAAGTAAATGTAGTTGCATCAAGCACTCCGGAGTTCATGCATTGGTCCGAAAAGCCTATCAGTTGGAGCAGAGCTGATCACCCAGAGGTGATGCCGAGCTCAGGCTCTTACGCCTTGGTCCTAGGCGCCACACTTGCCACGGACAGACGGGCCGCTCGCTTCTCGTGAGTGCTGATAGACGGAGGCAGCAGCATCAACATCCTGTACAAGGATACGATGGAGAAACTAGGAATCAAGCGAAGACACCTTCAGAGTAGCCGGACTGTGTTTCACGGAATCGTCCCCGGCCTTTCCTGCTCGCCAATCGGCAAGATCCTGATAGATGTCCTCTTCAGAGACAAGGATCATTTCCGCTGAGAGCCAACTTGGTTTGAGGTGGTGGACCTTGAAAGCCCATATCACGCATTGCTTGGCTGACCCGCCCTGGCCAGGTTCATGGCGGTACCCCACTACGCCTACCTCAAGATGAAGATGCCGAGTTCCAAGGGAATCCTAACCATGTCCGGCGACTACAGGAAGTCATCCGCTTGCGCGGCCAAAAGCAGTCGGCTGGCCGAGTCCTTGGTGATCGCGGCTGAGAGACAGCTTCTTGATCGGGTCGTGGCGATGGCCGGCAAGCAGCCCGAGTTATCGCCCGACCCCAAGGAGTCGGAAGCAGAAGGATCATTCAAGCCGGCCAAGGAAACAAAGAAGATACCGTTGGACCCAGAGCACCCGGAGAGGTACGCTGTCATAGGCACTGGCCTTGACAGCAAATAGGAAGGCGAGCTCGTCGATTTCCTCCGTGAGAATCGCGACATCTTCGCATGGTCCCCCAAGGACATGCCTGGTGTCCCGACGGAATTCACCGAGCACAAGTTACATGTCCGATCTGATATGAAGCCCGTCAGGCAGCCCTTGCGCCGCCTGTCAGAAGAAAAAAGAAGAGTTGTTGGAGAAGAAATAGCCCGGCTCCTGGCGGTCGGCTTCATCATGGAAGTGTTTTTTCCAGAGTGGTTGGCAAACCCGGTACTGGTGCTGAAGAAGAACAAGTAGTGGCGGATGTGCATTGATTATACGAGCCTCAACAAAGCTTGCCCCAATGACCCATTTGCTCTGCCAAGAATCGATCAGGTGATAGACTCCACAGCCGGATGCGAGCTATTGAGTTTCCTAGATGCGTATTCAGGATATCACCAGATCAAGCTGAACCCGGCTGACAGACTGAAGACCGCCTTCATCACGCCGTTTGGAGCCTTCTGCTACCTGACGATGACGTTCGGCTTGAGAAACGCCGGCGCCACCTTTCCGCGTTGCATGCAGAAATGCCTCCTGAAGCAACTCGGCAGAAACACCCACGTCTATGTGGATGATGTAGTGGTGAAGACAGAAAAGCGTGGAACCTTGCTGGAGGACCTCAAGGAAACCTTCGAGAATCCGCGCCGATTCCAGATCAAGCTCAACCCAGAGAAGTGCGTTTTTGGAGTACCAGCCGGCCAGCTCCTCGGTTTCCTGGTCTCCGAACACGGCATAGAGTGCAATCCTGTGAAGATCAAGGCCATCGATAGGATGGAAGCACCCAGATGACTGTTAGATGTGCAGAAGTTCACCGGCTGTTTGGCATCCATCGGCCGATTCATCAGTCGGCTGGGCGAGAAGGCTCTCCCCTTGTATTAGCTCATGAAGAAGACAACCTCCTTTGAGTAGACTCCCAAGGCGGACGAGGCTTTTCTCCAACTGAAGAAGATGTTGACTGCTCCCCCTGTGCTGGCGGCTCCGACTCCCAAGGAGCCCATGCTCCTATACATTGCCGCCACCAGCCGAGTAGTCAGCACAGTCATTGTAGTCGAGCGCAAGGAGGAAGGCAAGGCGCTACCTGTCCAGAGACCGGTATATTACCTGAGTGAAGTACTGTCAACCTCCAAGCAGAACTACCCCCATTACCAGAAGATGTGCTACGGCGTGCATTTTTCCGCCAAGAAATTGAAGCCTTACTTCCAGGAGCATCCAATCACTGTGGTATGTACAGCTCCGCTGGCCGAGATCATCGAAAGCCGAGATGCTTCTGGCCGAGTGGCCAAATGGGCCATCGACTTGGCTGCCTACGCCATCTACTATGAGCCCCGCACCGACATCAAGTCGCAGGCGCTGGCCGACTTCCTCGTCGACTGGGCCGAGACCCAGTATCTGCCACCAGCGCCTGACTCCACCCATTGGCGGATGCACTTTGACGGCTCCAAGATGCGCACCGACTTGGGAGCCGGCATCGTCCTCACTTCCCCCAAGGGAGACAAGCTCAGATATGCGCTGCAGATCCACTTCGCCGCCTCCAACAACGTGGCCGAGTACGAGGCGCTCATACACGGGCTTCGGCTTGCCAAAGAACTCGGCATTTGCCGGATCCTGTGTTATGGCGACTCCGACTTGGTAGTCCAACAATCATCTGACGATTGGGATGCGAAGGACGCAAATATGGTGAGCTACCGTTTCCTCGTTCAGCAGCTCAGCGGATACTTCGAGGGGTGCAAGTTCCTCCACGTGCCAAGGAACGACAACGACCAAGCAGACGCCTTGGCACGAATCGGCTCCACTCGCCAGGCAATACCATCTGGTGTCGCCCTCCGGCGCCTCCTCAAGCCTTCTATCAAGCCGTCACCAGAATCAGATTTAATCTTTGTGCCGGCTCCGCCTGAGGACGCCGGACCCGACTCCAAGAAGCACACAGTCGAAGCCGGCCCGGGGACTTCAGAACCCGGCCCGGGGACTGCTGCGGCAAGATCGAAGACTCCAGAGCTAGGCCCGGGGACTGCTCCAGTCAGCCCCGGGACTTTGTCAAACCAGCAAGCGGCTGCGGACTCCAACCCGCCACCTCCCAGCCCGGCCGCCCTTATCCAAGTCGCACTAGTGGCAGTTGAAGAAATAGCAGCACCTTCGTGGGCCCAGCCCATCCTTAGATTCTTAGTAAACAGAGAGCTACCAACTGATGAAATCTTGGCTCGGCAAGTGCAACACCGAGCATCAGCCTACACCATAGTCAACAGAGAGCTGGTCAGGCGCAGCGTCACCGGCGTCTTACAACGCTGCGTCGAGGCAGAACAAGGCCAGGCAATCCTCAGAGACATCCACGAAGGCGAGTGCGGTCACCACGCGGCCTCCAGGGCACTCGTCGCCAAAGCCTTCCGGCACGGTTTCTTCTAGCCAACCGCCCTGGAAGAGGCCAAAGAGCTAGTCCAAAAGTGCAAGGGGTGCCAGATTTTCCGTTCCAAGCCACTTCAGCCAGCTTTCGCACTCAAGACTATCCCCATCGCCTGGCCCTTTGCAGTCTGGGGTCTGGACATGGTGGGACCATTCAAGACGGCACGAGGTGGCTTGACTCACCTACTTGTCGCAGTGGACAAATTCACCAAGTGGGTGGAGGCGAAACCCATCAAGAAGTTGAATGGTCCGACTGTAGTGACCTTCATCGCTGACATCACAACTCGGTACGGCATCCCACACAGCATCATCACCGACAATGGCACGAATTTCGCCAAAGGCGCCTTGGCCCGTTTCTGCACGACGCAGGGCATCTGACTGGACTTAGCGTCCGTTGCCCATCCGCAGTCAAACGGCCAGGTGGAGCGAGCGAATGGCCTCGTCTTATCCGGCATCAAGCCTCGACTCGTCGTCCCGCTGGAGCGATCTACCGGCTGTTGGCTTGAGGAGCTGCCAGCCGTCCTCTGGAGTCTGCGCATGACTCCGAACAAGTCAACCGGCTTCACACCCTTCTTCCTCGTCTATGGTGCCGAAGCCGTCATCCCAACGGACATAGAGTTCGACTCCCCACGGGTCACCATGTACACCGAGGAAGAAGCAGAAGAAGCACGACAAGACATCGTCGATCTGCTGGAAGAGGGCCGGCTGTTGGCACTCAGCCGGTCTGGCATCTACCAGCAGAGCCTACGTCGATACTACAACAGGAAGGTCAGGCCAAGATCTTTCCAAGAAGGCGACCTTGTGCTCCGGCTGATCCAGCAAACAGCCGGCCAGCACAAGCTGTCGGCGCCTTGGGAAGGCCCCTTCATCATCAGCAAGGTGCTAGGAAACGACGCCTACTATCTGATCGACGCTCAGAAGTCCCGAGCGCGCAAGAGGGATGACTCCGACAAAGAAATAGAGCGCCCGTGGAATGCAAATCTTCTTCGAAGATTTTACAGTTGATGCAGTGCGTATCGCACTACCCCTTTGTATTAAAGTACTAAGACTTTAGGCCCCCCGAGACGAGCTCGGGGACTGCCCTTTTTGTTATCTATATGATAAGAATCATGTCTTCGAGAAAATCACTTTCATTACAAGCCACCTTGCGCTATGAGGAGCTTCCCGCAGTCAGACAAGTAGTGCGCGGTGCCCAATCCGCCTCCTGGCAAAGCCGCAGCTCGTAGAGCGACTGTGAGGCGAACAGGAGGGGGGAAGAACGGGCGCCCACACGAAAAATGGCTAAGGACCCAAAGCATGAACATAGCGTAAGACGGCCTCCAGCATTTCTAAAGCGGAAGCCGACTCATGAGTAGCCGGCTCGCCGTCTTTATTAACTTTTATCAAGGACGGCCGACTCTTGGGTAGTCGGCCTGTCGCTTTCTATCCGACTTACTAAAGAAACTCTAAACAGCCAAGTACTTTCTTTCCCGAAGTAGCTGAGCACTTGACCCAGCGACAGTGCGCGGAGCGGCTGTCCGACTGGCAAGGCAGCGACAAAGGGAAGGCGGCAAAGGGAAAAGCCTAAAGAGCAGTAAGCAAGGAAAGACGGAAATTGGATAAATATTTACATAGGCCCTTGGCCGAATCTTCGAATAAAAGTTCAAGATACACCCCGCGGGTGGAACTGTTCGGAACTAACAAAGTTTTCAAAAGATTACTAAGATAGACAAGCAGAGGCGAAAGAGGCAGCCTAGGAGGCGGCATCGGGGATCGGAGGATCGGAGGAGACGGCGGTGTCAGGCGCCAGGGCAGTCGGCCGGGCGGTCTCGGCTTGATCACCTCCGGCGGCAGTCGCCTTCTCTTGACGCGGCTCGTTGCTGGAGGCGCGGTCGAGCTGAGGCTGGCCGCCTTCTCCTTTCTTCTGGCGCCTCCGCCTCGCCTTCTTCCTCCGCCTCGTCCTCCTCCTCAGTGCTGGAGTCGATCACCTCCGCCGAATCTTCGCCATACTCCGGATTCATCCCGAACCACTCCGGCGGCACTTCCTCGCCGCCTTCAGCCCGCTCGGGGGCGAAGACACTGGTGTCCGTGTACTCGGCGATGGCCGCTGCACGCTCGATAAGGGCGCCCTCCACGGCCTCCAGCTCGGCCTAGGCTTCTGACCGGAACGCGGCCAAACGGTCCAGGTCCAGCCCTGGATACCACGCCTTGACAAACTCCAAGGCCCGGCACGCTCCGGCCCGGGCCGAGGAGCCCTTCCAAGCCTCAAGACGGCTGGCAGCGACCTCTAGCCAGTCGGCAGTTTGGCTGGCGGTGCGCATAGCTGGCATGCCTGGCCACAAGGCGGCAACCGCCTGGGCGCCAGCATGCTGAAGCCGGCGCATCAGCCGGTGAGCCAGACGAAGACAGGCTTCAATGCTCAGAAGCTGCTCATCGACGGTTCGGGGGGCATTGGCAGCGATCTCCTCACCGTTTGCCCTTCGCGCCTCACGAGCAGCCTCGATGGCCAGAGGAACTGCCTGCGAATGACCAGGGAAGAAGTCTGCCAAGACAAAAAAGAAGCAAGTCGAAAAAATCAGAAGTCGGCCTGACACATAGTCGGAAGCCCGAAGAAGCGAAAGAAACTTACCATCAACGATATCCTCGATCTCGTGTAAGCCGGAGGTCAGCATCGCCTCCCTGTCAGTCCAGGAGGAACGCTCACTCTCGAACTCGGCCAGGAGTGCGGTCTCCCTCTTCTCGGCCTCGTCCTTCGCCTTCTTGAGCAACTCCTTCTGCTCGGCCAGCTGCACCGCCAGCAGGTCACGTTCCGTGGCGAGCTTGCCACACTCCTCCTCTTTGGCACGACGGGCGGTATTGGCCTCGCCCAGCTGCTCCTGAAGAACGGCATTGGCTTCTGAGGAACAAAGAAGAGACAAAATAAGTCATTAGCAAAAAAGATCGCCGGGAAGATCCGGCCCGACTGCTCAGCAGTCAGCCCGAATCTCGGGGACTACAGCCCGCGGGTGCGCCAGCGCGCCCCCGCGAAGAAGAAGAACTTACTCCGGCTTTCCGACAAGTCGGTAGCCCGCTTGTTCAGCTCCTCGACATTGTGGTTGAAGGCAGTGGCGCGGAGGTTGTGATACTCCTGCAATGAGTCATTGAAGACAAAGTTAGTGTTTGGAACTCGCCAGAGGGAGTTCCGAACCGCCTGCTCAGCAGCCGGCCCGGAACTCGGGGACTACACCCAGTGAGTGCGCTGGCGCGCCCCCACAGAGAGACAAACAAGAATCCAAAGGGAAAGAAACTTACTCGGACGGCCGTTCATGCGGCCAGATGCGCTCTGGTGTAGGCCTGAAGGGCGTCGCCCTCGGCCCGCAGCTTCGCCTGGACTTCCAGGAGCAGTTGATTTAACGGCCCGGTGCCGCCTCCGCGCACCCATCCAGTGGGCGCGGCGCTTGTGGCCTCGGCGTCTAGGGACGCCGAGCCGGCAACGCCGGTCTCCCAAGGACGCGGCGCTGAGGTCGCCCTCTCAAGATGGCGACGCACCGGCGAGGCGGCTTGGAGAAGCAGCCGCGCTTCAGCCTCGTCCATGGCCGGCGGCTCCGACGGATCCACCGGCTGTTTGCCGTGTGGCCTCCCAGACGGCGGTGGAGGCGGTGGTGGCGGCACGAGGGTGTCCGACATAGAAGCCTCGCCGCCCTCCTTCTCCACGATGGGGTTCTCGGTGCCGGCCCCTCCGGTTTGCCCCGTGAACTCCAGAGGCGGCGGCGCAGACGATAGTGGGGTGACGAGCATCGCTGATCGGCGACGCGCGGCCTCCTCGGCACGCCGTCTCGCCGCGAGGGTAGCTTCGGCATCCTCCAGCTTCTTCTGGGCGGAGGCGGCCGCCTTGTCGGCCTCCGCCTTCTCCAGGCGTACGGCTTCCTCCTCCTCGCGCTTCTCTCGCGTGTTTCGCTCCGTTGCCTCCCGGAGGTCGGCGGCGGGGTCGGCCCGCCGAGTATTGGCGGACGTCTCCGCCGACTCCATGACGGAGGGAACGGCGACTCTCTCAAGGGAAAGAGGGGCCCTGGAGAAGATCGGAGGGAGTACATAAACGAAGACTCGGACAAGATTCAACAAAGAAAATAGCGTAAAGACTTACGCGGATACTAGCGGCGGCCTTCTCACTTCCCTTTGGAAGCGGTTGGCTTTCGCGGCCGCTTCCTCCTGTCTGGTCGCGGCGGCCGCCCCCTTAAGCTTCTTCAATTTGCCGCCGGGCGCACTCGGCCCGGCGTGACGCCTCTTCGCGCCGCCCTGGCCGGCGGAGGAGCCGACCTTCGGCTGGTGGCGTGGGGCGACTTCCCCTTTGGCATCGTCTTCGGGCCAGTCGTCGAAAGTGGCCGAAGGCCTGAAGTCGCCTTCCGCTCCTCGTCCCCCGCCTTCGGCATCGGCTTCCATTGCCGCGGCCCCCAAGTCGGGGTCGTCGACATCACTCTCCGTGCGGTCGGGGACATACTCGCGGGGCTGTCTCGTGGCGCCGGCGGCAGGCTGCATAAGAGGATTCTGGTTCAGAAGAAGCCAACAAGAGTCAGAAGCCGAAGTCGGCTGCGGAAAAAAGACAAAACAGTAGGGAGACGCGACTTACCACTGGTGGAGGGTTGTCGCGCGAGTACGGCTCCTTGCCGAACTGCCAGTCCTCCTCGTACTCGCAATGCGCGATGTAATTCACCATATTTGCCACCTCCTTGCGGGGCATCTCCTTGGTGCTCATCCGACCTGGGTCTCGGAGGCCGCTCATCTGACAGATCAGGTGAGGCCGGCCTTGGAGCGGGAAAACTCGGCGTGCTACGAAGGTAGCCAGCAAGTCGGCCCCGACGAGTCCCTTCGACTGTATCAAGACTGGGAGTCGTGCTACGGCGGCGGCTCCGCCGAGGGACAGCGACTTGACTCTGTGGGACCAGCTGGGGAGCCTCCCGGTCAGGGGAGCGGCGTTGTAGGGCGGCAGGTTGACCCAGTCGCCGTCGGAGACGAGGTTCTTCACGTAGAAGTACGAGCGCTGCCACATCTTCACCGACTTGATCAGCGCAATGGGAGGAAAGGGGTTGTCGGCCATCGAGCGCCGCATCGCAATGAAGGCGCCGCACTGAGCCGGCACGCCGGCGATATGCGTGCCGAGCTTAGAAGAGAAGAATTCCCCCCACAGCTCGATGGTGGGGAGAACACCGAGGAAACCTTCGCACAGAGTGGCGAAGGCGGAGAGCAGCACCACCGTGTTCGGAGTGAGGTGGTGCGGCTGAAGGCTGTGGAACTCCAGGAACGAGCGGAAGAAGCCGCTCGCCGGCAGCCCCAGGCCGCGCATAAGGTGCGAGCGGAAGACGACCCGGCCGGATTTCCCCCTCCGGCGCGGCGCGTGCGCGCACGAGGTCCGCGCTGGGAAGACGACGTGTCCGGCGGAGGAACTCGATGTGTTCTTCCTCTACCTCCGAGCCGTCCCACACGCCGGAGCGCACGGTAGGGGCCGCGGCGGAGGAAGATCTCATCGCCGCGGTATGGTGGGCTCTGGCTCAACGGCGGAGGAAGGAAGGAGAGAAAGCAAGATGAGGTGGGGGAGCGGGGAAGAAGGGCGCGCGAGCTGTGCCGCTCCGCTTCCCCTCGCCTACTTATAGCCCTGCGGGCTGAGAAGCCGAGGGGGCGGGCGTGGGATTAACTACGCACGATGTCCCACACCGCCCCATGATTTACCCCACGAAGTTACTGCGCGCAGTAATGACGTGGGAAAACCAACCGTCCACGGCCGCAACGGATCCGTTCATATGCCGAGGCGCGGTAGTGGCGGGCCCCGCCTGATGGCCCGTCCTGTCGCGCACGTGGGCAGGCAGACTGTTCCCCCACGTGGCGCCACCCGATAGGACCGCCTTGATGGCAGCGGGGAGGCGTATCAGGCGCGCTGCCTGGTTTCCCGCCGCAACTTTCGAACTGAGGCTCTTCACCGAAGCTCCGACTTTCGATAGTCGGCCCAAGGGAAGATGGCAGCCGAGTCCCAGAGTCTGCACTTATAAAGATTGAAGCTGTTAAAGCCCCACAATGCAGCGACCGCCGGGCTTCACCAGCTTCGGGGACTACTGTCGGAGTAATGGGCCACGGGTAGGCTAACCCGAGCCCCAAGACCTTTCAAGACATCGGGGCAGGCCGCGCCCCTCAAGCCGAGTCCCAGATGGCGACTCCGAGATAAGCCGACTCCGGGCTGGCGACCTCCAAAGAGGCTGACTCCAAGCTGGCGACCTCCAAGGAGGCCGACTATGGAGAGTCGGCCCAAGACTCCTCCCTTATACCGAAGTACGATGCGGGTACGGTCGCGGCGTGGCCATTCCCCCCAGCTCACGAAGGGCCGGCATGGCAACAATGAGCCGTATCGCTGGAAGATCTCCGGCGAGGTGCGGCACTGTTGCCATGCCTGCCCTGACCTCAGCCACAGTGCGTAGTACACTGTGCCCATGACGCCGGCTTGTACGACCCGAAGGCAGCGGGGCCGCCTGTCAGTGGGAGGGCCAAAGACGGCCTGGGCACCCGAAGACGGACCTGTGGGAGTCGGCCTCCCCGGAGTCGGCCGACTCCTCCCCAAGGCCCCACGTGCCATTAACCAGATAAGATGGGGAATGGCGACGTTGATCGCCCGATAGACGGCGGCACTGTTGCCACGATCCGATGACCAAGCCTGCGTCACCAAGAGTGTCGCTACAGTATCAGGCCTGTCCATGGGACCCGCCAGTCAGCGGGCCCCAGAAGCCGGCGGGAAGGACGGTGGCCTGAGAGACAGACGGCTGGGACCCGCGCCCAGCCGTATTACTATTGTACCCCCGGGGGGTAGGCCTATATAAACCCCCCGAGGCACCCATGCAAAGGGTTCAGACCTGAATAGAGATAGACCAGATAGCACGAGAGGAGAGAACTAGCCTTGCCCTCTCCTGCCTCCCGAAACAGCTCTAGGAGCACCATTGTAGTCACGTTGCTTGAGTGATCATGCGGAGACCCCGCAGAGCAGCAGTAGGGGTGTTATCTCCTAGGAGAGCCCTGAAGCTGGGTAAGTTCCGCCGGCATGCATGTCTTCGCCTCATCCCGCTTCCAGGCACCGGCGACGTTCTACTCGCTCCCACCATGATAAGCCATCCTTTGGCATATGTCGTATCCAACCCCCGACAACAATCGAAAGCCTGCTCACACCTACTAGTACTACGTACCAAACCTGAACATGTTCCCACTATGCAGGTATTAGTACTACTAGTGCTAGTACTTATGTTATAAAAAGGGGAACTACCTAACCGAAAATTACTCTACCTTTCCTCCTCATAAGTGCTTCTTCTTCGTCCGTCGTTGCCATGGCCGGTGAGCAGAGCTCTAGGTCGAGAACTACTCGTAACAAGGGAGCAGCAACCAAGGCTGCGGAAAAAAAGAGAGGGCTCGCCGCCACGCAGAGACCTCGAAAGATCTCTCACGGGCAGGCGATGGCTCCCAGGAGCGCCCTAGCCACGGAGGCGAACATGCCGAGCCGGCGGAGCTGGAGTCGTTATCCCTCGACGGCATGCCCGATCAGCTCAATAAGCACCTCAATAAGCAGAAGGAGTTCATCCAAGGCTTGAAGGAGTTGCTGAAGGAGAGCCTCGACGAAATGCCCACTTAGCTCAATCAGTAGGGGGAGTTGACCGCCGGCTTGGTGATGCTGCTGAAGAAGAGCATTGCGTCGGAGAAGAAGGCGACCGGCGAAACCCTGCGACTTCAGGAGGACAAGTCGAAGCTCTACCACGAGATCGACCGGTTGAAGGAGAAGAACGCCGGCTAGAAGAAGTTACATGAGAATAGTAGTTCCTTGATGAAGATGCTGCAGGCCCTCGTCATGGAACAGAAGGAGGAGTTGGCGAAGCTCTGCATCGAGCACCCGGCAGCTGTCAAGGTACATAATGCGGCCGTGGAACAAATGATGAAGGCTCGCGTCAAGAAATCCCGCGTCATGGACAGAATGAAGAAGATGGCGGAGGAGACGCGCAAGGAGATGGAGGTCGTGGAGGCGATGAAGAAGCAGTTACGACTCCGCGGCGAATTAGATCATTTGGGGTGATAATCTTCCTTCTTGTTTTGCTGCTGTGTTTCATCTTTTGCTTTGGGTGTTTCGACGCACGTGTCACGTTCTCTGCGAGGCATGAATAGAACAATGGTTTTTGTTTTTTGAGGGAATGAATAGAACAATGCTAACAATGAGATGACTAGCAAATTAGATCATTTTTTATCGCCATATGGCACTGGGCTGCCGTGTTTCGTGCTCCTCCGTCGCAGTACTACTCTAGTGGAAAACTTGAGTATACCGCATGGTTCTTTGCTCCTCCTCGATCAGGTCGTCAGCGCATTTATATGAGCAGTCAAATCACAAGGCCCCGCCTTCCAGCAGTAATGAGCCGTCAAATCACAAAGGCCCTCGCCTGTTGTGAAACCGACCAAGCTAGACTGCCCCGCCCTCTATACTTTTGTACAACAGTAGTATCGATGGATTGCGCCATGGAGCAAAACTTGAAATTAAAAAAAAGGTGGTACATATAGAGAGCGCTCGTCGCCAAATTATGCATATAGTACTATTAAAAAGGCTAGTCACAATAATGGTGTCCAGCACAACCCACCCCTCAAATAAAACTAAGCACCATGGAATTCTTTGACAAAACTAAGCACCCTAAAATTCTTTGACAACTAAACTGCTGGCTATATGATGTTGGCCATATGTATTGTACATATATAATGTGAATAAACGAGTGGTAGTACTATACCAACTAAAAGATGAAATGTAAGAAATACTAGTATGTATTTACTGAAGAGTTAAAGTAACAAGAAGAAACATAACATAGTTCTGCTGGGGTCTCAGCACAACACACCCCTCAAATTAAATTAAGCACACCTGAAATTAAACTTTGCAACTATTCCGGTAGACACTGCATTAGAACCACCATGAGCAACGACACTGCCACCTTACTCGGAGTCCTCGTCCACGTCCTCGACTTCGTCCTTGTCCCTCTTCCTCTTGGCCGATACTTCTTTGCTTGAACCGCCAACTTGGCTGTTGCTCTTCATCCAACCCTTGTAGATATTGAAACAAAGGTAGCCATCCATTGCAGTGTACTGGATGTGGTCTATATCTAGTACATTCCGCTGCCATGCATGACGATGAAACGTGTATGGACGTTTCTCCAGTTTACCGTACGAAGGATGAACCATGGCTCCTGCCAGGGTCAGTGTTGAAGGCTGACGAGAGGACACCAGCCAATTCTTTTGGAGGTCGAAGGTGTTTCCTACAACGAGGCCTATCCAACGCAGGACTTCTTTGTCGTTACCAAAGTCTACAGTAATGAATTTGATTAGGTTGCTCTCGAGGAAGTCCTTAAAATCCTGGAACTCAACGTGGACATACATATGTGGTAGATCAAGCATAAGTCATGCACGCAAACCTGGATCACGGCGGGCTTCTTCCTGTCTTCGTCCTTTAGATCCTTCTCTCGTCCCACGACTGTGGTGTACTCAACATCTAGCCCAGTGACCCACTCATCCTGTGAGTCTTCGAACATGCGTCTGAAGCGAGAAAGGCATCCTTTCACCGTCACGGAAGAACGGGTGTAGATGACGTCGAACTCATCGCCGGTGATGGTTCTAACCTTGTACTCACCGCCGATCGGGGAGATTTGGGACACCATGGATTTGGGAGGAGGGTTAGGATTATTGGAACTGCCGTAATGTGAATGGACGGGACGACTAGGAGCGAACCACCATAGTATTAAAGGACGTGCAGGGACGAGTAGGAGCAAACTGCCAGCGTGCGAACGGCAGGGTAGTGGCTTTCCATTCTCCCATGATACGGGCTTCCGAGAGCCCTTGGATCGGAGATCGAATGGTTGCATGGCGTGATTCTAGACCAATGGGCGAATATCCTATCTTGGAGGGTTATTCTGCAAATTTTCAGCAACTTAGCATGCGATCGTTTGATCTCAGATCCAAGGGCTGCCAGCAGCCCGTATCATGGTCGCGCCTACCATGACCGTCGCGTCACTCGCGCGGTCGCGCCCTTGGAGATTTAACACGGTGCGTTAGGCTATCTGATGTTGGCATGTCATACATAGTCATCACTTAGTCACTCATACTACAACAAGGTTGGCTATAAGGTTGGCCATAAGTGTATTTTGTTTACTCCTCTCTATCTCTTTCTTCGTACTCCCTCTGTCCCATAATATAAGAACGTTTTTGACACTAGTGTAGTGCCAAAAACGTTCTTATATTATGGGACACAGGGAGTACTAGTATTTATTGCATTTGCCAAGGAGTGACCTCTTCCAATGAAATGGTGTTGCTAAGTTTGCTTCATTTAATTAGCTATAGACTCAAAATTGTCTTTTCACCTAGGTACACGTTCTTAGCACCGTTTCTTCCTTGGGTCACCAAACTAGTCTCTCTCTTCTTGATTAACTTGCAACATCAGACTTTATGCCTATGTGGCAAGCTTAAGCACCTGTAGGAGCAAGTAAGGTGCCCGTCCGTTGCACGGAAGAGTGAAATGCATTGATCGGGGTGTTGTTTATTTTGACAAAGGATGTGGGGGTCATCTCATGTGCAACCAGGTCGACGTGTCAAGCACCAAATAACAGTGCAGAACAGCAGGGGGACGCACCCCACTCGTACCGGCCCAGTGTTAGTAATGAGCAATGAGACGTCAAATCACAATGTCGCACCTTCCCAGATGAATGAAGCAACCATTATTTCACACTTCGGTTCGACATCATCTCAAACCACGTACTAGTATTGCTTCTGCCTCAAGAGGGACACGTGCATCGCCTTGGTACATCATGACACGTGGGACCGCATGACATGCCATGCTCCCCCGCCGATCGCTGGGTAAAATCACCTCATTTTTACTATACTTCCTCCGGATTGGTTTACTACATGGCATGCACGTCGTTCTAGGTTGAGAATTTAACTGGCTATATATAGATGTGTGTGTGTGTGTGTGTGTGTGTGTGTGTGATGAGCAATACGCCATCCTTTTAAAAAATGTATACTTTTGTACAGTAGTACTCCACTATCGATGGATTGCGCCATGGAGCAAAATTGAAATTTAAAAAAAGGTGGTACATATAGAGAGCGCTCGTCGCCAAATTATGCATATAGTACTATTAAAAAAGCTAGTACGTGCTTAATTGGGGTGCTAAATTCTATTAAAGAAATACTAATACTAGTATGTACATACTGAAGAGTTAAAGTAACGAGAAGAAACATAAAATAGTTCTGCTGGGGGCTCAGCACAACACACCCCTCAAATTAAACTATGCACACCTGAAATTAAACTATGCAACTAATCCGGTAGACACTGCATTAGAAGTTTAGAACCGCCATGAGAAACGACACTGCCACCTTACTCGGAGTCCTCGTCCACGTCCTCGACTTTGTCCTTGTCCCTCTTCCTCTTGGCCGATACTTCTTTGCTTGAACCACCAACTTGGCTGTTGCTCTTCATCCAACCCTTGTAGATATTGAAACAAAGGTAGCCATCCAGTGCAGCATAGTGGATCTGGTCTATATCTAGCACATTCCGCTGCCATGCATGACGATGAAACGTGTAATGAGGTTTCTCCAGTTTGCGGTACGAAGGATGAACCATGGCTCCTGCCAGGGTCAGCATTGAGGGCTGACAAGAGGGCACCAGCTGATTCTTCTGGAGGTCGAAGGGGTTGCCTACAACGAGGCCTATCCGATGTAGGACTTCTTTGTCGTTCTTAAAGTCTACAGTAACGAATTTGACTATTTTGTCCTCGAGGAAGTTCTTAAAATCCTGGCACTCAACGTCGGCATGGCATATGTGGTAGACCAAGCAAACGTTATGTACGCAAACCTGGATCACAGCGGGGTTCTTCCTCTCTTCGTCCTTTAGATCCTTCTCTCGTCCCATGACTATGGTGTACTCAACATCTAGCCCAGCGACCCACTCATCATGTGAGTTTTCGAACATGCGTCTGAAGCGAGAAAGGCATCCTTTCACCATCGCGGAAGTACGGGTGTAGATGACGTCGAACTCATCGTCGGTGATGGTTCTAACCTTGTACTCACCGCCGATCGGGGAGATTTGGGACGCCATGGATTTGGGAGGAGGGTTAGGATTAGTGGAACTGTCGTAATGTGAATGGACGGGACGACTAGGAGCGAACCGCTGTAGTATTAAAGGACGTGCGGGAAAGAGTAGGAGTGAACTGCCAGCATGCGAACGGCAGGGTAGTGGCTTTCCATTCTCCCATGATACGGGCTTCCGAGAGCCCTTGGATCTGAGATCGAACGGTTGCATGGCGTGATTCTAGACCTGTGGGTGAATATCCTATCCTGGAGGGTTATTCTTAAAATTTTCAGCAACTTAGCATGCGACCGTTTGATCTCAGATCCAAGGGCTACCAGCAGCCCGTATCATGGTCACGCCTACCACGACTCTCGCGTCGCTCGCGTGGTCGCGCCCTTGGAGATTTAACACGGTGCGTTAGGCTATCTGATGTTGGCATGTCATACATAGTCATCACTTAGTCACTCATACTACAACAAGGTTGGCTATAAGTGTATTTTTTTACTCCTCTCTATCTCTTTCTTTGTACTCCCTCCATCCCATAATATAAGAACGTTTTTGACACTAGCTAGTGTAGTGTCAAAAACATTCTTATATAATGGGACACAAGGAGTACTAGTATTTATTGCATTTGCCAAGGAGTGACCTCTTCCAATGAAATGGTGTTGCTAAGTTTGCTTCATTTGATTAGCTATAGACTCAAAATTGTCTTTTCACCTAGGTAGCGCGCTTAGCACCGTTTCTTCATTGGGTCACCAAACTAGTCTCTCTCTTCTTGATTAACTTGCCACATCAGACTTTATGCCTATGTGGCAAGCTTAAGCACATGTAGGAGCAAGTAAGTACAATAGTGCGCTTTGCCGCTTTACATGGCATTTTTGCATATGTGGAGGAAAGAGAGGCAAGGAAAAAGTGGAGAAGTGGGCTCTCATGCCAGAGCCAACCTCTACTACTACATGGTGGAGCATTGGGAGAGGCACCTGTATGGAGGTGGTCAGGAATCGGGAGACTCACGCTGGTCGTAGCGCCGCAGTTAAAATGATAATGGCAAGTCAAATCACGGGGCCCCACCTGTCCAGCAGTAACTCGCTGTCAAATCACACAGCCCTACGTTTGCAGCAGCCTACTCCCTCGTCTTATCGCGTCTCTGTCGAACCGACTAGGCGGAACTATCCTGCCGCCTACCGGGTAGGAAAAGCCCCGCCCTCGACTTTTAAATAGTATATAGTATACTAATTTTGTATCCATGGATTGCGCCCACGCCATGGAGCAAAGCGTCTAGAAAACGGCGGTACACATGTACGGAGTATACAGCACGCACGTTGCATTCGCATCGCACCCTAGATGGTCGGTCGGTCTGGCATGCTGTTCTCCGAATGGAACGCGCGTCATATTGCGTTCGCACACACATGTGGGACGACAATTGAGAACCGACCATAGGCACACTCCCCGGCCCCGCAAGTCGGGTGACTTAATAGAAGAGGGAGATGAGCGATAGTACTAGAGAAGTGTTGTACTACGTTGGTGCCTGGACGATCCCTGCAAGACAAGGAAGATCAGTTCGTCCATGCATGTGACCAGACTCCAGCAGACACGCCTGGATTGGCTATCGTCTACATATCGTGTAGGCTGTGTTATACATGGCTGTAGTTGTGGTGAGAAATCTAAAAAAAGGTTTCTTGTCATCTCGCAAAATTATGTGTCATGTGCTTCGGATCACTGCGAGGGTTAAATAGCGACAACTGCGTTGGGCTAGTCATTGGGGGCACATGCACGAACAGTGACTACTCGGCTGTCATCTAGGTCAAGCCGGCTATGTTAATTAGACATCTATCGACGGACCCCTTTTCTACGAGTTTATCTTTAATTTGAGCTTTGTTCCTCGTCTAGTTTGTCCTCCGGGATTCATGTTGTCTCCTTTGGGCAGTGAGGTTATGATTTCTTGTCATGTGGCATTTTTTCGTGTTATATGTTATAATCCGGCGCTTCAGATCAAAATGACGACAACTGCACCTCCGGGCCACGTGCATGAAGACTTCTCGACAGTCATTGACGAGGTCAAGCCGGCTCCGGTAGACAAAAGAAAACTATAAGTACTACTCCACTATATAGGCAGGAGCCTCCGCGCTTGCTTGCTAGTGTTGCTCTCTTCACACCGTCTCGGCCTCTCCAGATCTAAACACGACAGCGGTGGCCACTCTCTCTCTCTCTCTCTCTCTCTCTCTCTCTCTCTCTCTCTCTCTCTCTCTCTCTCTGCTCACCGCTGGTCACAGATCCAGCCGGATCCTCTCCGCCGGGGAAGGTGAGAAGGTGCAACATTCGCACGGTCGTCCTCGGTGACGGCTCTTACCCACTGCTGGGCGCGTCCCGATCAGCCTGCCTTGCCGTTCTCTCCCAAGCATCGCTGCCGAGGGAGGGCCTCCGACCTCTTCTTCCTCGCTGCCGTAGTGTGGGAAGATCCGGCCTCTCGCCGCCCACCTAGCGACATCCCGGCGACCATTAGGTATAACTTCCTTCGAAACCGGCCTTGCTCTACTTCCCGAGCTCCTGACGTCGCTGCATTTGTAACTTTTACTATTTCAAAGGCCCCCTCGTAGATAGGATCGATCGGCTGTTCGAAAACCACCTAATTTTTTTACGTCTAAGAGGTAAAACTAGTTCATGCACTCGAATCTAGTACTACTTGGTTCAAACAAGGAAGAAAGGGGGTGGGGGTGGGGGAGGATTTGTTACCTGAATCTAGGACTTGGTTGAAAGAGGAAATAATGGGGGTGAAAAGTAGCAGAGACTGGCTATCCAACTGGTCTCTAGGTCTAATAGGGAAATAACGGGAAACACAGTACAAACTCAATATAAACCCGATCTATTGGTTGAAAAAGGAAACAAAGTGGGGACTGGGGACAAGTCAACAGAGTAAGTCCAACACTAGATTTGCTAGCATCACACAGTATAAGGTGGCTATACCAAACAAAAATGGGACCAACCCAGATATCCTGTTCTGATGTTTGTTGCCCCGAGCCACTCTTATGTAATGCCACTGGTAAAATGTAGCAGTCGCACTATTAAAAGTAAGGACACGTTAAACCAATGTTGTTTTCAATGTAATGCCTCCAGTAATATGAATCAATGGCACTTCTTTACATGTCCTCCTAAAATTTCCCATTAAGATAAGTTCGTTCTTTTCGTTAGAAATGCAACTGTCCTGGTCCGCCTACTCTCCCGTGCCCAAAGTAATGTCGTATTTAACGGTTGTCATAGTTAATCCTGATGCCCACACTAATATCTAGCAATGCCACTGCTTTAGAAATTGGTACTGTCCTTGTAGGATTGCCATTCAGATAAGGAACATGCTTCTTTTCATTTGATGCATGTTTCATCACTTGTTACTTGTTAGTCACCCTCCTTTCCACCTTTTTTGTGCAAACAGAGATATATATTTCACGCTCGATCTTAGTTGAACTGCACAAATGATATCCAAATTATAGTTGAGCATTCCAAGAGCTTCACAACCAACCTTGATGTTGCTCAATTTTATTGCAACTAATGAAGAAGAAGCTCTGTGGGTTTCGTTTTCTGATGGAAATGGAACCGGGGCTGGAGCCCTTTTCTTAATTTTTTTTTGAAGAAGAAGCTGCTTGCTCACGGGACATTGCTTCATTTTAGGTGAACTGCACCAAAAGGTCCCATGAATTGAATCATCCATGTTGGTGACTGAAAGAGCCACCTTCAGCATCCTAGTCTAAGCACCCCCGGCCTCCATCCTTGCGACGCACGGTACACCTTGTTTGCCACCTACTCGACCCTAGTGTCACTGATAAAATGAAGTAATAATACAGTTAAAATAGAGCGAGTGTCATCTCTATCATTTCATTTCCAATGTAGATAAAGAAAGTGCTTCTCTTTGTTAAAGTATGTTTCATCAACTAGTCCCATTGTTAATGTTTAAGCGTTTCTGCAAACTGGGGAGCTTAATTTTAGTTGATATGTACAAAAATAGAGATTTGAATGTCTCAAGGCGCCTCCTTGTACTACTGGTGTACACTGATGTTCATCACTGGCAGAAGGTGTATCTGGGAGACTTGGGACGATGTCCAGTATGAGGCGTACCGTATGAGGCGTCGCAGGGCCCATCTCGCCCTCGCAGCATGGCATACTATGATACTATCGCAATATTTTCTTCTATTTATTTTGTGTGTTTCATCAACTAGTGCCACTATAATGTAATCACGCTTTTTCATTATCTATGCAAACAGGGTTATTCAACTGCATTTTGGTAGAAATGCACAAATGTACATATGGAACCGGCATATATGCAGAGTGCGAGGTGTGCCAAGTAAAAATTACCGACACCAACCATGCTGCATGCATGCATTGGCATCCACCACAATCAGTGGGATGTGTGGCGCTCTATGTGGACGGATCTTTCTCGGCAGCAAATCCTCTAACCAAATACTAGTAGCTTATATTGGCAGTTTTCTAGGGAGTACTCTTTTCTGAAAGAAGCACCAATCTATTTTTCTTTATTTGTACACTGTGTCACAACTTTGACCCAAAGGTCCAGAGCTATTTTAGGCGATTGGCGTAGTACTCGGAGACTGATTGTAAGCATGATTTTCATTAGCTGTCACACTGATTGTAAGCATGAGCAGGTGGAAGATTAGGTTAGTGTGAAGCTTACCTTAAACCCTACCGCCACCGTTGAAATGAGGCGAGCGTCGAGGGAACCGTGGAGAACGTCGGGGAAGCGACGTCGCGCCATCCGGCCTCCTCTTGCGGTGGGAGAACGAATACTCCAGTGGCTCCGGCTGGCTCTGCACCCTCACGAACGACACACCATACTCGATCGATTCGTTATCCTCTGGGTGCTCGACCTTTGACCTGTACGCCCACCACCTCCGCCTGACTGTCGCCTCGGGCGAATCTGTCTGCTCCATCGCCCATAGGAGATACTCAATGAACTCAGAGGACTGCGGCGTGACTGCCGCCGAGGAGTACATGTACATCGCCGCCCTCATCGCCACCGTCTCGCTCTTTCGCATACATTGCCACATGGCCCACACCGTCCTCGAAATCTCCCACTCATTGTCAAACCAACTAAGGATCTCCTTCAACCTGGCTAACTTTGCTTGGTCGCCGCCGGTGATCTGCCTGATTCACTGCTGCATCCTCTCCATAGATGTCGTTCTGAGTGGTCCGGTGCTAGATTTGGAAGATGGGAGGAGAGATGGTGGTCTTGCAATAGAGAAGAGGGAGAGGAGAGGAGGTGTTTTTGGAATGGAGATGATGGAGAGGTGAGGAGGTGGTTGTGCAATGGAGAGAAGATCAGAAGAGGGAAAGGCGAGACGGTAGTTTTGGAATAGAGATGATGGAGAGGAGAGGAGGTGGTTTTGCAATGGAGAAGATCAGAAGAGGGAGAGGCGAGACGATGGTTTTGGAATGGAGATGATGGAGAGGAGAGGACGTGGTTTTGCAATGGAGAAGAGGGAGAGGAGTGTGCGACAGCGATTTAGGATTGGGCGAGAGGGCCGGCGCGCTGTGACTGGATCAAAATCAAAATCAATTTACCCTTCAATTAAGAAAGCGACCCCACATTAACTAGTCTCCCTTTTATTCTGGGTCATAATTGACCATGATTTTCGCACATAAAATATATGTTATACGTTGCAAAAATAATATAATTTGAAAGTACATTCAGATACGAACCAAACGATACAATTTTTGGTGACATGCATTCACATTTTGCTCGTCACATACAATACGTGGTCAAACTTAGACCCAAAATACGCAAAACAACAAAAAAATACTTCCAAGACCAGCGCCGCTCTTCCACTCTTCTCCTGTTCCAATCTAAATCCACCGCCGCTCCTCTCCTGTTCCAATCTAAATCCAGCGCCGCTCCTCTCCTCTTCCATTTCAAAACCACCGCCCCTCCTCTCCTGTTCCAGTCCAAAACCAGCGTCGCTCCTCTCCTGTTATAATCCAAAACCAGCGCCGTTCCTCTCCTCTTCCATTCAAAAACCACCGCCAGCGAGTGAAGGTGCTGTGGAGAAGTAGATCGATGGAGGAGTACAACCGATACGTGAGGATCGCAGACGGCGACCCTGTGAAGCTAGCAAGGATGTTGGAGATACAGTCTTGGTTTGACAACAAGGACCAACTAGCAGCGACGGCGACATCCATGGCCAAATATCTGCAACAGAGTGAAAAGGCGGTGATACTCCCGGAGGGAGTCGCGTCGGAGTATATAGAGCTGCTCCTATGGGCCATGGAGCAAAAAGATTCACCGAATCCGATCGTGAGGGAGCGGTGGTGGGAGTATCGATCCTAGATGGAGCATCCACCAGAGATTGAAGGATCGAGCATCTACAGGGTGCCGTTTGTGAGGGTGTCCTGCCAGAGCGAGCCGGTGGAGTCTTCGTCGACCGAACCCAACTGCAAGAGGAGAAAAGCAGTTGGCCCGATGACGCTTCCCCGCCGTCGTCTCACGGGGCAGCTGTCTGCCGCCGAGGAATAGGAGGGGACTGCCCCCGAGCCCAATAGTCGTGCAGGTTGTGAATTGTCAGGAGGAGCTTAGGGTTGTCAGTATTTGCAGGTTGTGAATTCTGTTTTGTGTTGTGTACTTTGAGAGTACTTTCAGATATGAATGTCTTTTGAATTTCATATTTGCAGTATTGAGCATATGAAGAATTTTATGAATTCTAGAGATCTATTTTTAGCACTTAAAAAATGTAGTTTCATAGGAGTATAAAAGTGCAGACGAGAAGAAACTGCAGGTTTCAGTTTCACATAAGAAACTGCAACTTTCAGAGGCAGAGCATTTATATTAACACGGCCTTTTCAAACAGGGTTAACATCATGTTGGAAGTTTTATTCGTGGTCGAAAATGGAACTACCAGCCAGTTAACATCATGCTAATCAACATTCATGCATAGCACAGTCAAGATGCCCACACAATGTTGACTGTGCGAAACACAGAGAAAACGAGGGACGGAGTTTTGGCAAGTGTTGGACGTGGTTTTGGGCTGCCCCGTCTAGGCTTTCATTTTTAACATGCGCAGCCCACGACCTCGGATGGGAGGGCATGTTTGTATTTTCTTAGGGCCGTCATGTATCGACCGGCCTATGGACCTCCCATCCGAGGTTTTATTTTTGACAGCTCAATTTATGTATTTTTTTGAAGAAAACGCAGCGGTCTGTTCTATTTTTCTATATAAGAATAGGAACGCCAGGTACAACTTATGTTTCCCTTTTAACTATATTATATATATTTAAGTTATTTTATATGTTATTATATATTATTTTTATTGTCATCATATATTTAACAGATACTTACATATGTAAGAAAACAATATCCCACATCTTATTAACTTATAAGAATAATTTCTTAACAAATAAAATCCTGGATTGTTTTGGCACGAAAATCCTAGTGATTGTGGACAAAAGCTTGGTAAGATTTAAGGACGAATGTAATAATATCACTTATTATTTAAATATATTTATAACAAAATGCTCAGCCCTTTTTTATTTTTTGATAACATTGCTGGCCCAACCCAACATTATAATTAGAATCAGCCAAGCAAAATCGTGTATCTAGATAAAGTGCAAATGGCCTGTAATTTTTTAGGAAATAAAATAAATGGGTTGCATGAAAGCTACATTAATTGTTCACCCAGCCCAGCTAATGGCTGTAATTCAAAAAAAGAGATCAAATTGATTGTAAATTCTATCGCGCAAAAAAGACTGTAAATTCTGAAAAAATGGGTTGAATACGTGCCACATTTTTGGAGGCTGAAATGTGGGCCAATAGGTCGAAGCCAACGCAAGTCGTTGTAAATTTAGTCAACAAATGATTCTGACATGTTAGCAATTGGATTTACATCCAACGGCCGCCATCCATCTTCAATCTCTCGTCTTCTTCCTCCAGCGCCGCCGGGACCACCTCCCGCCTCCTGCTGCTAGCAGCTCTGCTTAGCACGCTTCGCTATGAAGCGCTACTCCACCGTTGGCCAGGCCATCCCTCCAACCCTCCACACCTCCTGTTCTTCTCCACCGACTACCGAACCACACCACACTAGAACCAGTTAACCCTCGTACACCTCTCTGTCTGTGACTCTACTCCCGCGTCTTCCCATCTCCGGCTCGTTGCTGTCCGGGGCCTCGCCGTCGTCCACCGCCTTGGATGCACTCGGCGCGGCATGGTCAACGTGGTCAACGAATGACACCATCGGAAGTAGGTTGTGCGTGGAGAGGCTGACAGCTGGGTCCACGGCCGCACACAAGGAAATGCCTCCTTATTACGCGCAAAATAATGATTCCTCCACCTGACATTTGGGACCCACCGGAAGGGCCTCTGTATTTCGCAAAAAAAAACGTGCCCCCCGCTGACTTGTCGGACCCACCAGCTATCTTCGCATGCAAGGAAGTGCCTCCTTATTACGCACAAAAAATGAATACTCCCCCTGCCAGCTGGAACCCAGCATACTGGGAGGCTGACTTGTGGGCCTACCAAGTTGACGGGGACAGAGGGCTTTGTCAACTTAGTCAATATGAGCGATTCTAGCTCCTGTTACCGTACGATGTTCATCCAACGGTTGTAGTGCTTCTTCAACCTCTGGTCTTCTTGCTCCAGCCGCCCAAACCAGCGTCGGTCGTGCCGCGTGCTCCTACCTCCTGTGGCCGGCTGTGATGCCGCGGAGGCCTCAGCGCCCCCTACTACTCCCACCGCTGCCCAGGCCATCCCTCTACTCACCCACACCCCCTGTTAATCTACGGCGATAGCAGCCTCACACCGCAACTGAACCAGTGAACCCTCGTACTCCTCTTCGCGTGGGCATCCACTGCTGCGTCTTCCCCAGCTCCGAGTCGTCCCCTTCCTAGGCCTCGCCGTCGTCCACCGCCGTGGTGCTCTCGGCGCAGCGTGGTCAACGTGGTCAAGGAACGACTTCCATCGGACGTGGACTGTACGTGAAGAGGCTGACAGCTGGGTCCACGGCCGCAGCAAGGAAGTGCCTCCTTATTACGCGGAAAATAATGATTCCTCCACCTGATAGCGGGGACCCACCGAACGGGCCACCGTATTTCGCAAAAAAAAGTTTCCCCCTGACTGCTGGGACCCACCAGCTACATCTTCGCACGCAAGGAAGTGCGTCCGGGCAAAAAAAATGATTCGCCCCCTGACTGCTCGGACCCACCAGCTACATCTTCGCACGCAAGGAAGTGCGTCCGGGCAAAAAAAATGATTCGCCCCCCTGACTGCTGGGACCCACCAGCTACATATTCGCACGCAAAGGAAGTGCGTCCGGGCAAAAAAACAATTCGCCCCTCTGACTGCTGGGACCCACCAGCTACATTTTCGCACGCAAGGAACTGCCTGACAGTCGGGACCCACCTGGTCGAAGCGTACATAGCGTTGTCATTCCGGTCGCGAACTTGTACGTACATATATACTGGTCGATGTAGAGGTGCGCACGTGTCGTAGTAGAGGCGCGTACGTGTCTACTAGAGGCGCACACATAGCATGTACACGTAAGTACAGTGGCCAGGGTGCAAGAAAGAAAATACGGCCACGTATGTGTACATACGGGCGGGGTCTCGAACGCCTAGTCGCGCATACGTACGGCGAGGGCTCGTGTTCATGGGGAGGCAACGAAATGCGTCGTGTTCATGGGGAGGCAACGGAATGCGTCATGTTAATGGGGAGGCAACGGAATGCGTCGTGTTCATCGGGAGGCAACGGAACGCGTGGGAGCCAACCGGCTTGGACGGAACATGCGATGGAAACGAGGCCTGGCGTACCGCAGAACGGAGGAAACGACCTCCTACGGTCGAAACGGGGGTCCTGTTGATCGGGAGGGGTGTGGCGTACCGCAAAACGGAGGAAACGGACCTCCTACGGTCGAAACGGGGGTCCTGTTGATCGGGAGGGGTGTGGCGTACCACAAAACGGAGGAAACGGACCTCCTACGGTCGAAACGAGGGTCCTGTTCATCGGGAGGGGTGTGGCGTACCGCAAAACGGACGAAACGTACTTGTGTTGGAGCACT
>NC_041385.1:711286963-711337569 GCF_002162155.2 Triticum dicoccoides
AACGGGGGTCCTATTGATCGGTAGGGGTGTGGCGTACCGCAAAACAGACGAAACGGACTTGTGTTGGAGAGCTACGGTCGAAACGGGGGTCCTGTTAATCGGAGGGGTGTGGCGTACCGCAAAACGGACGAAACGGACTTCTGTTGGAGCGCTACGGTCGAAACGGGGGTCCTATTGATCGGGAGGGGTGTGGCGTACCGCAAAACGGGACTCCACGGGATACTGTTCATCTCCACTGTCGACCTCCTCCAGGCTCCATGGGCTACCGTCGACCTCCTCCAGCCTCCACGGGCTCCTGTTCATCTAGCCTCCACCGCGCGCTACTCCACCGGCTACTGTTCAACCACCCCTCCACGGGCACCCCTCCATCGTCTACTGTTCATCCAGCCCTCCACACCACGGGGTCCTGTTCAACCACCCCTCCACAATGAAAGCATAAGTGCTCCCTAGGTGGTTTTGGTAATTAATGTCAACATATCTCTTGTTGCACTAACACTTTTATCTAGTATATTTCAGACAAGTTCAACATTGGAGTGGCATGGACTAAAGGATGTGGGAACTCCTTCAAGATGCTAAGGACAAAGGATTGGCTAAAGCTTCAAGCTCAAGACTCTTCATTTTACATTTTAGTGATCCAAGATCACATTGAGTCTATAGGAAAAGCCAATACTATCAAGGAGGGATGAGGTGTTGCTTAATGAGCCTCTTGCTTCCTGTGCTTAGTGATATGCTCCAAAACCCTCAGCTACTTTCTCACATCCACGTATGTCCTAAACCTAAAACCAAAATCGGCTACACCGATTCTTTCTATCCGGCGCCACCGAGTTTGGATGTCATAGCCACTGCCACAAACCCTAGGCAAATCAGTCTCACCGATAGGGATCTCGGTCTCACCAAGATGCGATTGTAATCTCCCTGTGTATGTCCATTATCAAAATCGGTCTTACTGAGTTTGAGCAATCGGTCCTACCGAGTTTACAATGCAAACTCTCTGGTTAACTTATTACCAAAATCGGTCCCACCGAGTTTGAGTAATCGGTCCCACCGAGTTTGCCTGACCAACTCTCTGGTTAGCTAATTACCAAAATCGGTCTCACCGAGTTTGTGTAATCGGTCTTACCGAGATTACGTTATGCCCTAACCCTAACCATATCGGTCCTACCGAGTTGCATTTCGGTCCCACCGAAAATCACTAACGGTCACTAGATTTAATAAATCGGTCCGACCGAGTTTGTTGATTCGTTCCCACCGAGATTGGTAAATTGTGTGTAACGGTTAGATTTTGTGTGGAGGCTATATATACCCCTCCACCTCCTCTTCATTCATGGAGAGAGCCATCAGACTGAACCTACACTTCCAGCATCCTATTTCTGAGAGAGAACTACCTACTCATGTGTTGAGGCCAAGATATTCCATTCCTACCATATGAATCTTGATCTCTAGCCTTCCCCAAGTTGCTTTCCACTCAAATCTTCTTTCCACCAGATCCAAAACCTATGAGAGAGAGTTGAGTGTTGGGGAGACTATCATTTCAAGCACAAGAGCAAGGAGTTCATCATCAACGCACCATTTGTTACTTCTTGGAGAGTGGTGTCTCCTAGATTGTCTAGGTGTCACTTGGGAGTCTCCGACAAAGATTGTGGAGTTGAACCAAGGAGTTTGTAAGGGCAAGGAGATCGCCTACTTCGTGAAGATCTACCGCTAGTGAGGCAAGTCCTTCG
Organism: Triticum dicoccoides; assembly: GCF_002162155.2. Lineage (NCBI taxonomy): Eukaryota > Viridiplantae > Streptophyta > Magnoliopsida > Poales > Poaceae > Triticum > Triticum dicoccoides. Next base: position 711,288,685 of record NC_041385.1, read on the forward strand.
TGGGCGATGGCCATGGTGGGATAGACAAGGTTGCTTCTTCGTGGACCCTTTTTGGGTGGAGCCCTCCATGGACTCGCGCAACCGTTACCCTTCGTGGGTTGAAGTCTCCATCAACGTGGATGTACGATAGCACCACCTATCGGAACCACGCCAAAAACATCTGTGTCTCCAATTGCGTTTGAATCCTCCAAAACCCTTCCCTTTACATTCTTGCAAGTTGCATGCTTTACTTTCCACTGCTCATATACTCTTTACATGCTTGCTTGCTATGTGTTGTGAATGTTAAATTTGTGCCTAAACTCCACTTAAACTTAAAAAGGGCTAAAAACTGTAACTTTGGTACTTAGTGTCTAATCACCCCCCCTCTAGACACCTCTTCTCAAGGTCCTACAAGTGGTATCAGAGCATTGGTCTCCATTGCTTTGGTTTAATCACCATTGGAGGAAGATGGATGAGTCTACTTTGGGGAGTCTTAGACATAGAGTGCCTATTCTTGATGGAGAGTATTTTCATGAGTGGAAAAATGAGATGCTTGTAATTTTCAATCAATATCATTTGAACAAGTACATTGCTAGTCCTTGTGCACCTTGTGTTGATCCTATGCATCCTACCCTTGATGAGTCTATTGACATGATTAGGAATGTTAGAACTGTTAATCTTATCACTAGAGGCTTGCCTAGAAACTTGATTATAAAATTGCCTACTCTTGAGTGTGCCTACACTATATGGAAATTTCTTGAGGAATGATTTCCTGATTATTCTTTGAAAAATCTTGATGAAATTCTTCATAAGTCTATTGCCTTGAGTAAGATGAATTCAAATGATCCTATGTTTGGTGATCGTCCATTTGAACTTACAAATCTTATGCGTGCCAAATGAAATGTTGGAATTATTAGCGATATTATTTACGAAGCCACTAGAATTCATAAGCAAGATTATTGTCAAACTCATACTAATGAATCACTCTCACTAGGAATTGATCCACCACATGACGATGTTGAACATGGATACTATGATGAGGATGATGATGATGACTTTGATCTTGATGATGCAATGAGACATTTTGGTCTTATGGCAAATCTTCGGGGATATATGGCAAGAGGAAAGGAATGGGTCCTTGACAGTGGATGTACCGATCACATGATCGGAGATAAAGACATGTTTCGTGAGCTTGCTGAAAATGATAGTCCTCGAAAGTATGTCACTTTCGGTGACAACTCAAAGGGTAAGGTGGTTGGCCTCGGTAAGGTGGCCATCTCACATGATAGCTCCATTCAGAATGTTATGCTCATTGAATCTCTTGGATACAACTTACTTTCAGTATCTAGACTTGCTGATTTCGGTTTCAATGTCCTATTTACTGAAGTAGATTGCCAAATGTTTCATTGAGATAATCATAAAATGGTCTTTACCAGCATACGTAGAGGTGATCTATACATTGTTGATTTTACTAAAAAGGCTCAACCTAAAACTTGCTTCATTGCTAAATCCTCAAAAGGTTGGTTATGGCATAGACGACTAGGTCACGTTGGCATAAGAAACCTTGACAAGCTTATTAAAGGGAATCATATCCTTGGTGTTAACGATGTCATATTTGATAAGGATAGACTTTGCAGTGCTTGTCAAGCAGGTAAACAGGTTGGAGGAAGGCATCCCGTGAAGAACATCATGACCACAAGGAGGCTACTTGAGCTACTTCACATGGATCTCTTTGGTCCCAACGCTTATAAAAGCCTCGGTGGAAATTCTTTTGGTCTAGTTATAGTTGATGATTTTTCAAGATTTACGTGGGTGTTCTTTCTCGATGATAAATTGCAGGTCCAAAAGATCTTCAAAAACTTCGCTAGGAAGGCCCAAAATTAGTTTGAAGTGAAGATCAAGAAGGTTCGCAGCGACAACGGAACAGAGTTCAAGAACGCAAATGTGGACACCTTTCTTGACAAACAAGGGATTTCACACAAGTTCTCGGCTACGTACACACCTCAACAAAAATGGAGTTGTTGAGAGGAAGAACCGGATGCTCATCGAAATGGCGAGAACGATGCTTGATGAGTACAAGACACCGAAGCACTTTTGGGCAGAAGCGGTTGAGACAGCTTGTCATGCAACAAATCGCTTGTATCATCACAAGCTACTCGGCAAGACGGAATACGATCTCCTCACCGGTAACAAACGCCAAGTTGGATACTTTCGAGTATTCGGCTCAAAGTGCTACATTCTTGATAAGCATCGTCGTTCTAAATTTGCTCCTAAGTCTCATGAAGGTTTCCTACTAGGTTATGGCTCAAACTCTCACACTTATCGTGTCTACAACAATTTCACCCGAAAGGTTGAAGAGACGGTTGATGTGAAGTTTGATGAATCTAAAGGCTCGCAAGTAGAGCAATTGCCAATTGATGTAGGAGACAAAGATCCTTCGGAAGCAATCCAAGACTTGTCTATTGGCAAGGTTTGTCCAACGGAGGTGAAGGAGAGTACCTCGTCCGTCCAAGTGGAAGCTTCTACTTCACGACAAGGTGGACCAAGAGTTGATACGGAAGCATCCACAAGTGGGACACACCAAGATGAAGAAAACGAGGAAGTGCATCGAGAACATCAACAACCTCCTTCTCCACCACGACAAGAGAACGACAACGCCAACAATGAAGAAGAAGAAGAAGAAGATGATGAAGAAGATGTTTAACCAAGAACCAAGCAAAAGATTTCACGAGTTCGAGCAAGAATTGCTAAAGACCATCCCGTCGAGCAAATCTACAATGATATTCAAACCGGGAGAATCACTCGCTCTAAAACTCGTTTAGCTAACTTTTGTGAAAACTATTCTTTCATCTCTAGCATTGAACCTATGAAGGTCGAAGAAGCATTGGAAGATCCGGATTGGATAAATGCTATGCATGAAGAGCTACACAACTTTGAGAGGAACCAAGTTTGGACATTGGTTGAGAAGCCCGACAACAACCACAACATCATTGGTACCAAATGGGTGTTTCGCAACAAGCAAGATGAAGATGGACAAGTTGTTTGCAACAAAGCACGTCTCGTCGCCCAAGGCTACACACAAGTCGAAGGTATGGACTATGGTGAGACTTATGCTCCTGTTGCTAGACTTGAGTCTATTCGCATCTTACTTGCCTATGCTAATCACCATGATATCACATTGTACCAAATGGACATTAAAAGTGCTTTTCTAAATGGTGAAATAGAGGAGGAAGTTTATGTTAAACAACCTCCCGACTTTGTCAATCCTAAGAAACCAAATCATGTTTACAAACTTCACAAAGCTCTTTATGGTCTTAAACAAGCTCCTAGAGCTTGGTACAAATGCTTAACTAAGTTTCTTCTTGGAAAGGGATTTGAAATTGGAAAAATTGATTCTACTCTTTTCACTAAAAGGGTTAATGGAGAATTGTTTGTATGCCAAATTTATGTTGATGATATCATATTTGGATCAACTAACCCTCATTTTAGTGAGAAGTTTGGAAAGCTAATGTCGGAGAAGTTTGAGATGTCAATGATGAGTGAACTCAAGTTCTTTCTTGGGTTGCAAATCAAGCAAACTAAGGAAGGTTCTTTTGTCTCTCAAACGAAGTACACTAAGGACTTATTCAAGAAGTTCAATATGCAATAATGCAAAGGTATGTCTACACCCATGCCTACTAGTGGACATCTTGATTTGACCAAAGATGGTGAACCAGTTGATCAAAAGGTTTATAGCTCTATGATTGGTTCAGTGTTATACCTATGTGCTTCACGTCCCGATATTATGCTAAGTGTGTGCATGTGTGCAAGATATCAAGCTGCTCCTAAAGAATGTCATCTTAAGGCTGTGAAAAGGATAGTGAGATACTTAATACATACACCAAATTTTGGCATTTGGTATCCTAAGAGGGCCTCTTTCGATCTTGTCGGCTACTCTGACTCAGACTATGCCGGAGACAAGGTTGATAGAAAGTCCACTTCGGGTACTTGTCAATTTCTTGGTAGATCTCTTGTGTCTTGGTCCTCCAAGAAACAAAACTCGGTGTCCTTATCCACCGCCGAAGCGGAGTACATTGCCGCTGGTTCATGTTGTGCTCAATTACTTTGGATGACCCAAACTCTTAAAGATTATGGGATATATGTGAAACATGTTCCATTGCTTTGTGACAATGAAAGTGCTATCAAAATTGGTCACAATCCTGTGCAACATTCTCGAACTAAGCATATTGAAGTTCGTCGTCATTTCATTCGAGATCATGTTGCTAAGGGTGACATTGATCTTAAGCATGTTCGCACCGAAAAGAAATTAGCGGATATATTCACTAAACCTCTTGATGAGAAAGTGTTTTGCAGGTTGAGAGGAGAATTGAACATCATTGATGCTTCAAACTTGGAGTAGAAACTCCATTGGATACATGCAATACATGAGCTTATGACTAATCCTTGATATTTATCTTATGATGAAAATCTTATGTCTTGGACATATTTGCATCTTGCATGTTATCTAAACCATGTAGGTACTTGGTTGAATCAAATTCCATGAGATTGTAACCTACTCACATCTTGAGCAATCTCTACATCACCAAGTCTCTACACAATGGTGGTTGAAGACAAGGAAGCACGAAACCATTCAAACATATCCTTTGACAAATTCTATGTTGAGCTTCATGATTGTCATTTTTGGATACACAAGTGCTATTCCTTGCAAGATCTAACCCATGTAGGTAGATGGACTCAAATTCCAAGTGGTGCTCCCAACTCTTGATGAGCTACATCAACCTTGAGCAACCCACACAAGGTCAACTACATGATCAACACCACCAACCAAGGTATGTTATTCCATCTTAGAGAAGCTTTACTCCGAGTCATGAGCTAAAGCAACTCGACAAGATGTGAATACATCAAGATGCTTAAACGAAAAATGGTAACCCCATTTTGAGCTTAAACGATGAGTATGGCCTATGATCAAGTGATCTCACTTGACTCCTAAGTCAATATACTCTAACATAGGTGACTTTGTCGCCGACCATCTCTAGATGAAGTTCTCTTGAGTTCGTCTCTGTGTTTTTGCATTTGTCTCATGCATATTTGTTTCCCCTTTCAAAAAAAACTTCATCTAGATTTCTTTCTTTTCTTTCTGTTTGCTCTGCATTTTATGCATCCAATTCATTGCATATCATTTAGTTAATTCCTTGCAAATCCTTGTGAGATCTTATTAGTCTAGTGAGCTGAGGTGACAAGTGTTCTCTCTGCAATGAACTCGGTTTCACCGATTAGTTATTTTCGGTCCAACCGAATTCTTTCGGTACAACCGAAGCATACAACTCGGTGCCACCGATTTCATCACAGAAAAAATAGTTTGCCACTTATTCTGTGTTTCTTATGATCCAGCTCCACTCAATGAATCTTGTCCTCTAACAAGCATCACATTTTTATCAAGTGCTTTATGTTGTGACTCAAGGATCAAACCCATTCACGACAAATTCTAGAGGAAGAGAGAGATCACATTTTTATCAAGCCCTTCTTGGAAATTGACGTCAAAGGGGGAGAGAGAGATCACATCAAAGCTTATCATTTTAGAGAGAGTATCATCTTCTCAGGGGGGGAGAGATCCTTCAGGGAGAGAGAGAGAGAGATCTCCAGGGGGAGAAAATACTCAAGTAGAAAGTATTTCTCAAGGATCCCAGATGCTTGGTGTTCAAGAGGAGAGATGCCACATGTCTTTTTGGGTAAAGACATGTTCATATGTGCTTATTTGCATTAGTTTGCACTAGCTCTGTTCATTCAATTCTTTCAGCTCTGATTTTCTGTTCCCTATCTTCTCCCAGTATCCCATGATTAGATTTAGGGGGAGAAAGAAATCTAAGGGAAGAAATCATTTAAATTCATTGCATATCTTTACTCTTGGGGACATGTCTAATCAAATGTGGTACTTAGTACTCACTCTCTACATGTCATCCCAGTCTTGGTATTCTTGTGGTTTCTTCTGTTTGCTCTGGCTAGTACATGTATCTGTGTTATCTAACCTTGTTTACACAGGTTCATTCCATCCTAATCCTACTCAAGACTACAAGGTAAGTATATGCATCACAATCATGTGTATGAGGAATTCTTGCTGATGTACATACTGTTTGCAAGAAGGACTCATGGGCATGAAGGTATTTCCTTTAATACTTTTTGCTCTAATGGATATGGACAAGATACATGTAACACATTGCCTGCTCTATCATGGTCATGCTCTCACATGCTTCTATATTTCATATTCACATGATTGCATACATGTAGGGGGAGCCTATGCTTGTTACATGTCTTTCCAAAGCTTTACTTGTTATTCTTTATATCCTTATCTAAAGCTTTGATGTATGTTGTCATCAATTACCAAAAAGGGGGAGATTGAAAGCACAAGTGCTCCCTAGGTGGTTTTGGTAATTAATGTCAACATATCTCTAGTTGGACTAACACTTTTATCTAGTATATTTCAGACAAGTTGTAAGTGCATCTAGTGCCCCTTAGTGATTTTGGTGTATTGAAGACTTATAGGTTAAGGGACTAATGCGTTTGTGAGTATACACAGGTCTATAAGTCTATGAGGAGTTTGATATTTACAGAGAAAGTCGACCCCTAAAAATGAAGTTCTTCAACTGAAGACTTTGATATTTTGAAGACTTTCTGAAGACTTTGAAAGTGAAGAAATTGGTGTGACCTTGAAGACTTGGTATTCATTTGTGGAACATGAAGCGTGAAGACTTTTGTTTTCGTAGTTTCATTTTCTCTTTCTTGAGTCATAGGAAACACCGTACTGTTAAAGGGGGTCGAGGAAATACTAAGGAAAAAATTTCCATGTGATGCTCAACTCAAAATCCTACACCTACCAATCCCTTCGAGTGAAGCCTTTGGAAATCTCATACAGTTCAGTCACTTTCTTCAGTGACAGAGACGAAGTTTTTCTGGACGCTGATGAATTTGTTCTGACTGAGGAGTTAGGAATTTGTCAGTGCGAATTACCTACACAGTGAGGAACATGATAGCCCTGAGGAATTTGAGAGTCAAATTTCCGACCGTTGCTGTGCTGCGCGCCAGCTGTCCCAAAATATCTTATCCACCTAACGGTCATAACATTGAGGGGCATTTATGTCTTATCATGTCGGGCTGCTCCCTAGGCTATAAATAGCCGCCCCCTACAACCACTAGCTGGTTGGCTGCTCCGAGAGAACTTGACACTTGTCATTTGAGAGCAACCCATCCTCCGAGGACTTTGAGCGAAAATCATAAAGTGAGGAAAACCCAAAACCAAACCCCTACAAACCCAAAGTGATTGAGCATCACTGAAGAAATTGATCCTGCGTGGATCTGACGCTTGTTACCTTTGAAGACTGTGCTTCTTCCAGACGGTTAGGCGTCAAGGTCTAGAGCATCCAAGAGGAATTGTGGATCGCCGAGTGACCAAGTCTGTGAAGGTTTGGAAGTCGCCTGAAGACTTAACACGAGTGATTGACGAGGTCTGTGTGACCTTAGTTCAAGGAGAATACGGTGAGGACTGGGTGTCCTGAGCTGCGTGCTCAGTGACTGGGTGTCCGGGACTGTGTGTCCTCGAGTTTAAATACTCAGCCGCTCCAACCAGACGTACAACTGAGACAGCAACTGGTCTACCAAATCATTGTCTTCACCAACCTAACTGGTTCTATTTCCTCAACCCTTTCATTTCCTCATTACTGTGTTGAGTGTTTGTTCATATCTGTGTTTGAAGACTTTGACTGAAGACTTTCTCAATTTCCTCAATTCAATTTCTTCAGTCTGTTTGTCTTCATCTTGTGTTATCCTTTGATTACGCTTTCTGTACTCTGTGCTTGTCTTCATTTCATCATGATGACCATGCTTGTATTCTGTTATGCTTACTTCTGAGTACTTATTCCGCTGCTAATAGTTCTTCGCTTAGGAATTTCCTCACCGGCAAATTCCTCAGTGAATAATTCTTAAGAATCGCCTATTCACCCCCCTCTAGTCTACATAACGCACTTTCAATTGGTATCAGAGCAAGGTACTCCCTTGTTCTGTGTGATTTTGGTTTAACCGCCTGGAGTTTTAGTTATGTCAACCACAGGTATGAAGAAAGTGACATGCCCTATCTTTGACGGTCATGATTATCCCAAGTGGAAGGCCATGATGAGGAAGCGCCTCATGGCAATGAAAAGCGAGCTGTGGACCGTCACTGAGATTGGTCTTACTGATCTATGCAAGATGGCGGACGCTGATGATATTCGCAAGTACACTCGACTTGACATCTTGGCGAAGGATATCATCTGTTCCTGCCTATCCAGAGATCAATTCAGGCTCATTATGCATCTTTGCAATGCAAAGCTTATCTGGGACCGAATCTCCGACGTCTATGAAGGTCATCGAACCCGTCATGATCCTTGGTTTGAGGACTTCAAGGAATCTCTCAAAACAATGACTTTCGAACCAAAATCATCATCTTCTGCATCATGTCTCATGGCAAAGGGTGTCGAGGTAACCGAATGTTCCTCATCTGAATTTAGTGACGGTGAATCTGATGATGATGAATCTGATGATGATATTGAACCTAGCTATACCAAACTTGTTTGCATTGCCACCAAACAACAACATGCCTTGGAAAAGGTTCAAAACATGCTAGACAAAAGTGATGATATGATGGGTGAAGAAATGGATCGCACTAAAGCCCTGACTGGAAATCTTCAGAGACTTCAGTCTAGGTTTGATAACCTTCAAAGTCATCATAACACTCTCTTATCTGATCATGAGAAACTTTCTTATGAATTTCTTTAAAGAAAGCAAGATCTTGAGAAGCTAAGAGTGAGTTATGAAGATCTTCAAAAGGAGCGCGATTCATTACTAGCTCAACAAATCAGCGCTACTCAAGAAGAATTTGTTCCTCCCTGCTTAAAGTGCATTGAACGTGAATCTGCTAATTCTTCACCTGAATGTTCAAATGCTTCAACTGTTACAAATTCTTCACCTGCCTGTGCTATCACTAATTCCTCATCTGAGGACATTGCTAGTATCACTGACGATGCAGGGCTGAAGGAATTTTACACGACAGGCATGTACAAAAGCCTCAAAGGGCATCAGATTCTTTGTGATGTGCTCAAAAAGCAGATCCTCAACAGAAACCCTAGGAAAGAGGGTATCGCCTTTGAAGGGAAACTTAATGCTGATGGGACATATTGGAAGCCTGAGCAGTACCCCAAAACCTCATGGGTTGCTGCAAAGGGACCTCCAGTTGATCCATCTAACTTATCTGGCTTTACATGTGAATCTTCTCATTCTTCTGATGAGTCATTTGACTCCAACTATAAACTGTTCAAAAATCAGAATGGTGAAGTATTTGCTAGATATGTTGGGACTAACTGTAGGAACGGTTCCCCTATGAAGAAAATCTGGGTTCCCAAAAGTTATGTTGAAAGTCTTCAGGTGAATGTCCTCATGACACCACCTGTGAGGAACTGGAACCCCAGATCCAATTCTTCATGTGGACCTAATTCTTCACATGGATCAAATTCCTCAAATGGATCAAAGTCCTCATATGATCATCATCGTGCTAACCCCTATGTTTCGTAGGGTAGAGCTAAGGGCTATGAATATGCACATTATTCTTCAAATCATTATGTTCATAAGTCCTCGAAGAATTTCTCTGCTTATTCATATGCTTACCCTAACCCCTCTTATGTGAAACGAACTAGATTGGCCTCTATGCCACCATTCTCTTATGGTGCTCGCAGAGTGATGAACTCTTTGCCACCCCTTCAGATGTGGGTGGTGAAGAAAAAGAACTAATATCTTCTGCAGGGTCAGGTCTCCAGACGTGCCTTAACGTCTGAAGAATTTGCTGGGGACCTGACAAAATTGCCTGAAAGGACGCATGCGAATCATGATGAAATAAACTTTCACACGTCCTCCTACTGCTATATCTGTTTACTGCTTGATGAAATTCTTCTGATGAACTTGATATCATATTCTTCATTGATGAAGCATATGAGATTGTAAGTTACACTAATTCATCTGCAGGATGATCAACCCAAAACAACTGAATGGGTCCTCGATAGTGGATGTACAAATCACATGACTGGTGACAAGAATCTTTTGATGGATGCTCCCTTATCACCGTCACATCTGAAGCACATCATCTTTGCTGACAAAGGCAAAAGTCAGGTATTGGGTCTTGGTAAGGTTGCGATCTCTAAGGATAAACACATGGACAAAGTCATGCTTGTTGAGTCCTTAGGATACAACCTCATGTCAGTCTCAATGCTTTGTGATCTTGATATGGTTGTTGTCTTTGGCAAGTATCGCTGTGTTGTGATTATGGAAGCTGACAATTCCAAAGTCTTCGAAGGCTTTAGGAGAGGAGACTTGTATATTTTTGATTTCTCTACAGGACCACAACCAGCCGTGTGTCTACTTGCAAAAGCTTCAGAAGGCTGGCTATGGCATCGACGACTTGGACATGCAGGCATGAGGAATTTGCACACGCTTGCGAAGAAGAAGCATGTCATTGGCATTGAGAATGTCAAATTCCTCAAGGATCACTTATGTGGAGCCTGTGAAGCTGGAAAAATGACCAAGGCCAAGCATCCAACGAAGACTATCATGACCACTACTCGTCCATTCGAATTGCTTCACATGGACCTCTTCGGACCTAATCATTACTCAGTAGTCTCTAATGATGCATCTCTATATGGTTTTGTCATTGTTGATGATTACTATCCATATACATGGGTACACATTGTTACTTACAAACATGAAGTGCAGGAAGTCTTCAAACGTTTTTCCTCGAGGGCTTCAACCAACTTTGGTGTGAAGATCAAGCACATCAGAAGTGACAATGGAACTGAGTTCAAGAATTCCGGTCTTGATGACTATCTTGATGAACTTGGTATTACTCATGAGTTATCTGCTCCCTATACTCCTCAGCAAAATGGCGTCGTGGAGCGCAAGAACAAAACTCTTGTTGAGATGGCTCGCACTATGCTTGATGAATACAAAACGCCTTATCGTTTTTGGATTGATGCAATTGATACTGCGTGCCACATCATCAACAGAGTATACCTTCACAAATTCTTCAAGAAGACGGCCTATGAACTCCTCACTGACAAGAAACCCAATGTGAGTTATTTCAAAGTCTTCGGTGCTAAATGTTGGATTAGAGATCCTCACCACAATTCTAAATTTGGACCGAAAGCACATGAAGGTTTTATGCTTGGTTACGGAAAGGACTCACACACCTACAGAGTCTTCAACAACGTTCTTCACAAGGTTGTTGAAACTGTAGATGTGCGGTTCGATGAAACTAATGGCTCGCAAAGAGAGCACCTACCTTCTGTGTTAGATGAACCAGCACCTGAGGATTCTGTCAAGTTCAAGGCAACTGAGGATGTCATTCCTACTGAAGAATTTTCTAAAGAATTCATTCCAGTTCATGAAGAACATCGAGATGATACACCTGAAGAAAATGCTGAGGAAAATGGTGCTGAAGAAAATGCTGACCAAACTCCTCAGCGACAACCAGCTCATCCTCGCGTTGCAAAAGAAGTGCAAGTGGAGAAGATCATCGATGACATTAGAGCACCAGGTCCTCTCACACGCTCAAAAGCTTCACATTTATCTAACTTTTGTGGGCACTATGCTTTTGTCTCTATCACAGAGCCCACTAAGGTAGATGAAGCATTTTTGGAGCCGGAGTGGATTCAGGCTATGCAAGAAGAATTACATCAGTTCGAGCTCAACAATGTCTGGGAACTGGTAAAACGTCCAGATCCTTGCAAGCATAATGTCATTGGCACAAAGTGGATCTACCGCAACAAGAAAGATGAAAATGGCCTTGTGGTGAGGAATAAGGCACGACTGGTAGCTCAAGGCTACACACAGGTTGAAGGAATTGTTTCGATGAAACTTTTGCACCTGTTGCTAGACTTGAGGCTATTCACATATTACTTGCTTACGCTAACCATCATGATATCATCTTATATCAAATGGATGTGAAAAGTGCATTCCTCAATGGTAAGCTTGAGGAAGAAGTATATGTTGCTCAACCCCCAGGTTTTGAAGATCCAAAGAATCCTGACAAAGTCTTCAGACTTAATAAGGCCCTCTATGGCCTCAAGCAAGCCCCTCGGGCGTGGTATGATACATTGAAGGAATTCTTCGTGAAGAATGGCTTCATACCCGGTTCACTCGACCCTACTCTCTTTACTAAATCCTATGATGGTGAACTGTTTGTGTGCCAAATATATGTTGATGATATTATCTTTGGCTGTACTGACCAACGTTATAGTGATGAATTTGCCTATATGATGAGTGAAGAATATCAAATGTCTATGATGGGAGAGTTGAAATTCTTCTTAGGTCTTCAAATTCGTCAACAGCGCAATGGCATATTCATATCTCAGGAGAAATACCTCAAAGATGTACTGAGGAAATTCGGCATGCAAGATTGCAAAGGCGTCAAAATTCCTATGCCCACAAATGGCCATCTATGCACTGATGAAAATGGTATTGACTTCGATCACAAGGTATACCGCTCCATGATTGGTTCTTTATTGTACTTATGTGCATCTAGGCCAGATATAGTGCTTAGTGTTTGCATGTGTGCCCGATTTCAAGCTGCACCGAAGGAATCACACCGTAAGGCTGTGAAGCATATTCTTCGATATCTAGCTCACACACCAACACTAGGATTATGGTACCCCAAGGGCTCTGCTTTTGATCTTATTGGATATTCTGACTCTGACTATGCTGGTGATCGTGTGGACCGCAAGTCAACTTTTGGCACTTGTCATTTCCTCGGACGATCTTTAGTCTGTTGGTCCTCGAAGAAATAGAACTGCGTATCACTGTCCACTGCAGAAGCTGAATACATTGCTGCTGGCTCTTGCTGTGCTCAACTTCTTTGGATGAAGCAAACACTCAAGGACTATGGCGTCAACGTGAAGAATGTGCCTCTCCTCTACGACAATGAGAGTGCCATCAAGATTGCTCACAACCCAGTTCAGCACTCGAAGACAAAGCACATTCAGATTCGTCATCATTTTCTTCGTGATCATGTGTTAAAGGGCGACATATCCATCGAGCACGTGAAGACTGAAGAACAGCTAGCTGATATCTTCACTAAGCCCTTGGATGAGAAGAGATTTAGCAAGTTGCGGTGTGAGCTAAATATCTTAGAATCTTCGAATGTTCTTTGAAAAGGACACACATCCTAACACTTATGCAAAATTGATGACTTAGATGTGCAACACATGAAGAAACGTTTTTCTTCAATCAATGAAGAATAACACTCTAAGTGTGAAGAAATTAATGAAGAATTTGATTCTCAGAACCCTATGACAATTGTACGTGGTGTCTGAAATCATCATTCTTATACGGTGGGTCACGCCACCACAAAAATGTTGAAAATCTTCAATTTGAGTTTTTCCTCAGTTTTGAAATTCTTCAGTTTTTCAAATTCTTCAACTTTTCAAAATCTTCACTATTTCCTTCGTTTTTCTTCATTGGCTATATATATATATATATATATATATATATATATATATATATATGATTTTATGTCCTCTACAACATTCACTTATAGCTATTTCTTCAAGTTGCTTTTTCTGCTAAGTGAATGTGATCGGACCCTTCCCCCTCTATGCTATACTCAACCCAATCTATTCACAAATTCTTCATATGCGTTCTATTTGAAACTCGTTCAAAATCTTCACTGTGTCCTTGTCAGCTGAAGAAATTGCGAACGAAACTTTAAAACAAATCTTATCCAAATTTTCGGTTTTCCCGCTCAAACCGTTCCGCATCCCACAATGCATTATTCTATTCACCCACGATCGTACACGATCTCCACTACACAGTATGTGGGTGACACATGTCGTGAGAAGGAGAATGGTCAGGGGCACGTTCGTCCTAAATCTTCGGGCGAACAGTTTTTCACCGTGTCAATAAATACCCCTCTCCCCTTCCTCACTTCATTTACTTCGCTCGACCGTTCTCTCTCTCACTCGAGCTCCTCAAACCCTGGCGCCGCCGCTATTCCATCGTCGCCGGTGAGGAAGAGCTTCGCTGCCTCGACCTCGTCGCCGTCGTACTCACGCCGACCGCGGAAATCTTCACTCCGCCACCGCCGTAGCTGTCTTCCTCTGCCAAGTTAGGGCGTGGGAGATCTAACCGGACGAACTTCGCATCTGTTCTTCTCTGTTCATCGTGTTCTTCACTTCGGGTAATTAAAAGTTACTTTTATTACTCACTTTGATTCTCAAACTTTCCTGAAAATCTTCAAAGGTGTTTATTCTTAAAATCTTCACACATATGAACACCACACATCATATGATCTTGAACTGTTTCTCTAAGCAATCATTTTCTTCAAGATTCCCTAATTGTGTGGATCTTCGATCTGTACAACTCTGGAACCTAAGACACGAACGCTTAGTGAAATTCCTCAAGGTTCATCTGATCAAATTCCCCAAAACTTGTTCTTTTCGAAAAACCTCCTCAGGACGCATATGACCTCTCCAAATTCCTCGCACCTGTACTCTGTTCACAGGTACTCATGTCTGCTGCTGAATCACTAGGTTCTCATCAACTTAACTCATTTGCAGCGTTCCTCGAAGAAAAACTGCATACTTCTTCAGAGAACTCGATTGTTCAAATTCCTCAACTGAAGAATATGGCAGACGGTAAGAAGCCGCAGAAAGGAGTAAAGAAACCTGAGGTTATGACTGTGTTTGAAATCCCTGAGGAAATTTATGCTGACTATTGCACACCTGATGAAGCAAAATTTGGCAAAGAAAACAAAAATCAGCGCAAGGTGCGCATTTAGAGGATTGAACGGAGATGGGCAAGGGAATGGAGGGAATACAGATATGTGACTCCAAAGTACATGAGGAAATTCGCCCTCAATCCTCCATGCCCAAGAGCTCCATTGGCACCTGGCCAAGTAGCTGACCCCACAAGCATCAAACGTGGTGAGGACTTTCCTGAAGAATGGGCTAAGCGCCAAGCTAAATTGGCAAGACAAGCCAAGGAGGCAGTGAAGAAATTCAATGAGGATTCTGCCACTGCTACTGCTACTGAGGCCTCGGTCAAACCGAGGAAATCCATGCCAAAGAAGCCTGCTCGTAAGCCAAGTGCTTCACCAACAGTGCCCTCACGGCAAATTCCTCACACTGCTACAGCTCCACCAAAGTCCTCAACAGCTCCTTCAAAGTCCTCAGCTCCTGTGCATCTGGCTACATGTCAAAGGACTGCTGGTTTCTCGATTGCCTCTGGTGTTTCGGCAAGTTCCTCAGCTGCACCAATTTCCTCATCAGGCCCCACACTGTTGAAGACCAAAGCAACAGCTGGACGAGGTCCTCGGCCAAGTCCAAAGAAGAAACAGGTCGCATTCCATGTGCCTTCTGATGATGAAGCTTCTGATGATGAACTTGCAGAAATCATCAGAGACAGATAGGTGAAGGTCGCTAGAGCCAAAGGCACATCTGTGCCACTGCTGTTGGATCCGAGGAAAATCCTCGATTATATTGATCTCTGGCACAAGGATCCAAACACCCCAATGCCTGATTTTCATCTGACCCCTGGACAAAGTCATATGTTGACCCATTTCATCACTAAAGAGAAATGGAAGTTTGAAAAGGCAAGAGAGATCAAGAAAGCTCAATACAGAAAGGAGAAGCTCCTGAAGAAAAACATTGTCAGAATGACACCTGAGGAACTTCTCCAGGCTCAGTCTGAAATTCAAGCCCTCAGCAATGACTTTGATGCCTACTATGCTGATTGGCAAGGAGCTAAAGTAAGATTCGTCAATCTGACGAAGAAATTCACAAATGTTGCAGCCCCATCGCAACAAGAAAATCTTCAGGCTGCAGACTCTACTCAGCCTGCTGAAGAACATGCCAGCATCGCTGATGACTTTCAGCCTGCTGAAGAACATGCTCGTTCCAGGGCTGGTGAAGAAATTCCACCCGCTGAAGAAATTGCCAGGGCATCCACTAGTGGTGCGCCTGAAGAAACCGAAGAGATCGGAGCAACTGCATCAGTTGCGCCTGAAGAAAATGAAACAGATTCCTCAGCTCCTCCCGCACCCACACCAACTCCAATTCTTCCATCTGCTTCTGATGTGAAGAAGACCAAGGCTGCAGAGCGAGCTGCAGTGAAGAAAAGGAAGGCATCAGCTACGTCAAACTCTTCGGCTGCGAAGAAAATGAAGCCAATGACCAGCTCACTCGAAAATTCAATTGATGTTATTCCGATTTCCTCCATGCCATCAAAGGACCTTGTTCCTTTTGGAGAAGACTATGAGATCCCAAGAGGATCTGATGAAGAACATCATTCTGCTGCTTCGTCAGAGCAGATTGATGAAGAAATTGAAGTGGAAGCAATCCCTTCAATCCCAATCATTTCCTCGCCTATGCCTCAGTTCACAGCTGAAGAGGCCGGTGTTGAGGAACTTGAAGAAGATGTGGATATTGGAAGCACAACGCCAGTGATGAACGATGACTTTTGGGAAAGTCAGCATCCAAATTCTCCACTCTTCACCCCACTCCAACAGATACCTCAGTCCCCTGCTCCAACTGTTCAAATGGGCTCTAAAGAAACTCATCCCACTTCATCTGTCCATGAAGAAATTCCAGCCACTAGTGCTGATGAACCTGCTGCTACTGATCCTCAGACTGCACCTGTTGAGGAACAAGAAATTCGTCAGCCTGAAGAACCTGAGCTCGCGATTCCTAAGGTGGTGATGCAACTCACTGACACCCCTCTGCCAAAGCCAAAGAATCCGTTCTCAAGCAAACAGAAGTTCAAGGCTGAAGATTTCTTTGCCAAGCACGTATTCTTCACTGATTATAATCCATATGATTCTGCTCGCATAAGGAAGAGGCGTTTTTGGACTGCCAGCCAAGCCAATTTCTATTCCTCAGTGCTCTTCAACAAAGACAAAGTCTTCGATCATGCACATATTCCTCATGTGGACATGGAATCTCTGCCTGGCTTTGAGCCAGTCCTCAGTGTTCTTCACGATGCAGGACTTCTGAATTTCTGCATTGATATCTATGACTGGAATGAAGAACTCATTCTTCAATTCTATGCAACTCTGCACATCACCGAAGACGCTGAAGACGTGAACTCATGGGTATTAGACTGGATGTCTGAAAATACTCACTACAAGGCACCAGCAACTGAATTGCTTCGTGCTCTACCACTCAGTCCTCCACTTGATGGTGCTCGTTGTATCTACAACGAACCAGAACTTTCAAATCACTATATGCAAGTGTTGATGAAGCCTTTGAAGGCAGGGCAGGCCCCACGAACCAAATTCCTCGTCAAGGAATTACTCTATGTGCCTTGGATTGTCTATCGAATTCTGACAAAGACAATGAGTCCCATAAAAGGCCATGACTCAAATGATGAAGAAGTCGTTGGCATCATGAAGAATATGCTTTTCAACATCATTCATGGCGTTCCCGTCAACTTCCATGATTTCTTCATGAGGACTCTGGCCAATATTGCTATGTCACCATTCGAGCTGAAGCCCTATGCTCCTTGGATTATGAGATTCATCAGGGCAAGATCTTCACTGAATTACAAAGCTGACACTCTGAACCACGGTAGCTACTTGCCTCCCATTGAAGTCCTCAAATAGACAGTTTCATCAGCTGATGATAAAGGCAAGGCCGCTGCTGTGATCGATGAAGGCATTCGTCCATTGGATGGTCAATTTCGCAAGGCTGCATCTTACTCTACCAATGACGATTTTGCCACACATGACTCTGCCGCAAATACCTCAGCCAAGCAAAATCCTCAAGCCACAGCACCCAGGGTGATGACTGACCGTGAGTTACTCCTCAGTCTTCATCAGAAGGTTGATCGCAATCACAAATGGGTAAAGCGTCAGTTTGGTGCACTTCTTCACAATATGACCTCAACACACAATGCAGTGAAGAAGAACCAATACTACCTTCATGAAACCTTTAACCGCACCTGGGCTGTCCTCACTCATGTCTATAGCGCTGAAGAACTGAAGACTATGGGTCTCAAGGAAGAATTTGACTGGTCTGCACCTCCTCCGAAGAAATTCTAGAAGGTCAAAATTCCTCCACTAGTGGCCAGCTCTTATTCTTCATCGCGTGACACTGATGAGTATGAAGATTTGGACGACACTGCGGTAGGCCCTGCTACAACAAACAACCCCGACAACGCTGGCGCTCCTCCATCGACTTGAAATTCTTCAGGGGCGTTAGTCCTCAGTTTCAATCATTTTGGTCATTTGATGACAAAGGGGGAGAAATCTGAGTTAGTCTTCAAGCGGGTCTATATTTAGGGCATTTTTTAAGTTACAACTCTCGTTCTTCTGAAACTTTTATTTGGATCGAGTTGTAATCTTAAACCCGATGGTGCGCTGATACTTTTGTTGCATTATGCTTTGCATGCTTATTCCTCGTTAATGACATTGCACGCATGCTAAATCTCATCAGGCACCATATTTCATCATGCATTTCAAGTTCTTCATATTATATGAAGAATGCGTGTATGAATTACAAGATATAGGGGGAGATCTCCATGATTCAACTCTTCAAATGTGGATTGCCTCAAAAGCACATTCCTCACTATGCACATCTTCAGGGGGAGTTCTACTATATCTTGTAATCAAATTCCTCAATATCAGTGTATACACTTCATATGTTTATCCCCGTTGAAAACTTAACCTATGTTGTCATCAATCACCAAAAATGGGGAGATTGTAAGTGCATCTAGTGCCCCTTAGTGATTTTGGTGTATTGAAGACTTATAGGTTAAGGGACTAATGCGTTTGTGAGTATACACAGGTCTATAAGTCTATGAGGAGTTTGATATTTACAGAGAAAGTCGACCCCTAAAAATGAAGTTCTTCAACTGAAGACTTTGATATTCTGAAGACTTTCTGAAGACTTTGAAAGTGAAGAAATTGGTGTGACCTTGAAGACTTGGTATTCATTTGTGGAACATGAAGCGTGAAGACTTTTGTTTTCGTAGTTTCATTTTCTCTTTCTTGAGTCATAGGAAACACCGTACTGTTAAAGGGGGTCGAGGAAATACTAAGGAAAAATTTCCATGTGATGCTCAACTCAAAATCCTACACCTACCAATCCCTTCGAGTGAAGCCTTTGGAAATCTCATACAGTTCAGTCACTTCCTTCAGTGACAGAGATGAAGTTCTTCTGGTCGCTGATGAATTTGTTCTGACTGAGGAGTTAGGAATTCGTTAGTGCGAATTACCTACACAGTGAGGAACATGATAGCCCTGAGGAATTTGAGAGTCAAATTTCCGACCGTTGCTGTGCTGCGCGCCAGCTGTCCCAAAATATCTTATCCACCTAACGGTCATAACATTGAGGGGCATTTATGTCTTATCATCTCGGGCTGCTCCCTAGGCTATAAATAGCCGCCCCCTACAACCACTAGCTGGTTGGCTGCTCCGAGAGAACTTGACACTTGTCATTTGAGAGCAACCCATCCTCCGAGGACTTTGAGCGAAAATCATCAAGTGAGGAAAACCCAAAACCAAACCCCTACAAACCCAAAGTGATTGAGCATCACTGAAGAAATTGATCCTGCATGGATCTGACGCTTGTTACCTTTGAAGAGTGTGCTTCTTCCAGACGGTTAGGTGTCAAGGTCTAGAGCATCCAAGAGGAATTGTGGATCACCGAGTGACCAAGTCTGTGAAGGTTTGGAAGTCGCCTGAAGACTTACCACGAGTGATTGGACGAGGTTTGTGTGACCTTAGTTCAAGGAGAATACGGTGAGGACTGGGTGTCCTGAGCTGCGTGCTCAGCGACTGGGTGTCCGGGACTGTGTGTCCTCGAGTTTAAATACTCAGCCGCTCCAACCAGACGTACAACTGAGACAGCAGTTGGAACTGGTCTACCAAATCATTGTCTTCACCAACCTAACTGGTTCTATTTCCTCAACCCTTTCATTTCCTCATTACTGTGTTGAGTGTTTGTTCATATCTGTGTTTGAAGACTTTGACTGAAGACTTTCTCAATTTCCTCAGTTCAATTTCTTCAGTCTGTTTGTCTTCATCTTGTGTTATCCTGTGATTACGCTTTCTGTACTCTGTGCTTGTCTTCATTTCATCATGATGACCATGCTTGTATTCTGTTATGCTTACTTCTGAGTACTTATTCCGCTGCTAATAGTTCTTCGCTTAGGAATTTCCTCACCGGCAAATTCCTCAGTGAAGAATTCTTAAAAATCGCCTATTCACCCCCCCTCTAGTCGACATAACGCACTTTCACAAGTTCAACATTGGAGTGGCATGGACTAAAGGATGTGGGAACTCCTTCAAGATGCTAAGGACAAAGGATTGGCTAAAGCCTCAAGCTCAAGACTCTTCATTTTACATTTTAGTAATCCAAGATCACATTGAGTCTATAGGAAAAGCCAATACTATCAAGGAGGGATGAGGTGTTGCTTAATGAGCCTCTTGCTTCATGTGCTTAGTGATATGCTTCAAAACCCTCAGCTACTTTCTCACATCCACATATGTCCTAAACCTAAAACCAAAATCGGCTACACCGATTCTTTCTATCCGGCGCCATCGAGTTTGGATGTCATAGCCACTGCCACAAACCCTAGGCAAATCGGTCTCACCGATAGGGATCTCGGTCTCACCAAGATGGGATTGTAGTGTGTATGTCCATTATCAAAATCGGTCTTACCGAGTTTGAGCAATCGGTCCTACCGAGATTACAATGCAAACTCTCTGGTTAACTTATTACCAAAATCAGTCCCACCGAGTTTGAGTAATCGGTCCCACCGAGTTTGCCTGACCAACTCTCTGGTTAGCTAATTACCAAAATCGGTCTCACCGAGTTTGTGTAATCGGTCTTACCAAGATTACGCTATGCCGTAACCCTAACCATATCGGTCCTACCGAGTTGCATTTCGGTCCCACCGAAATCACTAACGGTCACTAGATTTACTAAATCGGTCCGACCGAGTTTGTTGATTCGGTGCCACCGAGATTGGTAAATTGTGTGTAACTGTTAGATTTTGTGTGGAGGCTATATATACCCCTCGACCTCCTCTTCATTCGTGGAAAGAGCCATCAGACTGAACCTACACTTCCAGCATCCTATTTCTGAGAGAGAACTACCTACTCATGTGTTGAGGCCAAGATATTCCATTCCTACCATATGAATCTTGATCTCTAGCCTTCCCCCAAGTTGCTTTCCACTCAAATCTTCTTTCCACCAGATCCAAAACCTATGAGAGTGAGTTGAGTGTTGGGGAGACTATCATTTGAAGCACAAGAGCAAGGAGTTCATCATCAACGCACCATTTGTTACTTCTTGGAGATTGGTGTCTCCTAGATTGGCTAGGTGTCACTTGGGAGCCTCCGACAAAGATTGTGGAGTTGAACCAAGGAGTTTTTAAGGGCAAGGAGATCGCCTACTTTGTGAAGATCTACCGCTAGTGAGGCAAGTCCTTCGTGGGCGACGGCCATGGTGGGATAGACAAGGTTGCTTCTTCGTGGACCCTTTTTGGGTGGAGCCCTCCGTGGACTCGCGCAACCGTTACCCTTCGTGGGTTGAAGTCTCCATCAACGTGGATGTACGATAGCACCACCTATCGGAACCACGCCAAAAACATCCGTGTCTCCAATTGCGTTTGAATCCTCCAAAACCCTTCCCTTTACATTCTTGCAAGTTGCATGCTTTACTTTCCGCTACTCATATACTCTTTGCATGCTTGCTTGCTATGTGTTGTGAATGTTAAATTTGTGCCTAAACTCCACTTAAACTTAAAAAGGGCTAAAAACTACAACTTTGGTACTTAATGTCTAATCACCCCGCCTCTAGACACCTCTTCTCAAGGTCCTACACACGGCCACCCCTCCACCGTCTACTGTTCATCCAGCCCTCCACACCACGGGTTCCTGTTCATCCAGAGGCAACACCACCGCTCACTGTTCATCCACCCCCCCTCGCAACGCTCACTGTTCATCCCAGAGGCAGCATCCATCGACTTCAGTTAGCAGCAGTAGTGAAGGAATCGCTCCATCGGGTTCAGTTAACAGCCATCGATCGATCCCTCCGGTTCAGTAACGCGTAGCCTGCAGTGCAATCGCTCGGATTCAGTTAGAGCTCAACGCCTCGCTCGGCTTCAGTTAGAGCCAACGCCTCGCGCACACGTGCGTACGTACAAGAGAAACGCGCATCGCTCCGCCCCCGACCTCCCACCGTAACCGGCAACTCCCCGAAATTTTCCTCGCCCTCGCTTCTACCACGGGTTTTTCCGTCATGGACGGCCCAAAGAATGTCATGCAGCTGCGTCTCTGGCCCGCCCAGGACGAAAAGCCCATTTTCTGTCATGATTTTTTGTCATAGAAGTAGGAGCCCACCACATCTATGATGATACCGTGTTTTGTCACAATTATCGTCATAGAAGTGTCATATGTATGACAGAAAAAAAATTCGTTCGGCCCAAAATGTCACGGATGTGTCTTTTTATGTAGCGCCCCCACCCTCCTGACCTGGGTGTGGGCCCCCTCTGGTAGTTTCTTTGCTCAATAATTCTTATTAATTCCAAAAATGAATTTCGTGGAGTTTCAGGACTTTTGGAGCTGTGCAAAATAGGTTTCCAATATTTTCTCCTTTTCCAGCCAAAATTCCAGCCGCCGGCATTCTCCCTCTTCATGATAAACCTTGTAAAATAAGAGAGAATAGCCATAAGTATTGTGACATAACGTGTAATAACAGCCCATAATGCAATAAATATCGATATAAAATCATGATGCAAAATGAACGTATCAACTCCCCAAGCTTTAGACCTCGCTTGTCCTCAAGCGGAAGCCGAAATCAAAAAATATGTCCACATGTTTAGAGATAGAGGTGTCGGTAAAAATAAAATACGGACACGAGGGCATCATGATCATTCTTATAACATCAACATATATAGATTTTTTCATATGATTTCTTATGCTCAAGTAACAATCTATTCACAATGTCAAGTATGGTTCAGAAACTTCACTCAGAACTAACAAACTATAATCTCAGTCATTGAAGCAATTGCAATTTATCATAACATCGGAAAGAGTCAAGAATAGAGCTTTTCAGCAAGTCCACATACTCAACCATCATATAGTCTTCTACAATTGCTAACACTCACGCAATACTTATGGTTATGAAGTTTTAATCGGACATTGAGAAAGATAGGGGCTTATAATGTTGCCTCCCAATGTATTCACCTTTGGGTGATGTCAACAATAATAGTTCATGCTAACTTACATCCAATTGGATATATATATCAGTTCCCAACACAAGGTGCTTGCCAAAGGATAAAATGAAAAAGGGAAAGGTGAAGATCACCTTGACTCTTGCATAAAGTAAAAGACGTAAAGTAAAAGATAGGCCCTTCGCAGAGGGAAGCAGAGGTTGTCATGTGCTTTTAGGGTTGGATGCACAAAATCTTAATGCAAAAGAACGTCACTTTATATTGCCACTTGTGATATGAACCTTTATTATGCAGTCCGTTGCTTTTATTACTTCCATATCACACAATCGTATAAAGCTTATTTTCTTCGCACTAATAAGTCATACATATTTAGAGAGCAATTTTTATTGCCTGCAACATGACAACTTACTTGAAGGATCTTACTCAATACATAGGTAGGTGTGGTGGACTCTCATGGCAAAAACTGGGTTTAAGGATATTTGGAAGCACAAGTAGTATCTCTACTTGGTGCAAGGAATTTTGGCTATCATGTGGGGGAAAGGCAAGCTCAACATGTTTGAAAGATCCATGACAATATAGTTTAATTGAGATGTGAGAAAACATAACCCATTACGTTGTCTTCCTTGTCCAACATCAACTCTTTAGCATGTCATACTTAATGAGTGCTCACAATCATAAAAGATGTCCAAGATAGTATATTTATATGTGGGAACCTCTCTTTCTTTATTACTTCCTATTAATTGCAATGATGACCAAAACTATGTTTGCCAACTCTCAACAACTTTTATGCCTGATACTCTTTTTATGTGAAGTCATTACAATCCATAAGATCAACATGAACTCTTTTATTCTTTCTATTCTTTCTATTTTCTCAAGATCATAGCAAGATAGCAAAGCCCTTGACTCTACACTAATCTTTATTATATAGCTCACGGACTCGATTACATAAAGAGATCACAAGGCAAAACTCAAAACTACTTCATACCAAAACTTTATTCTACTAGATCAAGATATTACTAAAAGGATCAAACTAAGAAAAACGGTAAAGATAGGAGTGTGATGGTGATACGATACCGGGACACCTCCCCCAAGCTTGGCAGTTGCCAAGGGGAGTGCCCGTACCCATGTGATTATGTCGTCGGAGCTGATGAAGGTGGTGATGATGATGGTGGATAATCGCACATCGAGCGTAAAAGCTCCTCCAACTTGCGGATAATGCCCTTGAGTGCGACGATATGATCCTTCAACAAAATATTTTCCTGTGTGAGATACTTGTTTTGTATACGAGCTAACTCAATCATCTTGAAAGCTTCAATCTCAGTTGGGGTAAAGAGATTAGGTAGAGGTTGAGGGATGTCTTCTTCTTCCACCGCCGGAGCTTGGTCCTCCATGGCCTTCTTAATCCCTTCATCCTTGTTGATCTCCTCTGGTTCTTCCCTTTTCAGCTCTATCTTCAATAGCCAAGCATCCTTTTCTTCATTGTTGAAGGAGGGTGACGTCATGATGCTCTAAATCTGTAACAGGAACAGCTTGAAATGAAAACAGAGGATTTTTGCATGATACGGTGGTCAAAACCTTCAGGAGATTATATAATGAATTTTTACCGACCAAGAGAAGTATTGTGCAAGAAAACGGAGTCCCGGAGGCACACAAGGTGCCCACGAGATAGGGGGCACGCCCAGTAAGGGTGGGCGCTCCCTCCACCCTCGTGGAGGCCTCGCGTCCTTCCCGGATTACTCCTTGCTTTCCAAAATTCTTAAATATTCCAAAACGGAGAAAAAATGCCATTAGAATTGTTTTGGAGTCGGTTTACTTACCGTACCACATACCTATTCCTTTTCGGAGTCTGAAATGTTCTAGAAAGTGTCCCTTATGTATTACTCCGGGGTTACGGTCTCAACAATATTAGTTTCAACATTGATAGGATTACCTGAGATATAATGTTTGATTCTTTGACCATTCACCACCCTCGTACTTGTGCCTTCGAAGTTGTTGATTTTTATGGCACCGGAACGATAGAACTCCTCGATAATGTAAGGACCTTCCCACTTAGAGAGAAGTTTTCCTGCAAAAAATCTAAAACGAGAGTTGAATAGCAACACATAATCACCTACGTTAAATTCTTGCTTTTGTATTCTTTTGTCATGCCATCTTTTAACTTTTTCTTTGAACAGCTTGGCATTCTCATAGACTTGGGTTCTCCATTCATCAAGTGAGATAATATCAAATAACCTCTTCTCACCGACAAGTTTGAAATCATAGTTGAGCTCTTTAATAGCCCAATATGCCTTATGTTCAAGTTCAATAGGTAAGTGACATGCTTTTCCACAAACCATCTTATACGGAGACATACCCATATGATTTTATATGCAGTTCTATAGGCCCATAATGCATCATCAAGTTTCTTGGGCCAGTTCTTTCTAGATCTATTAACAGTCTTTTGCAAAATTAGTTTGAGCTCTTTATTACTCAACTCTACTTGACTGCTAGACTGTTGGTGATAAGGAGATGCAATTCTATGATTAACATCATACTTAGCAAGCATTTTTACGAAAAGCACCATGAGTAAAATGTGAACCACCATCAGTCATGAGGTATCTAGGGACTCCAAACCTAGGAAAAATAACTTCTTTAAGCATCTTAATAGAAGTCTTATGATCAGCACTACTAGTTGGAATAGCTTCTACCCACTTAGTAACGTAATCAACAGCAACTAAAATATGTGTATATCCATTAAAGAGAGGAAAAGATCCCATATAATCAAAGACCCAAACATCAAATGGTTCAATAACAAGAGAATAATTCATAGGCATTTCTTGACGTCTACTAATATTACCTATTCTTTGACATTCATCACAAGACAAGACAAACTTACGAGCATCTTTGAAGAGAGTAGGCCAATAAAAACCGGATTGCAATACCTTATGTGCAGTTCTATCTCCAGCGTGGTGTCCTCCATATGGTTCGGAGTGACACTTGCGTAGGATCTGTTCCTGTTCATGCTCGGGTACACAATGTCTAATAACACCATCTACTCCTTCTTTATAAAGGTGTGGGTTATCCCAGAAGTAATGTCTTAAATCATAAAAGAACTTTTTCTTTTTCTAGTATGTGAAACTAGGTGGTATAAATTTAGCAACAATATAATTAGCATAATCAGCATACCATGGAGCAGTATGAGAAGCATTAATGACGGCTAATTGTTCATTAGGAAAGCTATCATGAATATGTAGTGGGTCATCAAGAACATTCTCTAACCTAGACAAGTTGTCTGCAATGGGGTTCTCGGCTCCCTTTCTATCAATAATATGCAAATCAAATTCTTGGAGCAAGAGAACCCATCTAATAAGTCTAGATTTAGCATCTTTCTTTTCCATAAGATATTTAATAGCTTCACTCCCCGACAACGGCGCCAGAAAAGAGTCTTGATGACCCACAAGTATAGGGGATCTATCGTAGTCCTTTCGATAAGTAAGAGTGTCGAACCCAACAAGGAGCAGAAGGAACTGACAAGCGGTTTTCAGTAAGGTATTCTCTGCAAAGCACTGAAATTGTTGGTAACAGATAGTTTTGTGATAAGATAATTTGTAACCGGTATCAAGCAATGAAAGTAAATAAAGTGCAGCAAGGTGGCCCAATCCTTTTTGTAGCAAAGGACAAGCCTGGACAATTTCTTATAATGAGAAAGGCGCTCCCGAGGATACATGGGAATTATCGTCAAGCTAGTTTCATCACGCTCATATGATTCGTGTTCGGCACTTTGATAATTTGATATGTGGGTGGACCGGTGCTTGGGTACTGCCCTTTCTTGGACAAGCATCCCACTTATGATTAACCCCTATTGCAAGCATCCGCAACTACAAAAGAAGTATTAAGGTAAACCTAACCATAGCATGAAACTAGTGGATCCAAATCAGCCCCTTACGAAGCAACACATAAACTAGGGTTTAAGCTTCTGTCACTCTAGCAACCCATCATCTAGTTATTACTTCCCAATGCCTTCCTCTAGGCCCAAATAATGGTGAAGTGTCATGTAGTCGACATTCACATAACACCACTAGAGGAGAGACAACATACATCTCATCAAAATATCGAACGAATACCAAATTCACATGACTACTAATAGCAAGACTTCACTCATGTCCTCAGGAAGAAACGTAAATACTCACAAAGCATATTCATGTTCAGAGGAGTATTAATATGCATTAAGGATCTGAACATATGATCTTCCACCAAGTAAACCAATTAGCATCAACTATAAGGAGTAATCAACACTACTAGCAACCCACAGGTACCAATTTGTGGTTTTGATTCAAGATTGGATACAAGAGATGAACTAGGGTTTTGAGAGGAGATGGTGCTGGTGAAGATGTTGATGGAGATTGACCCCCTTCCGATGAGAGGATCGTTGGTGATGACGATGGTGATGATTTCCCCCTCCAGGAGGGAAGTTTCCCCGGCAGAATAGCTCCACCGGAGCCCTAGATTGGTTCCGCCAAGGTTGCGCCTCGTGGCGGCGGAGTTTCGTCCCGTAAGCTTGCTTATGATTTTTTCCAGGGTAAAAGCCTTCATATAGCAGAAGATGGGCACCGGAGGGCCACCAGGGGGCCCAGGAGACAGGGGCGCGCCCAGTAGGGGGCGGGGGCCCCCCCACCCTCCTGACCAGGGTGTGGGCCCCCTCTGGTACTTTCTTTGCTCAATAATTCTTATTAATTCCAAAAATGACTTTCGTGGAGTTTCAGGACTTTTGGAGTTGTGCAGAATAGGTTTCCAATATTTGCTCCTTTTCCAGCCAGAATTCCAGCCGCCGGCATTCTCCCTCTTCATGATAAACCTTGTAAAATAAGAGAGAATAGCCATAAGTATTGTGACATAATGTGTAATAACAGCCCATAATGCAATAAATATCGATATAAAAGCATGATGCAAAATGGACGTATCAGTCGCCTAGGCACTCTTGAGCCCAAAAGGCATAGACACATAGCAGAAGGCTCCAAAGGTAGTGATAAAAGTTGTCTTCTCCTGGTCTTTAACTACCATCTTGATCTAATGATAACCAGAATAAGCATCCAAAAAACTCAAATGCTCACAACCCGCCGTAGCATCAATGATTTGATCAATACGAGGGAGAGCAAAAGGATCAGTCGAACAGGCTTTGTTTAAGTCCGTGTAGTCCACACACGTAGACCAAGTGCCATTCTTATTAATTGCCAGCACCGGATTAGCCAACCACTCAGGATGAAAGACTTCAGCAATGTACTCAGTCGCCAAGAGCCGGGCCACTTCTTCACCAATGGCCTTACGCCTCTCCTCATTGAAGCGACAAAGGAATTTCTTGACCAGCTTAAACTTTGGATCAATATTAAGAGTGTGCTCAGCGAGTTCCCTCGGTACACCTGGCGTATCAGAAGGTTTCCATGCAAAGATGTCCCAGTTCTCACAGATGAACTCGATGAGCGCGCTTTCCTATTTTGGATCCAGGTTAGCACAGATACTGAATTGCTTGGATGAATTGCCAAGAACAAAGTCAACTAGCTTAGTGTCATCGGCCGACTTGAACTTCAATACCGGATCATGCTCTGTAGTTGGCTTTTTCAAAGATGTCATATCCGCCGGATCAACATTGTCTTTGTAGAACTTCAATTCCTCTGTTGCACAGACAGATTCAGCATAAGTAGCGTCACCTTCTTCACACTCCAAGGCTATTTTCCGGCTTCCATGCACTGTGATGGTCCCCTTGTAACCCGGCATCTTGAGCTGTAGATAAACATAACAAGGTCGTGCCATGAACTTGGCATAAGACGGCCATCCAAACAGAGCGTGATACGGGCTTGTAATCTTGACCACTTCAAAGGTTAATCTCTCGGCCCTGCAATCATGTTCATACCCAAAGGCTACTTCTAGATCAATCTTGCCTACAGGATACGCTGATCTACCTGGTACCACTCCATGGAAAACAGTATTGGACGGCTTAAGACTTTTATCAGTCAACCACATGCGACGGGAAGTGTCATAGTAAAGGATATTAATGCTGCTACCCCCATCCATGAGTACCTTAGTGAATTTGTATCCACCAACTTGAGGCGCCACCACTAAGGCCAAGTGACCCGAATTATCAACCCGGGGCGGGTGATCCTCTCGACTCCACATGATAGGTTGCTCAGACCATCGCAAGTAATGGGGAACTGCCGGCTCAATGGCATTCACAGCCCTTTTATGGAGCTTCTGATCCCGCTTGCATAAACTTGTGGGGAAGACGTGGTGCTGCCCACTATTCAACTACTTCGGATGACTTTGATATCCAAACTGCTGCTGCGGCTGAGCCCCCAGACTGGATTGTTGATTGTAACTACCCTGATTACCTTGATGGTTTTGGTGACCCTGGAAACCGGAACTAGAGCCGCTACCACCTTAACCCGGGCCATGAGAACCGCCTCAACCGGAACCTGAGCCGCCGCCTGGCCATGATTGTTCTGGAATAAATCAGATTTTTTGAACTCCTTCATGATTTGACAGTCCTTCCAAAGGTGATTGGATGGTCTTTCCCGCGTACCATGCTTTGGGCAGGGCTAATTCAGCATCTGCTCAAGATTGAGACATGATCCGCCTGCCCGAAGAGGTGGCTTCCCCTTACGACACTGACCATTGTTCTGTGTATTGGTATTGGCCACAAAATCTGAATTACTATCAGCCTTATGCTTACCATTGCCCCCTGACTCGTCGGGTTATGTTGCTGACCCTTGGTGTTGCCACTCTTCTTTCCCTTTCCTGTCCTTTCATCATCAGACTCGGGGTCCTTGGTACTATCAGAGTCGTCATATTTTATTAGAGCCGCCATCATTTCCCCCATATCATTGCAATGGCGCTTGAGCCGCCCTAGCTTTTGTTTGAGAGGCAAAAAACGGCAATTCTTCTCTAACATTAGGACTGCAGAGCCGGCATTGATGTTATCCGATGATTGCAGGATAGCCTTGACCCGACGCACCCAATGGGTCGTTGACTCGCCCTCTTCTTGGGCGCAAGCATCCAAATCCACAATCGGACATGGGCTGTTTGCACATATCTTTAAAGTTCTGGATAAACTGGGCTTTTAACTCGGCCCATGACCCGATGGAATTGGCAGGCAGCCCTTTCAGCCAAGCACGGGCCGTCCCATCCGGCATCATGGTGAAGTATTTGGAACACGCAACATTGCTGACCTCCAACATTTCCATGGCCATCTCGTAACTCTCAATCCATGCCTCAAGGGGTAAGTCGGCTGTGTAGTTAGGCACCTTACGAGGTCCTTTGAAATCCTTGGGTAGATGCTCATTCCGTAGAGACGACACTAAACATGGTATATCCGTTGACGGTGTCCTGGACTAGGGGGTACTCACCACGTCGTCTCCCGATCAGTTGGATTGGGCCGAGGACCCCCATGGCCGTATACTCATGGGCCAGTTCGGACAACCCCTGTCGCATACAAGGAAGACTCCACAAGACATGGCACCCAAGGCGAGGACTCTCCTAAACCCTAGGCCTCCGGTGTGTTATATAAACTGAGGCCAGGCTAGTCAATAGCCAATCTCATATTCATTACTACAATCTCGTGGTACATACATGTACTCTATACTACAGCCATATGAATACAATCAAAAGCAGCATGTAGGGTATTATCTCATCAAGAGAGCCCGAAGCTGGGTAAAACCCTGTGTCCATGTTACCATCGCTCCAAGATGCCTAGCTTAGGACCCCTACTATGAGATACACCAGATATTGAACCGACATTGGTGCTTTCATTGAGAGCCTGCTGGGTGATCGTCACGGACCGACGGGATAATCAAGTGATATTTTTTAGTTAGATCTGTTCCATGCAACTTAATTTCTTTAAGAATTGTTGTTATTGGATCGCTATTTTTCGTAGGTTTATCTGAGGTCGAATCTGATCTTAGATCGGATAAAGAGTGTTCATGCGTGGCGGCCGTTAAGCGGCAAAATGCCCGAACAGACGAGAGCCGTGGAGGATGCATCCGAACCAGAGACGCACTAGCCTTGGGTCGCTAAGGACGCATGAAGCTTGGAAATTTCCTGTTCGGGCGGCGCACATACAGGGATGATCCCTTGTCTTTTCTTCTTTTTTTATCCAAAAGCAACGATCCAGCCTTTCTTACCTCGGTGCAGGCGAGTACTACTACTAACATGCTAGTTTTGCAGCAATGTTTAACTAATCCCTGGCCGAAACTGCTGTGCACATGACATATAGGGTGAACGATCCTTGCACGATGGTCCATCCAGCGGTTTGCAAACAACTTTTACCATGCATGGACGGCTTCAATGGGTTGTCGTTCATAAATCGTCTACGAACTGTCGTCTGTATAGCAGTGCTGATCCCTGGCTGCTACCTTAAATTTGGGCTAGCGTGCAAAGCAAGACCTTGGAAAGACCAAATTCCATGGAATAGATGCCCATGTGGAATCCACTCAAAAGTTCTTGCGCTTTCTGTTGTCTGGACCTCCGCACAAAGTGGTAATAGTTTATTCATCGTCGACCTTTTTTCCTCGGATTTCTACGTCGCCCCGCACCCAAAAAATCAGGTGTCATACTTTCAATATAGTTCATGCAGCCTGAATTATTTTCTTTTAGAATTGTTGCTGTCGGCTCGTGCCAATTTTGCTTGCAGTCTTACGAGATCACCGACGGGTTGCGGTGATGTTCGCCAGCTACGGCACCCGTTTTCGGCCGTCTCTCGGCTGTCTCGATTCGATCAGACGGGGTCGGTGTGTACCAGATCGGTTGTTGCTAAACCGGCAAACCATCACGTGCTAATTTCGAGGGCGATTGAAAAACAATTGAGGCGTTGCTCCCCTCATAATTGACATCCAGGTGATATTTTTCCTTGGTGCTTATTTGAATTGCACTAGAATACTTTTTGACAGCTCTTGTTGTGTTTCTTTTTTAAAGCTGAGGCAGCGGATGTGCATGTTGCACGCAAGACCAACCTGAACATAGATCAGCACAGGGACGAGATGGCTGCCTGAGTTCGGCCGGTGTCTGAAGTCTATGGACATCCGGCGGCCGAACTCTGTGCCAGTGCAGGGGACACAGCCCGAGCTATCCGATTCTGTCACAGCATCATCGGATCACGCTGAACCCGACTCGCGTCGATGCCTGCTTCAGCGCCCAAGATATATTTTTAAATTAATTGCTTCACTTAAATTAATTAAGTTGAAGTTTTCTATTATTATTATCTCTTTGTTATTACTATTGGCTTGCACTCTTTTATGTGTGTAGGTAATCAACTTCGACTGTGTCACACGGTCAACTCTATGGGCCGCACTGTCACCTCGGAGTGCCGACGTCCGCAACCTAATTGTGTCATCGCCTTGGCGCGCTGCCCTGTGTTGGCAACCCCGCATCGCAGCTTCATCAACCTACTCGGCCGGAGACCCCGGCATGACCCCGCCGACCTGCTTCGACACCTCGGCTAAACTGGCAGCTTCAACTCTCCACAGTGGTCGTGCTGTGTCACCACTTCGGAGTGCCCAGCTATCTTCTCGGCCACCTCGGAGTCAGCTTGGGGGTTGGAACCTTGTCCCGCATCAAACTCGGACCGCGTCATCAATGCCGAACACATTAACCAGCTAAGTCGCTTTCATGCTCAAAAACTTTCAGTTTTAAATTTTGTCCGGTTCGACCAAGCATTAGGTTGTTTTTGCAAAAGTTGTTTGTGAAAAATTTCCTTGTCATAACTTTGTTTGGGACACACAAATTCAACTACCCCGTTTACTTGGGGGCTTCCTTTATGAAGCCTTTCCTCTTGCAAATGATTATACTTGTATGGCTTCGTTCCTTGTTCATGTATTACGCCACAATATGCACCATGTTGACTTAAGCGATTTGCAAGCTGGGTTGCCTTGCTCCTGTGTTTACCCCTACGTTCCCGATTGTTCGGCTAGGGAGTAAAGGTAGCACCTCTGCGATTGTCATGATCGGGTCATCCGAGCTGGACCTCAGACTGGGTGAAGCTGAAAGCTAGCGCTCTTATTGTTTTCAATAATAGTCGGCACACAACGGAACTCATGAGTACAAAAAATCTATTGCACAAGTCTCATTGTAATAATGAGCAACCGAAGAAAGGTATCGGTGGGGGTACTATTTTATTCGAAGATGCTTCTTACACTTCGTCGGTAATATAGCATAAGTTCCCTGAGCACGCTTTGTCTATTACAGCCTTATGACCTGATTGCCTGGTTATCGGAAACACCATCGATGTTCTCGATAGGTGGAGTACATAATACTTTTCGGCCCTTGACCGAAGAGGGAGAAGCCGACGGTCGGTTAAGACGCGTTTAAAGTTTGGGTGAACACATATATGATATAAGTACTTCGGTACATACAATCATTATACGTAAAATTCTTTTACCCAAGTCACTTGGGGGCTCTTAAATTTATATGAGCTGTTTTATAGTAAATGTGTTTTCTTCTTGGTCGTTGCAAAGTCTTTCTCTACCGCTCCTTTTTTGACTCGAAGTCTTGAGATCGGGTGTGTCATGTTAAAGCACGACAGTAGCACCATTTTTTTTTCAATTCTCGGATTGGCACCAAACAATTGATCTAGTTCGGACATCGAGTTTTTACTGACGTTTTTTGGTTTTCCAATCCTATGGCACTTTTCAACTATTTGTGTGTTTTCCGCATAAGTCTCATAGTGCAGCGCCGGACACCTTTAGAGATTCGGCAAAAATTCTCAGATATTGCTATATATGCATCAGTTTTGAATTGTGTCTTTGGTCAATAGTTGGGTTGCCCGGCTCCTGTGCTTGCCTCCTACGTTCCGCTTTGTTCGGCTAGGTGTGCAAAGGGAAAACCACTGCATTTGTGCTTCCAGCTCGCATGATTAAGCACCTCAGTGGAGAAAGCTGAAAACTGACTGTGACAATAAGCGTAAACTGGTCAGTGGTCCGATGACTGTATTAAATGACGGGCCGTTCATAACTTTGGCCGAAGTGTTTGCGGCTTGACCTCGGCTATCGCCAAACACTAACCAGGGGGCTACTTGCTGGCCTCCCAACTTTAAGCTCCTATGACTAAGTGAAAGTTATAAAGCCCGCATATCTGATTGCCTCGTTTCCGCCAACACAACCGCCTTCGGGCACCGAAACGTCAGCTAAGGTTGTTTTGTTATTACGGAAACACCCTGCGTAGCATCTACAAGGGGGTAGAAGCCGACGATGGGCCACTTTCAGATTATAAACGGTCGCAACGGAAGTGAATATTTGGGTTCATTTAGACCACGGAGTTTGGAAGCTTTCCCCGAACTAAATCCTCAGTATTTTCCTCTCACATTGATCGGAGCTGAGGTTTCATGATCATGCTTAGCATGACAACCCAAAGAAAGGAACCGATAGCGGGACTATTTTCTTCGAACGACGTTTCTTATGTTAAACAATAATATAACATGTCTCTCTGCGTACCTTTGTTTATAAAACCATATGGCCGGATTGCCTTGTTTGCCGTAAATCTTTTCCCTCAGAAAGGCTTTATAAAGTAGGACAAACACTCCCCGACTGCTGGCCGGGGAGGTTGAAGCCAATGGTCGGTCAACAAAGTTTTGTACAATGCGGATCCGAGCATTAATGACGTAAAGTACTTGGATACATAGAGTCATTACATATCATTTGTGATTTTACTATGGATGTCGATCCTTAATTCGGCCTCCCGTGCCTGCATTAAGGCTCGGGGGCTACTGGGCTTCGGGCTTATTATTTACAGATATTAAAAGGGCACCTCAATCCCCTGATCTGGTATTGCCACCCGACCACTGTCTCGGGGGCTACTGGATTGACAATCCAATGCAGAAAATTTTAAATGCAATATAGTTTTCGAGGAGATTATTATCCTCAGGTTGGTCGGCCGCACCCAACCTAAGTCTTAAGGACTTTGCACACCGCGTTTCTATTCCTAAGTATGCTGCCGAGCTGGGAATTGATCCTCGGGCCGATTTTGCGAATCAACCTGAGTCTCAGGGGCTACTGGAATCAGCGGTATTATGTCATCCTTCAGGTGCATCTCGGGTTTTAGACCGACACACACCTTGAGGGCTACTGGTTATACATATTAACAGCAAATAAATTTGCACGCATCAGAAATAAAAGCCGCAAACAACCGGCCCATGACTGAGGTGATGATCCACCTCGAAAGCATTCCGGATATAGCTCGGATGCAAGTGGCTGGCTCCATAGAGGGCATTTCCGGCATTAAGCTCGGGTAAACTCCTGCAACTTTTTTGAACCAAGGTGATCTATGACACCTCGGATACAGTCCGGTGTTGGAGCTTGGACATAGTCCGGCGGTGGAGCTCGGATACATTCCGGCGGTGGAGCTCGGATACATTTCGACGTTGGAGCTCGGAAGCGGTCCGGCGTTGGTGCTCGGCTGCAAAAGATACCTCGAATGCAGTCCGGCGTTGGAGCTCGGACACAAGAGGAAATGGCCTCCCGGGAACAACTTTAAACCCAAGGTGTGGCATAAAATAACAAGGCATTGATAAAGGCCGGAAACTTAAAGGGCTCCTCGGATACCGGATGTGTAAACTCTTCGGATTCACTTTGGCGATCCTCAAGATCGAAGATGGAAAGATTTTTTGAACCAGTTTTCAAGACCGACGACCGAAGATGAAGAACAGTTCAGAAGAATTGAGGAGCGTCCCCAACTTGAAGACCGGTTCAGGGGGCTACTGACGGTGTCCTGGACTAGGGGGTACTCACCACGTCATCTCCCGATCAGTTGGATTGGGCCGAGGACCCCCATGGCCGTATACTCATGGGCCAGTTCGGACAACCCCTGCCGCATACAAGGAAGACTCCACAAGACTTGGCGCCCAAGGCGAGGACTCTCCTAAACCCTAGGCCTCTGGTGTGTTATATAAACCGAGGCCAGGCTAGTCAATAGCCAATCTCATATTCATTACTACAATCTCGTGGTAGATACATGTACTCTGTACTACACCCATATGAATACAATCAAAAGCAGCATGTAGGGTATTATCTCATCAAGAGAGCCCGAAGCTGGGTAAAACCCCGTGTCCATGTTACCATCGCTCCAAGACGCCTAGCTTGGGACCCCTACTACGAGATACGCCGGATATTGAACCGACACCCGTGGTACTAGAGGTTACGCCTGCCTCCATCGAAGTCGTTGGATAAACCAGAAGATGTTGATGAGCTCCCTGCTGAGCCGCCTGCTCAGCTTCTCGACGCGCCCTGTCCTGATCCACCAAATCCTAAGCACCATGACACGCTGGGTCATGCCCACGCGGCTAGTTACGGCGCTTGTCATTGCTTGAAACGGCCGGTGAGTCCATGTGTCTGCTATAACTTCGGCTTGGGCGAGGGGTCGAATGAATCCTCTCTCGACTGTAAGAATATGCCTCATGCTGCACCAATGTTGTTTGAAGAAGTTCTTTAGCCCTCTGTGTTTCAACCGTAGCTGGAAAATCGCCTTCAACTGGGAGAGCCACCAATCGTGTCGCTGCAGCGATCATATTATACAAAGGGTTGGAATAATGACACGGTGGTGTCGACACATACTGAGGTGGAGTATTATTCAGACGAGGAGGCTCCGTCGTGCACGGTTGAGCCGACGCTCCAGCCCCAGGCGCTTCAACCTGGTTTATCTCTGGTTGGTTACTGGTCCCCGCTCCAGGCGTGCAAAAGAGGTTCCTTGCCTCGTAAACCGGCGGCAGACGACTCCGGTGCCTTCTTCTCATGATTTCATTTGAAGCCTTATGATCCAACGAGAGCTGGAAGGAATTAGCCTGGATCTGTTGTGCCTGAGAATCCAAAACGGCTCGCTCTGCAGTCATCCTAGCGTTCTCTGCCGCCAGGTCTTCCTTGGCTTGCGCTACCTCGTCATGCAACTTTGCAATTTCCACGTTATGCTGAACTTGATTCACCAGGTTAACCTCTGCTATTAACAAGGTTGTTAGATTATCCAGCAAATCTGTCAAAACTTGAGCTGGCGGGCGCACGGGGCCTCCTGCCCCAGCTGCCATCGCCATCGCTGACCCGGAGACCATTGCTGCCGTAGTCGAAGAATTTTGCGCGGGCTGCATACCGGCAATGAAGATTGCGACCCTATTCGGCAGCTCATAGGGGTCCGGAATATTGTCGCCATCGAAACAGCCCCCAAGCCTACCGTCTTGCAGTTGATATAGAAGTAGTTGTTAGGTAACTTAGTAATTTCAAAAAAAAAATCCTACGCACACGCAAGATCATGGTGATGCATAGAAACGAGAGGGGAGAGTGTTGTCCACGTACCCTCGTAGACCGAAAGCGGAAGTGTTAGAACAACGCGGTTGATGTAGTCGTACGTCCTCACGGCCTG
Source organism: Triticum dicoccoides (assembly GCF_002162155.2). NCBI lineage: Eukaryota > Viridiplantae > Streptophyta > Magnoliopsida > Poales > Poaceae > Triticum > Triticum dicoccoides. The sequence goes on from NC_041385.1 coordinate 711,326,272, forward strand.
ACCGATCAAGCACCGAAAGCACGGCACCTCCGAGTTCTAGCACACGTTCAGCTCGATGACATCCCTCGAACTCTGATCCAGCCAAGTGTCGAGGGAGATTTCAGTCAGCACGACGGCGTGGTGACGATGATGATATTCTACCGACGCAGGGCTTTGCCTAAGCACCGCTATGATATTATCGAGGAGGACTATGGTGAAGGGGGGAACCGCACACGGCTAAGAGATCAGTGATCAATTGTTGTGTCTAGGGTGCCCCCCTGCCCCCGTATATAAAGGAGCAAGGGGGGAGGTGCGGCCGGCCAGGAGGAGGCGCGCCAGGAGGAGTCCTACTCCCACTGGGAGTAGGACTCCCTCCCTTCCTTGTTGGATTAGGAGAAGGGGGAAAGAGGAGGGAGAGAGGAAGGAAAGGGGAGGCGCCGCCCCCTTCTCCTTGTCCTATTCATACTAGGGGGGGGCGCGGCCCTGCCCTGGCCGCCTCTCCTCATCTCCACTAAGGCCCACTATGGCCCATTAAGCCCCCGGGGGGTTCCGGTAACCCCCCGGTACTCCAGTAAAATCCCGATTTCACCCGGAACACTTCCGATATCCAAATATAGGCTTCCAATATATCAATCTTCATGTCTCGACCATTTCAAGACTCCTCATCATGTCCGTGAACACATCTGGGACACCGAACAACCTTTGGTACATCAAAACTCATAATATAACAGTCATTGAAACTTTAAGCGTGCGGACCCTATGGGTTCGAGAACTATGTAGACATGACCGAGACACGTCTCTGGTTAATAACCAATAGCGGAACCTGGATGCTCATATTGGCTCCTACATATTCTACAAAGATCTTTATCGGTCAAACCGCATAACAACATACGTTGTTCCCTTTGTCATCGGTATGTTACTTGCCCGAGATTCGATCATCGGTATCTCAATACCTAGTTCAATCTCGTTACCGGCAAGTCTCTTTACTCGTTATGTAATGCATCATTTCGTAACTAACTCATTAGCTACATTGCTTGGAAGGCTTATAGTGATGTGCATTACTGAGAGGGCCCAGAGATACCTCTCCGACAATCGGAGTGACAAAACCTAATCTTGAAATACGCCAACTCAACATGTACCTCTGGAGACACCTGTAGAGCTCCTTTATAATCTCCCACTTACGTTGTGACGTTTGGTAGCACACAAAGTGTTCCTCCGGTAAACGGGATTTGCATAATCTCATAGTTGTAGGAACATGTATAAGTTATGAAGAAAGCAATAGCAACATACTAAACGATCAAGTGCTAAGCTAATGGAATGGGTCAAGTCAATCACATAATTCTCCTAATGATGTGATCCCGTTAATCAAATGACAACTCATGTCTATGGTTAGGAAACATAACCATCTTTGAATAATGAGCTAGTCAAGTAGAGGCATACTAGTGACATTATGTTTGTCTATGTATTCACACATGTATTATGTTTCCGGTTAATACAATTCTAGCATGAATAATAAACATTTATCATGATATAAGGAAATAAATAATAACTTTATTATTGCCTCTAGGGCATATTTCTTTCAGTAGTCTCGCCCATGGACGACTCACCATCAGAATTGATGGCCGTCTCACCGCCAGACATTGATCCTTCCTCCAATTCCGCCCCATGGATGAATCCCACGAAGGCATGTTTCAGGGCGGGCTGAGCTCGGACGGGTCGTGCATGCTGAGCCATCTCAATGATGTCAGTGCAGATGTCCGGCTCAGGGCCCGACTCACCGATCTTGCCAATGAAGACGTGAATTCCGCCGAAGGGGACCCGATACCCGTACTCAATTGAGCCGACTTTGGGGGGCCAGCCTGCATCATTGATGTAGAGCTTGCCGTGACGACTCTTGGTCATCCGGCCCATAGCGTATCCCTTGATCCCTTCGAAGCTGCCCTTTAAGAACTCGAAACCACCGTGCGCTGGCCCCACGGTGGGCGCCAACTGTCGTGGAGTTATCACGGCAGAAGTCCTAGTGTGAGGACTTAGTCGTGGAGCCATCGCAACTAGGTTAGCTTAAAGGGGGTAAACGGGACAAGGGACACAGAGAGTTTATACTGGTTCGGCCCCTTGCGGAGAAGGTAAAGGCCTAATCCAGTTTGTGGTGGTATTGCTTATGTCTCGATTACTAGGGAGTGAATATGCTTGACCTAGCTTTCGATCTCTTGTTTCTTGCCCTGAACCGCCGCCGGGTCATCCCTCCCTTTATATACACAGGTTGACGCCCAGCGGCTCACGGAGTCCCGTCCGGCTCATAAACAATGTGTCCGGCTCGGTGACTAAATATACCTGCCTTACAATACAAGTCATACACATATGGCGGTTTACTCTTATGGGCCTTAAGTCGCTCTTGGGCCTTGGGCCCTTGCTTCATGAACTGCCATCTTCAACATCCTCATGGGCTTTATATTGATGAACCGCCATAGGTATAACCCGGCCCCTCCTGGGCGGGTCATACTTAATAGTCATATCCCCAACACTACTGGTTCCATATGACTTTGTTTATCAGTAGGATTTAATTGGTAAAATTTTAGGATAATTTAAAATTTAGGTTTTAATGAAAACAATATAGTTTTAGTGTTTTATAGGTTTTGTGCTATTTCCTTTGATTTTAAATGTTTTAAATTATTTTCTTTTATACTTTTTGACAAGTTATATTTAGTTTATTTTAAGTTATCAATAGCAATTTTATTTGTAGTAAAAAATTATATTTTGTTTCTTTTATCTTACTAGAAATTTTGTTATGAGCATAATAGGAGTTTTATGAATGATTTTAAGTTGATTCTTTTTGCATAATTTTTTTGTTATTTTTCTTTCTATTATTTAGTAAAAATATCTTTTATTAGTGGTAGAAAACTTAATTGTAGCTTGTTTTATTTGTAGTAAGACTTTGCTTTGAGTTTTAGTGTTTTCCTTGGTTTTGTTTTTGGTTTTCTTTCTATATTTCATTGATTGTTTTATTATTAGTTTTACTTGCTGATATAGTGTTATATTATTGTATGACGATATGCCTATGTATGTCTTGTTTGTCTCGAAGATTACCCAGAGTGCGAGGCCTGTTATTACGGGTCATTAGAGTTTGAAGATTGTCACCAGGGCAAGTCATTTGATCATGTATTTTATTACCTGTGATTTTTTTATTGCATTAGTTGTTATCCTCCCCACCATGCATGCAAGTAGGTGAATTTGATTTCTGTTCTTGAGTAGTATCATGTGGTAGGTTGAACCCAAACCCCCTTGTTACCAATGCCCGAGAAATGTTGTAGTTATTTTGCTATGCATCATAGACAGGGTTGGTTGAGTGAATTACATAGGAGTTGTGAGAGTTAAGTTGATGACTACAACCCCAAGACTTCAAGATCTCAAGACGCACTTCAATTCACTACTGGGTGGAGGATGGATGGAACGGTGATAACCCACAAGTATAGAGGATCACAACAGTTTTCGAGGGTAGAGTATTCAACCCAAATTTATAGATTTGACACAAAGGGAGCCAAAGAATATTTGTAAGTATCAGCAATTGAGTTGTCAATTCAACCACACCTAGAGATTAAATATCTGTAGCAAAGTGATCAGTAGCACAGAAATATGATAGTTCTGATAGCAATGGTAACAATAGCAATAGTAACGGTAACAACAGTAACAGTTTTGTGGCAGTTATGACAGTAGTAATAGCAATAGTAACTTAGCAAGAACAATATTTGAAAAACTCGTAGGCATTGGATTGGTGAATTCATTGGATGATATTCATCATATATCAGTCATAACCTAGGGCGACACAGAACTAGCTCCAATTCATAAATATAATGTAGACATGTATTCCATAAATAGTCATATGTGCTTATGGAAAAGAACTTGCATGACATCTTTTGTTCTATCCTCCTGTGGTAGCGGGGTCCATAAGGAAACTAAGGGATATTAAGGCCTTCTTTTAACAGAGAACCGGAACAAAGCATTAACACATAGTGAATACATGAACTCCTCAAACTACGGTCATCACCGGAAAGTATCCCAATTACTGTCACCCTGGGGTTTACGGATCATAACTTTTCATCCATAGACAGATGGACAGACCGAGAGAGTCAATCAGATTCTAGAGGACATGTTGAGAGCATGTGCGCTAGACTATGGAGCTAGCTGGGATGATAATTTACCCTACGCAAAGTTCTCCTACAACAACAATTATCAAACCAGTCTGAAGATGGCCCCTTTCGAGGCTCTATACGAAAGGAGGAGCAGAACACCATTGATGTGGGATGGTGTTGAAGACCGAAAACTTTTTGGTGCCGATCTTATTAGAGATTCTGAAGAGAAGGTCAAGTTGATCCATGACAGACTCAAGATAGCTCAGTCCAGACAGAAGAGTTATGCCGATAGTAAACGCAAGGAGGTAAAATACGAAGTGGGAGACCGAGCATATCTCCATGTGTCTCCACTTCGAGGAATCAAGAGGTTTGGTGTTAAAGGAAAGTTAGCACCCAGATTCATAGGCACATACAAAATTCTTGAAGGTAGAGGAGAAGTTGCATACAAGTTGGAATTGTCCGAAGGATTGTCAATAGTTCAAGATGTCTTTCACATTTCCCAGCAGAAGAAATGCCATGCTGGGATGTCTAAGAGAATTTACGGGTCGGTATTGGAAATGCCCTTAACTAGCAAGATCAATATGACACATGGACCCGCAAGTAAGTGAGAGCAATGTATGATCCCATCGGAATTGTCAGAATTAGAGAGTACGTGGTGCTAGTTTCACAGATTTTAAGGTTGGGGTTTGATTCGACTTTGAGTATGAATTTAAGGTTTATTTCAGATTTTTCTGTTTCAAGAACTCCGGTGAGCTGGCCAGCGAAACAAAACATACCCTCCCGCATGATCTCCGTCTACCTCACAGAGACTTTGTCTAAATCTCAGCTGACTGACATTTAAGCAAAATCGTAGATATTAGTCTGCTTTTCGTTTATGAATATTTAACTTGTCGAGAAAAACAGGAATCCTTGGGCTCTACTCCGTTTATATCCTTCTGCCGCACATAACACATACTACATTCGTGATTCGACAATACTTCTAGACGTAGTCTTTACGTGAACAATTTCTGAATTAGTTTCTCCAATGTCCTATGCTACCAGGCATCCTCCTGCCGTTATGTATCATATAATTTCATCAGATAGACGAAAAAACCCGGAATTTCTTCAGTAAAATTAAAAAAAAACAGCTAGATGAAAATGCAGTGTGGCGATATGTCAATATGAGGTCAGCAGCGTGCCCGCACCAGCTTGCCGGTGGGCGGCGGGTCCATCCAGATGGTGCAGCGCGGGTACACCCAGTACTTGTACGGCAGCCACCGCCCGAAGTTGAGCTGCGTGTGGAACTTCCCGACGACCTTGAGCTTCACGGGCCCGCCCACCACCGTCCCGTTCCTCCACGCAATGGCGTCCTCCCGCGACAGCGGCGCCTCGCTGACGACGAAGTCCACGGTCCGGAGCGCGTAGGTGCGGGGGTCCTCGAACAGCGGCGCCGGCAGCACCGTCGAAGTGCCGATCTTGTGGCCCTCGAAGTACAGGTCCAGCTGCATGTACCAGAGGACCATCTTCATCTTGGTGTTGGGGCTCGCGATAGCGGTCAGCACGGTGAGGTCGGCGTTGAGCGCGAGGCCGCGGGCCGGGCCGCCGGGGACGGTCAGATCGTCCACGTACCCGGCGTTCAAGGACGCGTCGGTCACCCGGAGCTTCGGCGGCTGCGGGCGGTAGTAAAGGTACACGGTGAGCACGGCCACGCCGACGATGACCACCGCCAGCCAGAACAGGATGCAGCAGAGGGTGAAGCAGAAGGCCGGCAGCTGCCTGCGCTTCTCCCTGCCGCGGTCCGGCGAGAGATAGCCCGGGGAGCCTGCCGGAGTCCTCCTCCCCGGCGTCCTGCGGGGACGTCCCGGCGGCGTGTGCGACGTCGACCCCTGGTGATCGTGGTGCTGCTGCTGCTGCGGGCTCCCGTTGCCCGGCACCGGCGCGCCCGCTGGGTAAGGCCCGCCGCCGTCGTCTTGCTTGATCGTGGTGACGCGCTCGACCCTCGTGGTGTTGGTCCTGTAGCCGCCGTTGCCGGTCGGGCGCGGGCCCATCGGCGGCGCCTGGACCGGCCCCGGGATCCTCATCCTCTGCTCTCCCGGGACGCGCTCGTACCGGTACCGCGGCTCGTCGACCGCCACCGGCGGCAGCGGCTGCGGCGGCGGGCGGCCCCGCCTCTGCCACGGCGCCATGTAGTAGGGCCCGCGCCCGCCGCCGGGCGGTTGCGCCGGCGCCTCCGGCTCGTCGACCTCCTGGATTTCGCCGTGGCTCGGCCCGCCGGGGAAGCGCTCGTCGCCAGGATGATGATGCATCGACGCCTCGCTCGCGCCGGGCTGGCGGTAGGAGACGTACTCGTTGGGCCCACGCCTCGGGCGAGCCGCCATCGCCGCCCTGCTGCTCACGGCAGCATCGTCGCGCAGCGCCGCCGCCACCGCCGCCGCTGCCGCCGCCGCCTCAGCCTCCCTCTGCGCGCCCGCGCCGTGGTGGCGAGCCGACCGCGGCGCCGCGCGGCCACGGCTCGGCGGCCGCTCGCCGCCCGCCTCCACCGGCCTCTTGCTCATGGGGCCGGCAACGGGAGAAGCACCAGCTGGCTACAAGCCTGGAAGCTGGAAGCGATCAGCAGCAATGGCCAATGGCTCAGCGCGACGTGGCACTGCAGAGTGGGGGCGGGCGGGGGTTAAGTAACCGGGGCAAGCAACGTGGCCATGGCACAGCACCGGCAGGCACAGACAGAGGCGCTCGGGAGAAGAGGAGGAGGACGGGGGGAGAATTTTGGAGGGAAAGGAGGCAAGGAAGGTATCGTTTCTTATGTACTGTAGCCGTTGCGAGCAAGCAACTTGGCCATGGCACAGGACACTGGCAGCTAGGCGCACGGCGACCGGCAGAGGGAATTTCCGGTTGCCGTGGCACCAGAGCTTTGCTTGCCGGTAGCTACTTGCCACCTCCAGGGACGATGCTCAAAAGCGCTTGTAAAACCTGCTCGAAAGCGCTCTATGTCGTGAGTTTTTCTGGGACCCGAGAGACGCGGCACAGGTGCTCGAGCTCGACAAAAAACAATCTGATGGAAAGTGGCATGGGAAAATTTGGGCAGAGATGAACGACGGGAGCTGAGCTTCTTTTGGTTTGTTTTCTCAGGCGAGTCGTCTTTCTGAATGACGTGATGTCGTTTTAAACGGGTTCAGGTTCTCTCTGGTGCTTCCGTGAAGAGGACGATGGCTGCAGGCCCACGCAACGTATGGCCCGGAGACGAGATGCTCGGTCTTCGATCCCAACGACCGACCGGCTGGCCGGCCACCGCGGGAACATGGAAGGGATCCGAGTGTGTCTGTTACTGTTACGTTCAGATAGATCAAATGATCAGCGAGGACGATGGCCATAATTCAGTTCATGATTTGGAGTGCTTATTATTTCTAATGTTTTCTGATGTTAGGAGTTTGGATAGGAGTAACACACTCTCTACCCATTATATAGTCTCTTTTAAAATCGATTTTGAACCCATTCCCTCTAGATCCTTCTCTCTCTCTTTTTTTTGTGAAACCCTCTAAATCCTTCTCTGGGTGTGTAACCAAAATAGGTTTCCCTGTTATAAACCTTCATGAGAGCTACTGACGCAGGACAAAAAACCTTGCACTGTCATAACGATGTAACATACTGTATATAGTTTAATTCCTGAAATGGAATCAGGGGCACAGCCCCTATTTTGCTAAAAAGATAAAAGTCAATATTGAAACTTTCCATGATTCACAATTCTCAACGCAGCGTCCAAATCAAAATCAGCTATCATCAGCGTTTCCCTGATGAAATCTACAAACCATTTTTCTTGTGAATACGCTCTGATGACCTCTTCTCTACTACATCTACATGACTACATCTACTACATCTGTATTTTGCAGCAATGTCTTATGCATGCTACACTTGATGAACTTCACTTTTTCATTGTTATGTACTGCATTCTCACACTAATGTTTGGTTCACTTTTGGGTGACAGCCCACATCACACTATACATTTTTTTTGCGGGGGCACATCACATTATACTTTCACACGTTGCGTGCAAAAAAAAGACAAAAAAATGGGCCGGCATTTTTTTTGTTGGGCCAAATTTTCGTTTTTGGGACAGCATACAAATCACAATATTTTCAAACAATTTTTTACACGTTTTTACGGAATATAAGCTTCCATGGACTTTTTCAAAAAAATTAAAACTTTTAAATATGATTTTTGATTATTATTTTTTAAGAAAAACGGGCTCCATGGTTGCATCTGTCCCGCAAGGAAGGTATCATTTGATCTGTAACCGTTGCAAGCAAGCAAGCAACTTAGCCATGTCAGAGACACTGGCAGCTAGGCGCACGGCCACTGGCAAAAGCTGATTTGGAAAGGAATTTCCGGTTCCCGTGGCACACGGTGGCTTGCTTGCCGGTTGCTACTTCCCGGGATGGTGCTCAAAAGCGCTTGCTTGTAAAACCTGCTCGAAAGCGCTCCCTGTCGTGGGTTTTTCTGAGACTCGGGACGCGGCACAGGTGCTCGACAAAACAATCTGTCAGGAAAGTGGCATCGGGAAAATTGAACAGAGATGAACAATTGGAACTGAGGTGAGCTTCTTTTGGTTGTTTTATTTGGTGAAGTTTCTTTCTGAATGTCTGAATGATGTGATGCCACTTTAAATGGGAGCGTTGTGCGTGGCTCGGGTTCAGGTTCTCTGCTGCTGTGACGACGATGCCTGCAGGCCCACGCAAGGTATGGCCCGGGGACGAGATGCTCGGTCTTCGATCCCGGCAAAATTTCGTGTTTTGACCCTTTTTGGAAAGTATTTCAGGATGACCCCTGTTTGAAATTTTTTCGAGATTTGACCCTTTTGCCTACCGCCAGGGCCTCTGGCGGTAGGGTTAGATAACCTACCGCCACGGCCCATGGCGGTAGGAAACTTATCCACGTCAGCGCGCGGAGACGGCGCCGTCCCCCTCCGTCGCACCCTACCGCCAGGGGCCCTGGCGGTAGACTGTCTAACCATACCGCCAGGGACCCTGGCGGTAGGGTCCGGGCAGTTATTTGCCCCGGAGCCCCCGCGCCCCTTCCCTTCTCCCCACCCCTCCCCCTCCCCCCGTCGGCAGTTCTTGCTTTTCTCCCCCAAGTCGCCCCTCTCTCCCTCTCTCATCTCCTCCACTCTCCCCCTTGGATCTTCACCGATTCTTCACGATTTTGGCGGATCGAGATGGCCCCGAGGAGAGAACCGTAAGCTCCTCCGATCCCTCCAATTAGTTTTTGCAAACTTGCTACCGATTCGACGCATTATTTGCTTGAAATTCCTCATGTTTTTGAACTAAGATTGATTTTTTTCCACCTAAGATTGATTGTAGTTGTAGTTCTTAGTTCTTTAGTAAGTAGTGGTATTGGATATGTACTCTAATCAATAGTTCATATGTTAGTGTGAAGATGAACCCTAGTTCATAATTTTTTTTGTTAAAAAAATTATGATGTAATGTTGATAAAGGGATGAACCCTAGTTTGATGATGCATGTGATATGATGATATGATCTAGTGTGAAGATGAACCCTAGTTTGATGATGCATGTTGATATGATGATATGAAGATGTTGTTTGGAAAATTTTGTTTAAAAATATGAAGCTATGATGTATGTTGGAGGTTTTTTTGATATGATGCATGTTGATATGATTTGATCCATCATGTGTAGTAGATGTTGTTGGAGGAATATGCTTAAAATTTTATCTTCATATGATTTGAGTTCATTTGCCACAACGCGTGGCCACGCAGTTTGGGATTTATCAGCATACCCCACCGGGCCAGCCCACCGATACCGGCGGCCACGCGCTGCACCTGTGAGCTCTATGTTCTCCATGAGATTATCATGTTTCTTGTTGCTTATGATGATCTCATTGCGCTTATGATGATTCTTGTTGCTTATGCCTTGCAGGATGAGCCGGCAGAAGAATCAGTCGATCACAAACTGGGGAGAGGAGCATAAGACTCATGTGACAGAGTGGAACCGATGGAGGTGGTGTAAAGACGTGGAGAGGAGAGTGACTAACTGGGATGATTACCTGGGCCGACACATGAGGTGGTACGATGATGGCCAGAAGCACCGTCTTCATCTCAGGCCTCGATGGACGGCGGAAGACATCGTGGAGCTGGAGTGGGCTGACCCCGATGAACAGGCATACCAGACCGGCATCAGAGACATGCACAGTGGATTTAGGGAGTTTGCACCCCTCATCAACAGAGTGGTACATTTGAACCGATGGTCGTATTTAAAATATTTTATTCGTCAACGTGACTGACTTATGCCGTTGCAGTCCGGTGAGCTGAACAGATGCATCTTTGAAGCCTCAGATGCACTAGGTCATCTTCCCGGGAGCGTACAATCTGAGACCAGAGTCAGGGGGACGATGAAGGTACAATTTCAGCCTCCTCGGAACAGATGCATCTTGTTCACTTGCAGTCAGTCGATCTGATACTTATTATGACCTTGCTTCATTGTGAGTGCAGAAGTTCGTGCAGCGTTGTCGCAAGCTGGTAGGGCTGCTTGGGTGTGCTGGAGCTGGGTCAGTTGAAGCTTATCAGCCTGTAGCCACACAGGGTCTCATCGGCTCATCGAGCCATGCTCCCTCGTCGTCCAGGTTGGTTGGGGAGGAGGAGGAGGAAGAGGATGAGGATGAGGAGGCCACACATGAAGAAGAGGAGGGGGAGGAGGATGACAGCAACGGGGAGGAGGAGTACGATGAAGATTATGGACCTCCACCAACTCAAACATCTCAGGCATCTCAGCTGCCGAAGAGGAATTCGAAGAAGAAGGCTTTGCTGAGTCCGGACCCTTTCCAGAGACCGGTTCCTCGCCAGCCCAAGAAGAAGACCGAAGAGACTCGTTCAAAGAGTAACGAGGACCGTACCTCCAAGAGGGGAAGGAGCAACTGATTATGCTCTTCGATACTTGGCTCTTTTAGTTTGGTTGAACTTGTCTAGTGGTTGTGAAACTATGTGGAACTATGTGTTTGCTATTTGTGGATCTATGTGTTTGAAATGTTCTATGCACTTCAAGTTATCTTAATATGGATCTACGTGATGCCCAAATTTAATTGTTTAAAATCTATGATATTGTTGTTATATTTGTGAAACTTGCTGTGATATTGAATTTGAAAACAAGCAACCAAATGAACTTGAAAAAACAAAACAGAGGACCCTACCGCCAGGAAACCTGGC
>NC_041385.1:711337756-711463826 GCF_002162155.2 Triticum dicoccoides
CTTGCTGTGATATTGAATTTGAAAACAAGCAACCAAATGAACTTGAAAAAACAAAACAGAGGACCCTACCGCCAGGCAACTGATTATGCTCTTCGATACTTGGCTCTTTTAGTTTGGTTGAACTTGTCTAGTGGTTGTGAAACTATGTGTTTGCTATTTGTGGATCTATGTGTTTGAAATGTTCTATGCACTTCAAGTTATCTTAATATGGATCTACGTGATGCCCAAATTTAATTGTTTAAAATCTATGATATTGTTGTTATATTTGTGAAACTTGCTGTGATATTGAATTTGAAAACAAGCAACCAAATGAACTTGAAAAAACAAAACAGAGGACCCTACCGCCAGGAAACCTGGCGGTAGGGTTACACAACCTACCGCCAGACACCATGGCGGTAGGGTGAACCTACCGCCAGGGCCCTTGCATATTTCGTTACAGAAACTTTATACGGCAAAACGTAGGACCCCACCGCCAGGCACCCTGGCGGTAGGGTCAGACAGCCTACCGCCATGGGTCCTAGCATATTTCGTTACAGAATGCATGTACGGCAAAACCCTGCCACACCTTACCGCCAGAGCACCTGGCGGTAGGGTTAGACATCTTACCGCCAAGTTGTCTGGCGGTAAGGTACTTATCCACGTCAGTGCGCGGTGACGGCCGTCGTCCCCCTCCGTCACACCCTACCGCCATGGTGCCTGGTGGTAGGCTGTCTAACCCTACCGCCAGGAGCTCTGGCGGTAGCAAAAGGGTCAAATCCCAAAAATATTTCAAAGTGGGGTCAGATCCTGAATTTGTTTAGGAAAAGGGTCAAAACACGAAATTTAGCCTCGATCCCCACGGCAGCTGCTTCCCCTGCGCCGTGCGCCGGCGGTAGCGACAGAAGTTTGCATGCATCACCGTGTGTGTGCTACTGGAGCAGATCCAATTGTGTGTGTGTGTGTGTGCGCGCGCGCACGCGCTACTGAACGCTCAACCAGATCAAATGATCAGCCACGGGCAAATTTTTTTTAGAACGACGGCAGAAGGTTTGTCTTTCCATTAAATTAAAGGAAGTTATAATTGCTTGGTTAATTATGGAACGACACCGATACAAACAGGGCAAGCCCTCTCGGAATCACGACATCCAGACTCATCGATAGAAGATGCCCATGTTGCGTACCCAATCTAATTCGTTCGATTATCTCACTGGCGGTACAATTCTCGAGTGGATTGGGGTTTTTTTTTGAAACGAAAGGGGTTGCCCCCCTGCCCCAACTTTTTATTGAAAAAGCAAAGGCAACCAACGAACAGAGTTTACAGCTCTCGGCTCTAGCCAGAAGTAGCCACAGAAGAATATTACAGACTCAAACACCAAACAGTTTTTTTAAAATCCACATAGAGAACTACGGAACAGCCCATATAGGAACTACAAGCGCAGAGGCACTGAACTCCCTACAGGCGCATCTTCACGCCAGGCAATTCTAAGCAACTCCCCGCGATGATGGTCGAGCAGCTTCAAGCATTGGAGGAGTAGCACAGCTTGGGATTCCACGCACAAGATCTTCCATTAATATATATGTCTCCCCACCATCTCCAGTACACATTTGATGCTTCTCCATCTTCGCCCCTGGAACAACATTTCATTTTGAAACAACCATAAGCTCCATAAGGTAGCAGCAAAAATCAAATTTACAGCATCAAAACTTTTTTTCTTCTTCCAAAAAGGAAGCAGTGACTCAAACGAATCAAGTACAGGCATTTTGGTACAATCAGTTATCACCAGCCAAACTTGTCGAGCCACTACACATTCAAAAAACAGATGTTGGAGGCTTTCAGGTTCACAGCAGAAGACACAAGTCAGATCTTCCACATGCTGGTGTTTAGCCAGATTGTCCCTAGTCAGATTCTTATTATTCACAATCAGCCATAGAAAAACATGGATATTAGGGGGAACTTTGATCTTCCAAATATAATCCCTCCAGATAGAGACCATGCCCCCCCCCAATTAATCATCTTATACATAGATTTAACAGAGTATAACCCTTTACTTTCCAAGGACCAAACAGGCTTATCAGCCAAGTTGTTAAAAGGAACACTTTTAACCATATTGAGCAGTTCATTCCAAGAACACAAGATATCTTCACTAACACACCTTCTAAAGGTCAGCTGGAGATTCTCCCCATCCCACACCTGAGCCACAGAGGCATCTTGTTGTTGACATATCACAAAAAGATCCCAAAAGCTAGTCTTGAGTGAACAATCACCCACCCAGGTATCATGCCAAAAGGAAATATTTCTCCCACTCCCAGGAACCCATCTATAAAAAGTTTTGGCAGCAGAGCAAGCCCAGGTGAAACTCTTCCAGAAGGGAGAGCCTACCCCCGCCTTAGCCCAAAGTATGTTTGGTCTATTCACATTATACTTGTACTCCAACAATTTCTTCCAGTCACTATCCCTATCATCAAAAAAGCGTTTACTCCAGGCAGCAAGCAGGGACATATTGAATTCCCTAAGATTGGGGACCCCCAAACCACCCCATTCTTTCCTTTGGAAGACCATCCCCCACTTGGCAAGGTGGTACTTATGGTTGTCTCCAACATTACCCCAGAAAAAATGAGCCATTTGAGAAGTAATAACATCAATAGCCCACTTAGGAAATTTCATAATAGACATTAAGTAGGTAGGAATACTGGCTATGCAGATAGTAAGTAAAATCAGCTTGCCCCTATAAGACAAATGTCTACCCAACCACCCAGCAATTTTCCTAATAATTCTATCAATAATGGGTTGAATATCTTCTCTTCTAAGCTTCTTGAAGTGAAGAGGAACCCCAAGATACTTAAAGGGGAAATCCCCAATTTGACAATAAAAGATCTGGGTAAATTCCTTAGCAGTCTCCTCATCCAGGTTGATGGTATGCAAGTCACTTTTGTGGAAATTGATACAAAGACCAGAAAGTTTTTCAAAGCAAGCCAGGATCCACTTCAAGTGTCTGGCATGGTCAGCAGAAGCATCCAAGAACAGTAGTGTATCATCAACATACTGCAGGCTGACCACACCACCAGGCACAACATGAGGCAGAAGCCCTTTGATCAGGTTATGACTAGTGGCTTTCTTAAGGATTGGGGGTTCAGAAGGACGAAGGAGTGGGGAAGGGGAAAGAGTGGGGAAGGGGAAAGAGGTTGTTTAGTCTTTAAGATCGCCATAACACACACACACACACACACACACACACACACACACACACACAAACACACACACACACACACTGGCCACACCTGCCTTATCGTCACAGCTCCTACGTTTTTTCTTGGAGGGCGTCATAGTTTTTTTAGGGGTGAGGGGCGTCATAGCTACCACGTGGCTGGGTCGAACCTGGAGCTGGGTCTTCTCTGCCTCTTATTGATTTAAGCCCATGGAAAATTGTAGGGATTGTTTTTTGAAATGTCCCTCATGGTACATGCATTTTTCACATTTTAAGCCTATGGCAAAAGTTTCTTAAGCCCATGCCAAATCTGTATATATTTTGGCATTGTATCTTAGCCGCATGGCAATTTCTGTCATGTTTTTGTGTACACCAAAATTTCTGTAAATTTTCCATGTATAAGAATGTATAAATTGCCCATGGGACAAGTTTTAAAATTCCTAGAATTACCATGTGGACATTTCAAAGATTTATAAACTTTTGACATTCCTTTTGTTTTACGAAAATTGATTTAAGCCCATGGCAAATTGCAGTAGTTGTTTTTTGAAATGTCCCTTAAGGTACAAGCATTTGACATTTTAGGCCTATGGCTAAATTTGATGAAGTCCATGGAAAATCTGTAAATATCTTGGAATTGTGACTTAGTCACATGGCAACTTTTGTCATCTTTTGTCTACACCAAAATATGTGTAAATTTGCCATGTACAAGAATATATAAATTTTCCATGTGACAAGTTCTAAACATCCTAGAATTGCTATGCGAACATTTCAAAGATTTATACACTTTTGCCATGTTTTTTCTTTTGGGCAAATTGATTTAAGCCCATGGCAAATTGCAGTAATTGTTTTATGAAATGTCCCTCATGGTACAAGAATTTGACATTTTAGGCCTATGGCAAAATTTGATTAAGCCCATTGAAAATATGCAGATATTTTGGAATTGTATCTTAGTCACATGGCAATTTGTGTACACCAAAATATTGGTAAATTTGCCATGTAAAAAATTTATAAATTTGCCATGTGACAAGGTTTGCACTTCCTAGAATTGCCATGTGGACATTTAAAATATTTATACACTTTTGTCGTTTTGGGGGAAAACGAATTGTTCTTTATGAATTTGCTATGTGACCAAATATGAAACTTGCCATGCTATGAACAAATTCCATAAACTTACCTTGTGACTAGTACCCCCAAAAATTCATTCCACCATGATATGCACATTTGCCATCATTTAGATTGCAAACTTTGTCTAAACTTGCCATGAGATGTGTACACAAAAAAAAATCTGATATCAACATTTTACCTTTTTAAAAGAACATGGCTATTTTTACTTTGTAGCATAATTGTTTTACACTACTGGCATGACAAAATTTACTATTCTACTTGCCACGGTAAATTTACTTCTATTGACATGAAAATTTACCTATATCACCGTGCCAAATTTTAACTTTTATCGCCATGACAATTTTTACTTTTTATTCCCATGGCAAATTTAAATTTATTGCCACGGCAAAAGTATCTATACTGCCATTGCAAATTTACTTTTACATACATGTCAAATTTTACTTTAATTGGTCATGGAAAATTATTGTTTATTTTTGTCATGCCAATTTAACTTGTGTGAACTATGGCAAAATTTACTTTTTTAACACCATGGCGAATGTCACTTCTTTTTGCGGGAAACTGTCAATCTATTCATCTTCAATTATGATAGTACAATGAACACCAGAAATAATAAAAATTATATCAAGATTCATATACCACCTAGCAACGACTACAAACACAGAAATGAGCTGAAGGCGTGCCGCCGTCATCGCCCCTCCCTCGCCAGAGCCGGACACAACTTGTTCTAGTAGACAGTCGGGAAGTCGTCGTGCTAAGGTCCCGTAGGATGAAGAGACGTTTAGGTCGAAAGGATCCAACCTGAAGATACATGAACAAAGAATAACAAAGACCGGATCCGGGCGGATCCACCAGAGACAACCACCGGCCAAATCCCGCAAGATCCGCCAGAGGTACATCTCCACACGCCCTCTGACGATGATAGACACACAACTGGGATGGGGGCTAGGCGGGGAGATCTTATTCCATCTTCAAGAAGCCGTCGTCGTCTCGTTTTCTTGAGTAGGATACAAACTCTAACAAAACTTGAAGAAGCACCTAAAAATGGAGCCCTCCCATCGGCAAGGGCCGGGTCCACCGCGCACCCATAGCCTTAAGGCCACATGAGACATGGGAGATCGGTGGCGGCGCCGACGGGAGGCAGAAAGCCTAGTAGCCTTTCTGAAAGAACATGCGGTGCCCCCATGTTTGGTTTTGGTAATTGATGACAATCTCTATGGACTAATTGTTGCCTTGAGTTATATTTGAAGGTTTTGTCCATAGGCTTTTCTTGGAGTACATGTGTTGGTTTCAAGGAGAGTTTGTGTCGACCAAAGTGCTACTCAAGGAATTACCTAGAGTTTGGTCTTGTGAGAGGTTGATCAAGACTAAGTCAAAGAGTGAATCAAGTTGATCAACACACAAAGCATAGAAGATGTACCGAGAGGGATCAAGTGATCCCATGGTATGGTAAGCATTGTCAATTACGCTTTGTGTACTAACCCGTGGTCTTCGTGAGAGTTCTTTGTGGGGTTAGGTTGCGGTGTGCAAGTTTGAGTGGAGCATCACAAAGATATCAAATGCTTAAAGCTTGCCATCCATTTTGGTGTCAATGGACTTGTGAAGATGTGCCGAAGGGTGGCTCACCCATAGTGGAGTATGGGGGAACAATCATATAGTCTTCACTGACCCAATGCTATCAAGAAAGGTGGTCCATCTTGAGGAGGACAAGATCGTCATCATCTAGCTCAAGTGGATCATGTGCAAGGCAAAGGTTTGCCCTTGATAGGTTTTCTAGTTTACCGGTCTCATGGTGGTAGTTGGGAGACCGGGTTTTAGGATCGATTGCCATACTATCAAGGGAGGCTCTCGATGAGTAGCTTGATCGTATCATTCGTAGAGAGCTCAAACCATTGCATCCTTGCATCATCTTTCTTGGTTCTTGTTGTTGGGGAACGTTGCAGAAAATAAAAATATTCTACGCTTCACCAAGATCAATCTATGGAGTCATATAGCAACGAGAGAGAGGAGTGCATCTACGTACCCTTGTAGATTGCGAGCGGAAGCGTTCAAGAGAACGGGGTTGATGGAGTTGTACTCGTCGTGATCCAAATCACCGAAGATCCTAGTGCCGAACAGACGGCACCTCCACGTTAAACACACGTATGGTTGGGGAAGACGTCTCCTCCTTCTTGATCTAGCAAGGGGGAAGGAGAGGTTGATGGAGATCCAGCAGCACGACGGCGTGGTGGTGCAAGTAGCGGGGAATCTCGGCAGGGCTTCGCCAAGCTCAGCGAGAGGGAGAGGTGTTGCGGGGGGAGAGGGAGGCGCCAGGAACTAGGGTGCTCAGCCCTCCCTCCCCCTCCTCTTTATATAGTGTCCCTGGGGGGGCGCCGCCCCCCTGGAGATCCAATCTCAAGGGGGGTGGCGGCCAAAAGGGGGAACTTGCCCCCCCCCAAGTCAGGTGGGGCGCCCCCCACCCCTAGGGTTTCCAACCCTAGGCGTAGGGGGAGGCCCAAGGGGGGCGCACCAGCCCACCAGGGGCTGGTTCCCTTCCCACTTCAGCCCATGGGGCCCTCCGGGATAGGTGGCCCCACCCGGTGGACCCCCGGGACCCTTCCGGTGGTCCCGGTACAATACCGGTGACCCTCGAAATTTCCCGATGGCCGAAACTGGACTTCCTATATACAAATATTCACCTTCGGACCATTCTGGAACTCCTCGTGACGTACGGGATCTCATCTGGGACTCCGAAAAACTTTCGGGTTACCGCATACTAATATCTCTACAACCCTAGCGTCACCGAACCTTAAGTGTGTAGACCCTACGGGTTCGGGAATCACGCAGACATGACCGAGACAGCTCTCCGGCCAATAACCAATAGCGGGATCTGGATACCCATGTTGGCTCCCACATATTCCACGATGATCTCATTGAATGAACCACGATGTCGAGGATTCAAGTAATCCCGTATACAATTCCCTTTGTCAATCGGTACGTTACTTGCCCGAGATTCGATCGTCGGTATCCCAATACCTCGTTTAATCTCGTTACCGGCAAGTCACTTTACTCGTACCGTAATGCATGATCCCGTGACCAACCACTTGGTCACATTGAGCTCATTATGATGATGCATTACCGAGTGGGCCCAGAGATACCTCTCTGTCGTACGGAGTGACAAATCCCAGTCTCGATCCGTGTCAACCCAACAGATACTTTCGGGGATACCTGTAGTATACCTTTATAGTCACCCAGTTACGTTGTGACGTTTGGTACACCCAAAGCACTTCTACGGTATCCGGGTGACACGATCTCATGGTCTAAGGAAATGATACTTGACATTGGAAAAGCTCTAGCTAACGAACTACACGATCTTGTGTTATGCTTCAGATTGGGTCTTGTCCATCACATCATTCTCCTAAGTGTATGGGTGTTCGATTCATCACAATACAAAGTGATTTGCCCGTTATCAATGACATCCAATGTCCATAGTCAGGAAACCATGACTATCTGTTGATCAACGAGCTAGTTAACTAGAGGCTCACTAGGGACATGTTGTGGTCTATGTATTCACACATGTATTACGATTTCTAGATAACACAATTATAGCACGAATAATAGACAATTATCATGAACAAGGAAATATAATAATAATCATTTTATTATTGCCTCTAGGGCATATTTCCAATAGTCTCCCACTTGCACTAGAGTCAATAATCTAGTTACATTGTGATGAATCGAACACCCATACAGTTCTGGTGTTGATCATGTTTTGCTCACGGAAGAGGTTTAGTCAACAGATCTGCGACATTCAGATCCGTATGCACTTTGCAAATATCTATGTCTCCATCTTGAACATTTTCACGAATGGAGTTGAAGCGACGCTTGATGTGCCTGGTCTTCTTGTGAAACCTGGGCTCCTTGGCAAGGGCAATAGCTCCAATGTTGTCAAAGAAGAGAGTGATCGGCACCGACGCATTGGGTATGACTCCTAGGTCGGTTATGAACTCCTTCATCCATATTGCTTCATGCGCTACCTCCAAGGCTGCCATGTACTCCACTTCACATGTAGATACTGCCACGATGCTTTGCTTGCAACTGCACCAGCTTACTGCCCCACCATTCAAAATATACACGTATCCGGTTTGTGAATTAGAGTCATCCAGATGTGTGTCGAAGCTAGCGTCGACGTAACCCTTTACGACGAGCTCTTCATCACCTCCATCAATGAGAAACATATCCTTAGTCCTTTTCAGGTACTTCAGGATATTCTTGACCACTGTCCAGTGTTCCATGTCGGGATTACTCTGGTACCTTCCTACCAAACTTACGGCAAGGTTTACATTAGGTATGGTACACAGCATGGCATACATAATTGACCCTATAGCAGAGGCATAGGGGATGACACTCATCTTTTCTCTATCTTCTGCCGTGGTCGGGCATTGAGCCGAGCTCAATTTCACACCTTGCAACACAGGAAAGAACCCCTTCTTGGACTGATCCATATTGAACTTCTTCAATATCTTATCAAGGTATGTGCTTTGTGAAAGACCTATGAGGCGTCTTGATCTATTCCTATAGATCTTGATGCCTAATATGTAAGCAGATTCTCCAAGGTCATCATTGAAAAACACTTATTCAAGTAGGCCTTAATGTTGTCCAAAAGTTCTATATCATTTCCCATCAAAAGTATGTCATCTACATATAATATGAGAAATGCTACAAAGCTCCCACTCACTTTCTTGTAAACGCAGGCTTCTCCATAAGTCTGCATAAACCCAAACGCTTTGATCATCTCATCGAAGCAAATGTTCGAACTCCAAGATGCTTGCACTAGCCCATAAATGGATCGCTGGAGCTTGCATACCTTGTTAGCATTCTTAGGATCGACAAAACCTTCCGGCTGCATCATATACAGTTGTTCCTTAAGATAGCCGTTAAGGAATGTCGTTTTGACATCCGTTTGCCATATCTCATAATCATAGTATGCGGCAATTGCTAACATGATTCGGACGGACTTTAGCTTCGCTACGGGAGAGAAAGTCTCATCCTAGTCAACCCCTTGAACTTGTCGATAACCCTTAGCGACAAGTCGAGCTTTATAGATGGTAACATTACCATCCGCGTCCGTCTTCTTCTTAAAGATCCATTTGTTTTCTATCGCTCGCCGATCATCGGGCAAGTCTGTCAAAGTCCATGCTTTGTTTTCATACATGGATCCTATCTCGGATTGCATGGCTTCAAGCCATTTGTTGGAATCTGGGCCCGCCATCGCTTCTTCATAGTTCGAAGGTTCACCGTTGTCTAACAACATGATTTCTAGGACAGGGTTGCCACACCATTCTTGTGTGGAACATGTCCTTGTGGACCTACGAAGTTCAATAGCAACTTGATCCGAAGTACCTTGATCATCATCATTAACTTCCTCTCCAGTCGGTGCAGGCACCACAGGAACATCTTCCTGAGCTGCGCTACTTTCTGGTTCAAGAGGCAGTACTTCATCGAGTTCTACTTTCCTCCCACTTATTTCTTTCGATAGAAACTCTTTCTCCAGAAAGGACCCGTTCCTGGCAACAAAGATCTTGCCTTAGAATCTAAGGTAGAAGGTATACCCAATGATTTCCTTAGGGTATCCTATGAAGACGCATTTTTCCGACTTGGGTTCGAGCTTTTCAGGTTGAAGTTTCTTGACATAAGCATCGCATCCCCAAACTTTTAGAAACGACAGCTTAGGTTTCTTCCCAAACCATAATTCATACGGTGTCGTCTCAACGGATTTAGACGGTGCACTATTTAAAGTGAATGTAGCTGTCTCTAGAGCGTATCCCCAAAATGATAGCGGTAAATCGGTGAGTGACATCATAGATCGCACCATACCCAATAGAGTGCGATTACGACGTTTGGACACACCGTTACACTAAGGTGTTCCAGGCGGCGTGAGTTGTGAAACGATTCCACATTTCCTTAAGTGCGTACCAAATTCGTGACTTAAATATTCTCCTCCGTGATCTAATCGTAAGAACTTTATTTTTCGGTCACGTTGATTCTCTACCTCATTCTGAAATTCCTTGAACTTTTCAAAGGTCTCAGACTTCTGTTTCATCAAGTAGACATACCCATATCTACTTAAGTCATCAGTGAGAGTGAGAACATAACGATAGCCACCGCGAGACTCAACGCTCATTGGACCGCACACATCAGTATGTATAATTTCCAATAAGTTGGTTGCTCGCTCCATTGTTCCAGAGAACGGAGTCTTGGTCATTTTACCCATGAGGCATGGTTCGCATGTGTCAAATGATTCGAAATCAAGAGACTCCAAAAGTCCATCTGTATGGAGCTTCTTCATGCGTTTGACACCAATGTGACCAAGGCGGCAGTGCCATAGATATGTGGGACTATCATTATCAATCTTACATCTTTTGGTATTCACACTATGAATATGTGTAACATCACGTTCGAAATTCATTAAGAATAAACAATTGACCAACGGGGCATGACCATAAAACATATCTCTCATATAAATAGAACAACCATTATTCTCGGATTTAAATGAGTAGCCATCTCGTATTAAACGAGATCCAGATACAATGTTCATGCTCAAAGCTGGCACTAAATAACAATTATTGAGGTTTAAAACTAATCTCGTAGGTAAATGTAGAGGTAGCGTGCCGACGGCGATCCCATCGACCTTGGAACCATTCCCGACGCGCATCGTCACCTCGTCCTTCGCCAGTCTCCGTTTATTCCGCATCTCCTGTTTTGAGTTACAAATATGAGCAACCGCACTGGTATCAAATACCCAGGAGCTACTACGAGTACTGGTAAGGTACACATCAATTACATGTATATCACATATACCTTTAGTGTTGTCGGCCTTCTTGTCTGCTAAGTACTTGGGGCAGTTCCGCTTCCAGTGTCCGCTTCCCTTGCAATAAAAGCACTCAGTCTCAGGTTTGGGTCCATGCTTTGGCTTCTTCCCGGCAAGTGGCTTACCGGGCACGGCAACACCCTTGTCGTCCTTCTTGAAGTTCTTTTTACCCCTGACTTTCTTGAAACTAGTGGTTTTATTGACCATCAACACTTGATGTTCCTTTTTGATTTCCACCTCCGCTGATTTCAGCATTGAAAATACTTCAGGAATAGTTTTCACCATCCCCTGCATATTGTAGTTCATCACAAAGCTCTTGTAGCTAGGTGGGAGCGACTGAAGGATTCTGTCAATGACCGCCTCGTCCGGGAGGTTAATGTCCAGCTGGGACAAGCGGTTGTGCAACCCAGACATTTTGAGTATGTGCTCACTGACAGAACTATTTTCCTCCATCTTACAACTATAGAACTTGTCGGAGACTTCATATCTCTTGACCCGGGCATGAGCTTGGAAAACCATTTTCATCTCTTCGAACATCTCATATGCTTCGTGTTGCTCAAAATGCTTTTGGAGCCCCGGTTCTAAGCTGTAAAGCATGCCGCATAGAACGAGGGAGTAGTCATCAACACGCGACTGCCAGGCGTTCATAACATCTTGAGTTGCGGGGAAAACGGGTGCTTCACCTAGCGGTGCATCTAGGACATATGCTCTTTTGGCAGCTATGAGGATGATCCTCAAGTTCCGGACCCAGTCTGTGTAGTTTCTGCCATCGTCTTTCTGCTTGGTTTTCTCTGGGAACGCGTTGAAGTTGAGGGCAACATTAGAGTAGGCCATTTGATCTACAAGACATATTGCAAAAGTTTTTACACTAAGTTCATGATAATTAAGTTCATCTAATCAAATTATTTAATGAACTCCCACTCAGATAGACATCCCTCTAGTCATCTAAGTGATCCAGGATCCGAGTCAACTAGACCGTGTCCGATCATCACGTGAGGCGGACTAGTCATCATCTGTGAACATCTTCATGTTGATCGTATCTTCTATACGACTCATGTTTGACCTTTCGGTCTCTTGTGTTCCGAGGCCATGTCTGTACATGCTAGGCTCGTCAAGTCAACCTACGTGTTTTGCATGTGTAAATCTGTCTTACACCCGTTGTATGTGGATGTTAGAATCTATCACACCCGATCATCACGTGGTGCTTCGAAACAACAAAATTTCGCAACGGCGCACAGTTAGGGGGAACACTTTCTTGAAATTATTATGAGGGATCATCTTATTTACTACCGTCGTTCTAAGCAAATAAGATGCAAAAAACATGATAAACATCACATGCAATCAAATAGTGACATGATAAGGCCAATATCATTTTGCTCCTTTTGATCTCCATCTTTGGGGCGCCATGATCATCATCGGCACCGACATGACACCATGATCTCCATCATCATGATCTTCATCATCGTGTCTCCATGAAGTTGTTCGCCAAATATTACTTCTACTACTATGGCTAACGGTTTAGCAATAAAGTAAAGTAATTACATGGCGTTTATTCAATGACACGCAGGTCATACAATAATTAAGACAACTGTTGTCATACTCATCGACATGCAAGTCATGATTCCTATTACAAGAAAATGATCAATCTCATACATCACATATATATCATTCATCACATCCTTTTGGCCATATCACATCACAAGGCATATGCTGTAAAAACAAGTTAGACATCCTCTAATTGTTGTTGCATGTTTTTACGTGGATGCAATAGGGTTCTAGCAAGAACGTTTCTACCTACGTCAAAACCACAACGTGATATGCCAATTTCTATTTACCCTTCATAAGGACCCTTTTCGTCGAATCCGATCCGACTAAAGTGGGAGAGACAGACACCTGCTAGCCACCTTATGCAACAAGTGCATGTCAGTCGGTGGAACCTGTCTCACGTAAGCGTACGTGTAAGGTCGGTCCGGGCCGCTTCATCCCATGACGCCGCCGAAACAAGATAAGACTAGTAGTGGCAAGTAAATTGACAAAATCTATGCCCACAACAAAATTGTGTTCTACTCGTGCATAGAGACCTAGCTCATGATGCCACTGTTGGGGAACGTTGCAGAAAATAAAAAATTTCTACGCTTCACCAATATCAATCTATGGAGTCATCTAGCAACGAGAGAGAGGAGTGCATCTACATACCCTTCTAGATCGCGAGCGGAAGCGTTCAAGAGAACGGAGTTGATGGAGTCGTACTCGTTGTGATCCAAATCACCGAAGATCCTAGTGCCAAACGGATGGCACCTCCGTGTTCAACACACGTAAGGTTGGGGAAGACGTCTCCTCCTTGATCCAGCAAGGGGGAAGGAGAGGTTGATGGATTTCCAGCAGCATGACGGCGTGGTGGTGGAAGTAGCGGGGAATCTCGGCAGGGCTTCGCCAAGCTCAGCGAGAGGGAGAGGTATTGCGGGGGAGAGGGAGGCTCCAGGAACCAGGGTGCGCAGCCCTCCCCCCCTCTTTATATAGGGGCCCTGGGGGGGCGCCGGCCCCCTAGAGATCCAATCTCAAGGGGGGGCGGCGGCCAAAGGGGAACTTGCCCCCCAAGTGAGGTGGGGCGCCCCCCACCCCTAGGGTTTCCAACCCTAGGCGGGGGAAGGCCGAAGGGGGGCGCACCAGCCCACCAGGGGCTGGTTCCCTTCCCACTTCATCCCATGGGGCCCTCCGGGATAGGTGTCCCCACCCGATGGACCCCCGGGACCCTTCCGGTGGTCCCGATACAATATCGGTGACCCCCGAAACTTTCCCGGTGGCCGAAACTGGACTTCCTATATACAAATCTGCACCTCCGGACCATTCCGGAACTCCTCGTGACGTCCGAGATCTCATCCGGGACTCCAAACAACTTTCGGGGTTACCGCATACTAATATCTCTACAACCCTAGCGTCACCGAACCTTAAGTGTGTAGACCCTACGGGTTCGAGAATCACGCAGACATGACCGAGACAGCTCTCCGGCCAATAACCAACAACAGGATCTGGATACCCATGTTGGCTCCCACATGTTCCACGATGATCTCATCGAATGAACCACGATGTCGAGGATTCAAGTAATCCCGTATACAATTCCCTTTGTCAATCGGTACGTTACTTGCCCGAGATTCAATCGTCGGTATCCCAATACCTCGTTCAATCTCGTTACCGGCAAGTCACTTTACTCGTACCATAATGCATGATCCCGTGACCAACCACTTGGTCACATTGAGCTCATTATGATGATGCATTACCGAGTGGGCCCAGAGATACCTCTCCGTCATACGGAGTGACAAATCCCAGTCTCGATCCGTGTCAACCCAACAGATACTTTCGGGGATACCTGTAGTATACCTTTATAGTCACCCAGTTACGTTGTGACGTTTGGTACACCCAAAGCACTCCTACGGTATCTGGGAGTTACACGATCTCATGGTCTAAGAAAATGATACTTGACATTGGAAAAGCTCTAGCAAACGAACTACACATCTTGTGCTATGCTTAGGATTGGGTCTTGTCCATCACATCATTCTCCTAATGATGTGATCCCGTTATCAATGACATCCAATGTCCATAGTCAGGAAACCATGACTATCTGTTGATCAACGAGCTAGTCAACTAGAGGCTCACTAGGGACATGTTGTGGTCTATGTATTCACGCATGTATTACGGTTTCCGGATAACACAATTATAGCATGAATAGTAGACAATTATCATGAACAAGGAAATATAATAATAATCATTTTATTATTGGCTCTAGGGCATATTTCCAACACTTGTTCGGTTCTCTTCGTGAGATTTGGAGCTTATGGTCATCTTGATGACAAGCTCGAGTTCATCGAAAATGGAGTTCACATGCTTCTTCTATGATGTTTTCGATGTTGGAGGTTTTGTCGGTTCTTCTCTGTTGGAGGTTTCTCTCCTCTTTTTGTTAGGCATACCTCCCCTGCCTATTCTTTCTTTAACCAGTCGCTATTTTGATGCTACTCGTTGTCTTGTTTCCAACAAGCTTGAGTTTGCTCAATTCGGAGCTCATTTGCAGAAGTTATGGTAGTTATGTTTTTATTGGATCCGTCTGTTGTCTTTAGCTGTGTTTTGTAGGCATTCAAGTGCTAAAGCCTCTGTGGCGTGCGGTAGTACTGCTCAAGGGAGCGGTAGTACCGCAGGGGCCAGTGGTAGTACCGCTCCTGGTGAGCGGTAGTACCGCTGCCTCTAGCCCAGAATGCTGTCACGCACGGAAGTAGGCGCGGAAGTAATTTTTTACTTCCGCGCCCTACGCGGTAGTACTGCTCTTGGTGAGCGGTAGTACCGCTGCATCGTGTCCTGGCACTGTTTCATGTGGTAGTAGGCGCGGATGTAATTTTTTGCATCCCCCCTACGCGGTAGTACCGCTCCTGTGAGCGGTAGTACCGCGCCGACTTTTTCTCTTAGCTAGCTCCAGCGGTTGTAGGCGCGGCAGTTATGCTTTTCTTCTGTGGTCGCGCGGTAGTAACGCAAGGGTAGGCGGTAGTACCGCTCCTGCGGTAGTACTACCCTGTTG
The DNA here is from genome assembly GCF_002162155.2 of Triticum dicoccoides. Classification (NCBI taxonomy): domain Eukaryota; kingdom Viridiplantae; phylum Streptophyta; class Magnoliopsida; order Poales; family Poaceae; genus Triticum; species Triticum dicoccoides. The sequence goes on from NC_041385.1 coordinate 711,353,478, forward strand.
CCCCTCTATAGTGTTGTTTCATTATGCTTCTGCCGCCCTAGCGGCAGTACCGCTCGTAGGAGCGGTAGTACCGCTCTGTGCGGGCTGTGAGCATAACTGTTGGATTTTCCCCCTCCTATAAAAGGGGGACTTCTTCCCCAATGAACCTTATCCTTTGAGCTCATGTTCTTCCCCCATTGTTGACCTTCGAGCTTGCTAACTCTCAATCCCTCCATGGATTCTTGCTAGTTTTTGAGGGAAAAGAGAGAGGAGATCTAGATCCACATTTCCACCAATCACTTTCTCCTCTATGTGAGGGGAACCCCTTGGATCTAGATCTTGGAGTTCTTGGTGTTCTCCTTCTTGTTCTTCCTCTCATTTTCCTCCCTAGCATTAGCTGCTTCACTGGGATTTGGGAGAGAAGGACTTGGGCACTCCGTGTGTCCTTGCCATTGCATTTGGTGCATCGGTTTGAGTTCTCCACGGTGATACATGGAAGTTTCAAGTTGAGAAGCTTATTACTCTTGGGTGTTTGGGCACCCGAGAGCTTGTTCCTCCTGGGTGCCTTGGCGCCCTAGACGGTTGGTGTTGTTCGGAGCTCAACCATTGTGGTGTAAAGCTCCGGGCAAGTGTCAGGGTCTCCAATTAGGTTGTGGAGATCGCCCCAAGAAATTTGACGGGTACCAGTGACCTGTCCCAAGGGTTGCCAAAGTGTATGGGTTCGGTGACCATCCCCAAGGGTTGCCATTTGTACGGGTTCGGTGACCGCCCTCAAGGGTCCCTTAGTGGAATCACGGCATCTTGCATTGTGCGAGGGCGTGAGGAGATTATGGTGGCCCTAGTGGCTTCTTGGGGAGCATTGTGCCTCCACACCGCTCCAAACGGAGATTAGCATCTGCAAGGGTGTGAACTTCGGGATACATCATCATCTCCGCGTGCCTCGGTTATCTCTTACCCAAGCCCTTTACTTATGCACTTTACTTTGTGATAGCCATATTGTTTCTTGTCATATATCTTGCTATCACTTAGTTGTTTATCTTGCTTAGCATAAGTTGTTGGTGCACATAGGTGAGCCTAGTTGTTGTAGGTTTTGTGCTTGACAAATTAACTGCTAGGTTTATTCCTCATTTATTAAGCCTAAACCATTATTATTTTAAAGCGCCTATTCACCCCCCCCCCCTCTAGGCGACATCCATGATCTTTCACTTTCCTTGGAGGAGAGACAAATCATGGCAAAAATCACTTTACATCATGGAAATTTTCCTTTCATCTTTCATGGGAATTTTTGCTTTCACGCGACCATGGTAAATATTGTTTTTGAGGGTTGGTAAATTTATTTTATAAAACATGACAATTACTACCAAGCAATATATGGTACACTTTTTGTGTTCTACTAGTAGATACCCCGCGTGTTGCTGCGGAAATTTGTAGTCTTTTGTTGTGCATCTCTTTAGAGCATAACACAATTCATACACTGGCTATTGGAAGTGTTGAAATGGTGAGCGATACTGCGAGCAAACAAAATTTTAAACCCCTTAGCACACCAAAATAATTGAACATTCATGGAAATAAATGTTATGTAAATACATTCCGACATGCTAAGCAAAACTTGGAAACTTCTATAGCAAAACTATGTGGTGCTCACTTGGTTTAGACAAATGACTTTTCTTACTGAACAAATATTTTTTTTAGAACAAGGAGGAACAACTCGGTTCTATTTTCCATTGAAAATGAAACCATCAGCCAAAAGAAGGGTAACAACGTATGAGAAAGAGCAAGGGAAGATAAATGTACTATATCCAACTGCAAATTCAATACTACACATGCCTATCTGTTCCTATTGCTTGCCTTCTCATCATCAAGTGGGTGAGAGCAAAAAAACTAACCTAACATTAAATTACAATAAAGCGGATTTAGAAAGGATTCCACCAAAAAATCCCAAATTAATCCTGGGCATGTCTAGAAAGAATTGCAAAAATCATACACATAGCCTGGCTTCACAAATGTTAAAACTAATCACCATCAAGTCATATGTTACCACTTACGGAGAGAGGGGCAGAACTGAAGGAATGTGTAACCAAAATGAGAGGAAAACACCAGCCACAAATATTTGAAAATGCACTATTTTTTATCATATAAAAAATCTTACAGAGTACTCCGTATTACTCTGAAGGTGCTGAATTGCACATTAGAAATTCATTAGCTCTACCTGAAAGCATCTCCTTAATTGTTATCCAAGCAGATCAACTAACTCTCTGCAAATTAAGTTGAAACACAATTGAAATGGCTGTACATAAACTTAAAACAGAGAAAATCTGAATAATATAATGCACAAAAATTTGGATGCAAGATGATAGAACCTCGCATGCAATATTGTGTTGAATTTTCCAATCTGCACATCCATACATCTTAGAATTTGTACATGACCACGAGCCACATAACAATCAGTACAAAAAATGAAAAGGTAAGATGCATTTACACTTTTACAGTAGGCCCATAAAGCAAAGATCTGGACAAATATATAACGTGAACTACCTCATAGGCATTCACAGTACGTATGCATCTCTTCCAAAAAAACACATATGCCTTCAGGGGAACAACACAGGCTTAAAGATCTGACCAAATATAATACTGGAACAACTTCATCTTCCCTGCTCCGACAGACTTTGATTGGGGTCCGGCAGACTTGTCAATGCTTGCCATCGATCTGGTACTCTGGATCCATCATGCCACCAAACTACGCTTTGGGGCCGGCAGCCTAGAACTTCCCGGTGCCGGCTACTCCGACTGGAAATCATGGTTTCCACCAGAGCTCACTAAACGTCATTCAGATCAAAGGAGATAGAAAGGGAGAAGAGCTCTCACCTTTGACGCACGTGGTGTTGAAGGAGGACGCTGATGGTGGCACGCATGGTTTGCCGGGAGGTCAGGTCCATGATACGACATATGGTGGTCATGGTGATCCCGAAGGGCGGCAGCGCGCAATTCTCTAATGTCGACGACCAAAGAAGCGTTGGCTGGCGCCTGGCGGCGACGGAATATGAGGAGAAGTATGGCATAAATAAAGAGGGAAGGAGAAGAATTTGGAACAACATGCTGGAGATTTATTGCTAGAGGGGAGATGAAAGGAAGGGGCAACAATCAGTGCGACGGGGAATCAGGCTTCGTTTTCATTGAAAAAAAGAAGTAAAGCTCTGCATGCATTCAATTGCCAAACACAAGCCCTATGTAAAGGATGCATGCATGTATACTACATGAGGAGAATCAATGACGTGGCCAGTTGATGATGTGGATGTGCTGCATGTTGAGAGAATTGGCTGTAGTGGGGATCAACTTCTTAAGAATGTAAGATATGTTGGGGAACCTTGCATCAAATAAAAAATTTCCTACATTCACCAAGATCAATCTATGAGTTCATCTAGCAACGAGAGAGGGGAGTGCATCTACATACCCTTCTAGATCGCGAGCGGAAGCGTTCAAGAGAACGGGGTTGAGGGAGTCGTACTCGTCGTGATCCAAATCACCGGAGATCCTAGCGCTGAACGGATGGCACCTCCACGTTCAACACACGTACGGTCAGCGTGACATCTCCTCCTTCTTGATCCAGCAAGGGGGAAGGAGAGGTTGATGAAGATCCAGCAGCACGACGGCGTGGTGGTGGATGCAGCTGGGTTCCGGCAGGGCTTCGCCAAGCGTTTGCGGGAGGAGGAGGTGTCGCAAGGGGGAAGGGAGGCGCCAGGTGTCAGGGTGCGACTGCCCTCCCACCCCCCCCTCTTTATATAGGGACCCCAAGGGGGCTCCGGCCCTAGGAGATGGGATCTCCTAGGGGGGGCGGCGGCCAAGGGGGGAAACTTGCCCCCCAAGGCGAGTGGAGGCGCCCCCTCCCCTAGGGTTCCCAACCCTAGGCGCAGAGGGGGGCCCAGGGGGGCGCACCAGCCCATCAGGGGCTGGTTCCCCTCCCACTTCAGCCCATGGGACCCTCCGGGATGGGTGGCCCCACCTGGTGGACCCCCGGGACCCTTCCGGTGGTCCCGGTACAGTACCGGTGAACCCCGAAACTTTCCCGATGGCCGAAACTCGACTTCCCATATATAATTATTTACCTCCAGACCATTCCGGAACTCCTCGTGACGTCCGGGATCTCATCCGGGACTCCGAACAACTTTCAGTTTGCTGCATACTCATATCTCTACAACCCTAGCGTCACCGAACCTTAAGTGTGTAGACCCTATGGGTTCGGGAGACACGTAGACATCACCGAGACGGCTCTCCGGTCATTAACCAACAACGGGATCTGGATACCCATGTTGGCTCCCACATGCTCCTCGATGATCTCATCGAATGAACCACGATGTCGAGGATTCAAGCAACCCCGTATACAATTCCCTTTGTCAATCGGTATTTTACTTGCCCGAGATTCGATCATCGGTATCCCAATACCTTGTTCAATCTCGTTACCGGCAAGTCACTTTATTCGTACCATAATGCATGATCCTGTGACCACACACTTGGTCACTTTGAGCTCATTATGATGATGCATTACCGAGTGGGCCCAGAGATACCTCTTCGTCATACGGAGTGACAAATCCCAGTCTCGATCCGTGTCAACCCAACAGACACTTTCGGAGATGCCCGCAGTATACCTTTATAGTCACCCAGTTACGTTGTGACGTTTGATACACCCAAAGTACTCCTACGGTATCCGGGAGTTACACGATCTCATGGTCTAAGGAAAAGATACTTGACATTAGAAAAGCTCTAGCAAAACGAACTACATGATCTTGTGCTATGCTTAGGATTGGGTCTTGTCCATCACATCATTCTCCTAATGATGTGATCCCGTTATCAATGACATCAAATGTCCAAAGTCAGGAAACCATGACTATCTGTTGATCAACGAGCTAGTCAACTAGAGGCTCACTAGGGACATATTGTGGTCTATGTATTCACACGTGTATTATGATTTCCGGATAATACAATTATAGCATGAATAAAAGGCAATTATCATGAACAAGGAAATATGATAATAATCCTTTTATTATTGCCTCCGGGGCATATTTCCAACAGTCTCCCACTTGCACTAGAGTCAATAATCTAGTTACATTGTGATGAATCGAACACCCATACAGTTCTGGTGTTGATCATGTTTTGCTCGCGGAAGAGGTTTAGTCAACGGATCTGCGACATTCAGATCCGTATGTACTTTGCAAATATCTATGTCTCCATCTTGAACATTTTCACGGATGGAGTTGAAACGACGCTTGATGTGCCTGGTCTTCTTGTGAAACCTGGGCTCCTTGGCAAGAGCAATAGCTCCAGTGTTGTCACAGAAGAGAGTGATCGGCCCCGACGCATTGGGTATGACTCCTAGGTCGGTGATGAACTCCTTCATCCATATTGCTTCATGTGCTGCCTCCGAGGCTACCATGTACTCCACTTCACATGTAGATCCTGCCACGACGCTCTGCTTGCAACTGTACCAGTTTACTGCTCCATGATTCAACATATACATGTATCCGATTTGTGACTTAGAGTCATCCAGATCTGTGTCGAAGCTAGCGTCGACGTAACCCTTTACGACGAGCTCTTTATCACCTCCATAGACGAGAAACATGTCCTTTGTCCTTTTCAGGTACTTCAGGATATTCTTGACCGCTGTCCAGTGTTCCTTGCCGGGATTACTTTGGTACCTTCCTACAAAACCTACGACAAGGTTTACATCAGGTCTGGTACACAGCATGGCATACATAATAGATCATATGGCTGAGGCATAGGGGATGACAACCATCTCTTATTTAACTTCTGCCGTGGTCGGGCATTGAGCCGAGCTCAACTCACACCTTGCAACACAGGCAAGCACCCTTTCTTGGACTGATCCATATTGAACTTCTTCAATATCTTATCAAGGTATGTGCTTTGTGAAAGACCTATGAGGCATCTCGATCTATCCCTATAGATCTTGATGCCTAATATGTAAGCAGCTTCTCCAAGGTCCTTCATTGAAAAACACTTATTCAAGTAGGCCTTAATGTTGTCCAAAAGTTCTATATCATTTCCCATCAAAAGTATGTCATCTACATATAATATGAGAAATGCTACAGAGCTCCCACTCACTTTCTTGTAAACGCAGGCTTCTCCATAAGTCTGCATAAACCCAAACGCTTTGATCATCTTATTAAAGCGAATGTTCCAACTACGAGATGCTTGCACCAGCCCATAAATGGATCGCTGGAGCTTGCATACCTTGTTAGCATTCTTAGGATCGACAAAACCTTCCGGCTGCATCATATACAGTTCTTCCTTAAGATAGCCGTTAAGGAATGCCGTTTTGACATCCATCTGTCATATCTCATACTCATAGTATGCGGCAATTGCTAACATGATTCGGACGGACTTCAGCTTCGCTACGGGAGAGAAAGTCTCATCGTAGTCAACCCCTTGAACTTGCCGATAACCCTTAGCGACAAGTCGAGCTTTATAGATGGTAATATTACCATCCGCGTCCGTCTTCTTCTTAAAGATCCATTTGTTTTCTATTGCTCGCCGATCATCGTGCAAGTCTGTCAAAGTCCATACTTTGTTTTCATACATGGATTCTATCTCGGATTGCATGGCTTCAAGCCATTTGTTGGAATCTGGGCCTGCCATCGCTTCTTCATAGGTCGAAGGTTCACCGTTGTCTAACAACATGATTTCCAGGATAGGGTTGCCATACCACTCTGGTGTGGAACGTGTCCTTGTGGACCTACAAAGTTCAGTAGCAACTTGATCCGAAGTACCTTGATCATCATCATTAATTTCCTCTCCAGTCGGTGTAGGCACCACAGGAACATTTTCCTGAGCTGCACTACTTTCCGGTTCAAGAGGTAGTACTTCATCGAGTTCTACTTTCCTCCCACTTACTCCTTTTGAGAGAAACTCTTTTTCCAGAAAGGATTTGTTCTTGGCAATAAAGATCTTGCCCTCGGATCTTAAGTAGAAGGTATACCCAATGGTTTCCTTAGGGTATCTTATGAAGACGCATTTTTCCGACTTGGGTTCGAGCTTTTCAGGTTGAAGTTTCTTGACATAAGCATCGCATCCCCAAACTTTTAGAAACGACAGCTTAGGTTTCTTCCCAAACCATAATTCATACGGTGTCGTCTCAACGGATTTAGACGGAGCCCTATTTAAAGTGAATGTAGCTGTCTCTAGAGCGTATCCCCAAAATGATAGCGGTAAATCGGTAAGAGACATCATAGATCGCACCATATCCAATAGAGTGCGATTACGATGTTTGGACACACCGTTATGCTAAGGTGTTCCAGGTGGCGTGAGTTGCGAAACGATTCCACATTTTCTTAAGTGCGTACCAAATTCGTGACCTAAATATTCTCCTCCACGATCTGATCGTAAGAACTTTATCTTTCAGTCACGTTGGTCCTCTACCTCATTCTGAAATTCCTTGAACTTTTCAAAGGTCTCAGACTTGTGTTTCATCAAGTAGACATACCCATATCTACTTAAGTCATCAGTGAGTGTGAGAACATAACGATAGCCACCGCGAGCCTCAACGCTCATTGGACCACACACATCAGTATGTATGATCTCCAATAAGTTGGTTGCTCGCTCCATTGTTCCGGAGAATGGAGTCTTGGTCATTTTGCCCATGAGGCATGGTTCACATGTGTCAAATGATTCATAATCGAGAGACTCTAAAAGTCCATCAGCATGGAGCTTCTTCATGCGCTTGACACCAATGTGACCAAGGCGGCAGTGCCACAAGTATGTGGGACTATCATTATCAACTTTACATCTTTTGGTATTCACGCTTTGAATATGTGTAACATTACGTTCGAGATTCATTAAGAATAAACCATTGACCATCGGGGCATGACCATAAAACATATCTCTCATATAAATAGAACAACCATTATTCCCGGATTTAAATGAGTAGCCATCTCGTATTAAACGAGATCCAGATACAATGTTCATGCTCAAATTTGGCACTAAATAACAATTATTGAGGTTTAAAACTAATCCCGTGGGTAAATGTAGAGGCAGCGTGCCGACGGCGATCACATCGACCTTGGAACCATTCCCGACGCGCATCGTCACCTCGTCCTTCGCCAGTCTCTGCTTATTCCGCAGCTCCTGCTGTGAGTTACAAATATGAGCAACGGCACCGGTATCAAATACCCAGGAGTTACTACGAGTACTGGTAAGGTACACATCAATTACATGTATATCACATATACCTTTAGTGTTGCCGGCCTTCTTGTCCGCTAAGTATTTGGGGCAGTTCCGCTTCCAGTGACCCTTCCCTATGCAATAAAAGCACTCAGTCTCAGGCTTGGGTCCATTCTTTGACTTCTTCCCGGCAACTGGCTTATCGGGTGCGGCAACATCCTTGCCGTCCTTCTTGAAGTTCTTCTTACCCTTGCCCTTCTTGAACTTGGTGGTTTTATTGACCATCAACACTTGATGTTCCTTCTTGATTTCTACCTCTGCTGACTTCAGCATTGAAAACACTTCAGGAATAGTTTTCACCATCCCCTGCATATTTTAGTTCATCACAAAGCTCTTGTAGCTCGGTGGGAGCGACTGAAGGATTCTGTCAATGACCACCCCGTCCGGGAGGTTAATGTCCAGCTGGGACAGGCGGTTGTGCAACCCAGACATTTTGAGTATGTGCTCACTGACAGAACTATTTTCCTCCATCTTACAGCTATAGAACTTGTCGGAGACTTCATATCTCTCGACCTGGGCATGAGCTTGGAAAACCGTTTTCAGCTCCTCGAACATCTCATATGCTCCATGTTGCTCAAAACGCTTTTGGAGCCCCGGTTCTAAGCTGTAAAGCATGCCGCACTGAACGAGGGAGTAATCATCAGCACGTGACTGCCAAGCGTTCATAACGTCTTGGTTCTCTCGGATGGGTGCTTCACCTAGCGGTCCTTCTAGGACATATGCTTTCTTGTGAGGATGATCCTCAGGTTCCGGACCCAGTTCGTATAGTTGCTGCCATCATCTTTCAGCTTGGTTTTCTCTAGGAACGCGTTGAAGTTCATGTTGACATGAGCATTGGCCATTTGATCTACAAGACATTTTTGCAAAGATTTTAGACTAAGTTCATGATAATTAAGTTCATCTAATCAAATTATTTAATGAACTCCCACTCAGATTTGACATTCCTCTAGTCATCTAAGTGTTACATGATCCGAGTCGACTAGGCCGTGTCCGATCATCACGTGAGACGGACTAGTCATCATCGGTGAACATCTCCATGTTGATCGTATCTTCCATACGACTCATGTTCGACCTTTCGGTCTCTGTGTTCCGAGGCCATGTCTTTACATGCTAGGCTCGTCAAGTTAACCTAAGTGTTTTTGCATGTGTAAAACTGTCTTACACCTGTTGTATGTGAACGTAGGAATCTATCACACCTGATCATCACGTGGTGCTTCGAAACGACGAACTTTAGCAACGACGCACAGTTAGGGGGAAAACTTTCTTGAAATTATTATGAGGGATCATCTTATTTACTACCGTCGTTCTAAGTAAACAAGATGCATAAACATAATAAACATCACATGCAATTAAATAGTAGTGACATGATATGGCCAATATCATATAGCTCCTTTGATCTCCATCTTTGGGGCTAACGGTTTAGCAATAAAGTAAAGTAATTACATGGCCTTAAATCATTCACACGCAGGTCATACAATAATTAAGACAACTCCTATGGCTCCTGCCGGTTGTCATACTCATCGACATGCAAGTCATGATTCCTATTACAAGAACATGATCTCATACATCACAATATATCATTCATCATTCATCACAACTTTTTGGCCATATCACATCACAAAGCAATTGCTGCAAAAACAAGTTAGACGTCCTCTAATTGTTGTTGCATCTTTTACGTGGCTGCAATAGGGTTCTAGCAAGAACGTTTTCTTACCTACGAATAACCACAACGTGATTTGTCAACTTCTATTTACCCTTCATAAGGACCCTTTTCATCGAATCCGCTCCAACTAAAGTGGGAGAGGCAGACACCCTCTAGCCACCTTATGCAACTAGTGCATGTCAGTCGGTGGAACCTGTCTCACGTAAGCGTACGTGTAAGGTCGGTCCGGGCCGCTTCATCCCACAATACTGCTGAAGCAAAATAAGACTAGTAGTGGCAAGAAAGTTGACAACATCTATGCCCACAACAGATTTGTGTTCTACTCGTGCAATAGAGAACTACGCATAGACCTAGCTCTGATACCACTGTTGGGGAACGTTGCATAAAATAAAAAAATTCCTATGTTCACCAAGATCAATCTATGAGTTCATCTAGCAACGAGAGAGGGGAGTGCATCTACATACCCTGGTAGATCGCGAGCGGAAGCGTTCAAGAGAACGGGGTTGAGGGAGTCGTACTCGTCGTGATCCAAATCACCGGAGATCCTAGCGCCGAACGGATGGCACCTCTGCGTTCAACACACATACGATCAGCGTGACGTATCCTCCTTCTTGATCCAGCAAGGTGGGAAGGAGATGTTGATGAAGATCCAGCAGCACGACGGCGTGGTGGTGGATGCAGCTGGGTTCCGGCAGGGCTTCGCCAAGCGTTTGCGGGAGGAGGAGGTGTAGCAAGGGGGAAGGGAGGCGCCAGGTGTCTGGGTGCGGCTGCCCTCCCACCCCCCTCTTTATATAGGGACCCCAGGGGGGCGCCAGCCCTAGGAGATGGGATCTCCTAGGGGGGCGGCGGCCAAGGGGGGAAACTTGCCCCCCAAGGCAAGTGGAGGCGCCCCCTCCTCTAGGGTTCCCAACCCTAGGCGCAGAAGGGGGGCCCAAGGGGGGCACACCAGCCCACCAGGGGCTGGTTCCCCACCCACTTCAGCCCATGAGGCCCTCCGGGATGGGTGACCCCACCTGGTGGACCGCCGGGACCATTCCGGTGGTCCCGATACAGTACCGGTGAACCCCGAAATTTTCCCGATGGCCGAAACTCGATTTCCCATATATAATTCTTTACCTCTGGACCATTCCGGAACTCCTCGTGATGTCCGGGATCTCATCCGGGACTCCGAACAACTTTTGGTTTGCTGCATACTCATATCTCTACAACCCTAGCGTCACCGAACCTTAAGTGTGTAGACCCTACGGGTTCGGGAGACACGTAGACATGACCGAGACGGCTCTCCGGTCAATAACCAACAGCGGGATCTAGATACCCATGTTGGCTCCCACATGCTCCTCGATGATCTCATCGGATGAACCACGATGTCGAGGATTCAAGCAACCCCGTATACAATTCCCTTTATCAATCGGTATTTTACTTGCCCGAGATTCGATCCTCGGTATCCCAATACCTCGTTCAATCTCGTTACCGGCAAGTCACTTTACTCGTACCGTAATGCATGATCCCGTGACCACACACTTGGTCACTTTGAGCAGCTCATTATGATGATGCATTACCGAGTGGGCCCAGAGATACCTCTCCGTCATACGGAGTGACAAATCCCAGTCTCGATCCGTGTCAACCCAACAGACATTTTTGGAGATGCCCGCAGTATACCTTTATAGTCACCCAGTTACGTTGTGACGTTTTATACACCAAAGCACTCCTAGGGTATCCGGGAGTTGCACGATCTCATGGTCCAAGGAAAAGATACTTGACATTGGAAAAGCTCTAGCAAAACGAACTACACGATCTTGTGCTATGCTTAGGATTGGGTCTTGTCCATCACATCATTCTCCTAATGATGTGATCCCGTTATCAATGACATCCAATGTCCATAGTCAGGAAACCTTGACTATCTGTTGATCAACGAGCTAGTCAACTAGAGGCTCACTAGGGACATATTGTGGTCTATGTATTCACACATGTATTATGATTTCCGGATAATACAATTATAGCATGAATAAAAGACAATTATCATGAACAAGGAAATATAATAATAATCCTTTTATTATTGCCTCTAGGGCATATTTCCAACAAGATATGATGGGAATTTTGTAATCCACATTTTTTTGTGTCTTCATGGAGGGGCCGCCACCCATGCCCCCTAGAAAGTAGGGCTCCCCGTCGAGGTATGCGTGAGGATCGCCTCTACCACACAACTGGGAAAGCTCCTATGTGCTGCTCTTTGCGGCAAATTGCCGGACGTACGCATAGACGCATACCTTATTGGGCCGGCCCAAGCTAGCGACCAGCGGAACGGGTACTGTAGCGCGAGTTTGTTGACCTCACCTCTGGTGAAAGAGCCGACTGTGCTAGCCAGTAGACATTATCACAACGAATGTTTACATTGGTAGCGCAACACTATAAACAACCAAAAACAACGGAGATCCATTTTTTTCCTTTTTTCGTGTTTTAATTTTTTTGCTTGAAATTCCAGAAAAATTAGAAAAAAAATAAATATTGAAATTTGCGAACAATTTCGGAAATACCAAAAGCATTTAACACACGCAGATTTTCCGAAACTACTGAAATTTTTTAAAACATGAACAATTTTTGGAAACAGAAACATTTTATGAAATTTGCGAACAATTTTCGAAAACAGGAACAATTTTTGGAAACACGAAAAAAATTGAAAACAGGAACACGATCTGAATCTGTAGAACAAATTTGAGATGAAAAATATTTGGAAACATGAAACTTTTTGAAAACTAGAACATTTTTTGAAAACGATTTTTTTTGAAAACTGAAACATTTTCCAAATTCCAAGAAAAAATTGGATAAACGAACTTTTTTTTAAACTCCTGATTTTTTTTTGGAAACACAAACATTTTTTAAAATTTGCGAACATTTTTTGGAACTACTAAAATTAAAACACGAACATTATTTGAAATTCGCGAGCAATTTTTGAAACTCCTGAACAAAAAGTTAAAAATAAAAAAAATCTGGAAAATTGCAAACAAAGTTTTAAATAGGAACATTTTCTGAAACTCCCGAACAAAATTTGAAAACATTAACATTTTTTCGAAAACAAATTGTGAACAATTATCCAAAAATTGTGAACGGTCTTTGAGATGAAATCTTTTTTTGAAGTTCTTGAACAAATTTTGAAAAATTCTGATAATTGGAACAAAATCATAAAGAAAAGAAAACAAAAACAAAAAAATAATATAGAAACAGAAAAGAAAATATAGAATAGAAACAGAAAAGGAAAAGAAAAACAAAAAATAAAAAATAAAAAGGGACCAGAAAACCAGTCCAAAAAATGGTTCAGCAACCTGCTAGAAGATTCCCAAAACCATTAGAAACCTGGACTGGAACCTTCCTAAAAGTTCCTAAAACCAGATGTAATCTTCTCGTTAGCTATATAGATGGGTCGGCCCAGTCGTTTGGTTAGTATCGTCGCTGTGTGCGTTACCTCGACATTTTGACACAGAGATCGTCGAATAGGAAATTCCCACAACTGGCAACTGTTCTCGTACGAGCGCTGCTACGCACACGACAGTGCTCAGCCGATTCATGCACGATCCCACTAATCTAACCATGTATGCATGGGACAAATGGAGGTAGAACCGCTGGATGAAGCATCGTCATCAATCGGCCAGTTAAGTATCGTCTGCATAGTACTTTCGTTCTCGTACAAGCTGTGTGTCTCCCGAAATCACTAATTAAGGAGTACTCCTTGTAGAGATCGCTCCACTTGTCGCAACCTGAGATTTTTCCTTTTTTCATAGATTCGTTTATTCAAAATGTTTTATCTCTTAAACCGCGCGTCCAAATCTCGAACCGCTTTCACCGTTGGATTCCACGCGTCGAGATCTTCAAAACTAGATCCCATGTTGATAGGTTTTGATGAGAAAAAAATTCACGAAAAAACCCGGACGAAAAAACCGAACCGGGAGCACGGGTTTTTCCCTTTCCGAAAGAGGCACGGACGTGCCTCTGACGAAATCACAACCGTGCCTCTCACGAAAGAAAAAAAACAGAAAATGTGTTTTTGTCTATTTCCGAGGAGGCATGGCCGTGACTCTCGCGAAAGCACAACCGTACCTCTCGCGGAAGCAAACCCGTGCCTCTCGTGAAAGAGGAAAAAACAGAAAACATGTTTTTTTTTCGTTTCCAAGAGGCACGGCTGTGACTCTCGCGAAAGCACAACCGTGCCTCTCGCGGAAGCAAAACCATGCCTCTCACAAAAGGAAAAAAAGAAAACACGTTTTTTTCCTTTTTCAAGAGGCACGACCGTGCCTCTCGCGAAAGCACAACCGTGACTCTCGCGAAAAAAATGCCTTTTTTGCGCAAAATTTTTTGGTCCAAAAGTTAGGAAAGACCGGTGGAAGACCAAAACGTAAAATAACCCGGAAAAAACCTGTTTAAAAAGCCAAAAACGCGTGCGAAAAAAATTAAAAAAAACAAAATCCGAAGGGAGCGCCCAAAGTGTGACACGTGGCGAATGGCTGAGAGCGTGCCAAGTGGCACTGATCATTGCGAGGCTCCTGAAGGAGCGCTTGTTATTTCGTTGCTCCATGTGTCTCCACGAAGAAGGCTGGAACATTTTTTACAGCAGACTAGCCCTTGGCCCATGTAGATGGTTAAATGGAAAACTTTGGCGTGCGTATGTTAAAAAAAAACTTTGGCGAACGTATAGACTCATTGCTCCTCGCAAAAAACATGACTCAGTGTAGTTTTCATCTAGATGATTATGCATTTAATTTAGCAAAGTTTTATTCGCTGTCGGTTTCGCTCTACCAAAAATTAGTTTGTCATGCATAATCGGCTCATCACGTGGAAGGGAAATTTAGCTCACAGAAAGGTAACCACAATTTGGCTTGATCTCATGTGCCACCTCCGGCGAGGGATGCTTGTTCTTCCGTGCTATGCGGCTTCATCTCTTCGCGGTGGCGTGTTTATGGTTGAGGACTCCTGTTGGGGATATAACCCCGAGGTGTGACCCGCCCAGGAGGGGCCGGGTTACACCGTTGGCGATTCAATATGAAGAAGGCCCAAGTAGGTCCAAGAAGGTGAAACATGAAGACTTGTTGTGGCTTACAAGGTGGGCATGTTGAACGCCCAAGACCTAGCGGCAGAGTCATGACCCAGAAGATGTGAGCCGCCACGATGGCGACTTGCCTAACAAGGCAGGGCGACTTAGAAACCGAGTTGGTCATGTTGTGTGTTTCGAGTTGGACTCTTGTAAATCCCAGGGCCTCGACTTGTGTACATAAAGGCAAGACCCAGCGGCGGGTTAACTTAAGAAACAATTGATCGAGAGTTAGGTCAAGCGATTTCGCTCCCCTGTAATTGATACTCAAGCAATACAAATTAAAGCAGGACATAGGCTTTTACCTTGTTGTGAGGGGCCGAACCTGGGTAAACTTGTGTCCTTCGCCCTGTCCAACCCCTTCGAGCTAACCTACATTGCGATGGCTCCACGCTTAAGTACTTCCACAAGGACATCTACGGTGACAAATCCATGACTGTTGGCGCCCACTGTGGGGCCAGAGCACGATGGTTTCGAGTTTTTTAAGGGAAATTTCCCAGGAATCGAAGGATACTCCGTGGGCTGGATGACTAAGAGTTGTCGCGGCAAACTCTACATCGACGACGCTGGCTTGGCCTCCGAGGTCGACTCAATTGAGTATGTGTACCGGGCCCCTTTGGTGGAATTCACGTCTTCATGAAGGAAATATGCCCTAGAGGCAATAATAAAGTTGTTATTTTATATTTCTTTATTCATGATAAATG
Organism: Triticum dicoccoides; assembly: GCF_002162155.2. NCBI lineage: Eukaryota > Viridiplantae > Streptophyta > Magnoliopsida > Poales > Poaceae > Triticum > Triticum dicoccoides. The sequence continues at coordinate 711,369,133 of NC_041385.1, forward strand.
TTTATTATTCATGCTAGAATTGTATTAATCGGAAACTTGATACATGTGTGAATACATAGACAAAACAACATGTCCCTAGTATGCCTCTACTAGACTAGATCGTTGATCAAAGATGGTTAAGTTTCCTAGCCATGGACATGCGTTGTCATTTGATAACGGGATCACATCATTAGTGGAATGATGTGATGGACAAGAACCATCCGTTAGCTTAGCATAATCATCGTTCAGTTTTATTGCTACTGCTTTCTTCGTGTCAAATATATATTCCTCTAACTATGAGATTATGCAACTCCCAGACACCGGAGGAATGCCTTGTGTGCTATCAAACATCACAATGTAACTGGGTGATTATAAAGATGCTCTACAGGTATCTCCGAAGGTGTTTGTTGGGTTGGCATAGATCGAGATTAGGATTTGACACTCCGAGTATCGGAGAGGCATCTCTGGGCCCTCTCGGTAATGCACATCATATGAAGCCTTGCAAACAATGTGACTAACGAGTTTGTCACGGGATGATGCTCTACGGAATGAGTAAAGAGACTTGCCAGTAACGAGATTGAACTAGGTATGAAGATACCAATGATAGAATCTCGGGCAAGTAACATACTGATGACAAAGGGAATAACTATGTTGACATTGCGGTTCGATCGATAAAGATCTTCGTAGAATATGTGAAAACCAATATGGGCATCCAGGTTCCGCTATTGGTTATTGACCGGAGAGGTGTCTCGGTCATGTCTACATAGTTCTCGAACCTGTAGGGTCCGCACGCTTAACATTCGATGACGATCGATATTATCTGAGTTATGTGTTTTGGTGACCGAAGGTTGTTCGGAGTCCCGGATGAGATCACGGATGGCGAGGAGTCTCAAAATGGTCGAGAGGTAAAGATTGATATATTGGAAGGTAACATTCGGACACCAGAATGGTTTCGGGAAGTTTCAGATAATTTTCGGAGTACCAGGAGGTTATCGGAACCCCCCGGGAATTATTGGGCCTACAAGGGGTGGCCGCACCCCCTCCCATAGGGAGTCCGAATTGGACTAAGGGAGGGGGCGCGCCCCCTTTCCTTCTCCAGTTCTCTCTCCTTTCCCCTTTTCCCCTCCGGAAAGAAGGAAAGGGGGGATCGTACTAGGAGTGGAGTCCTAGTATGACTCCCCCCATGGCGTGCGCCCCTGGTGGCCGGCCTCCTCCCCCTCCTTTATATACGGGGGAAGGGGGCACCCCAAAGACACAAGAATGGTCTTAGCCGTGTGCGGTGCCCCCCTCCACCGTTTACTCCTCCGATAGTATCATCATAGTGCTTAGCCGAAGCCCTGCGTGGATCACATCACCAACACCGTCATCACGTCGTCATGCTAATGGAACTCATTGACTCAATCGACACTCTGTTGGATCAAGAGTTCGAGGGACGTCATCGAGCTAAATGTGTGCAGAACTCAGAGGTGTCGTATGTTCGGTACTTGATCGGTTGATTCAAGAAGACGTTCGACTACATCAGCCGCGTTAAGTTAACACTTCCGCTTTCGGTCTACGAGAGTACGTGGACACACTCTCCCCCTCTCGTTGTTATGCATCTCCTAGATAGATCTTGCGTGAGTGTAGGATTTTTATTGAAATTGCATGCTACGTTTCCCAACAGTGGCATCCGAGCTAGGTCTATGCGTAGATGATATGCACAAGTAGAACACAAAGAGTTGTGGGTGGTGATCGTCATACTGCTTACCATCAATGTCTTATTTTGATTCGGTGGTATTGTTGGATGAAGCGGCCCGGACCAACCTTACATGATCGCGTTCATGAGACCGGTTCCACCAACAGACATGCAACTAGTTTTGCATGAAGGTGGCTAGCGGGTGTTTGTTTCTCCAACTTTAATTGAACCGAATTTGACTGCGGCCGGTCCTTGTGAAGGTTAAAATACCAAACTTGATAAATCACTGTTGTGGTTTTTGTGCCGTAGGTATGTACGGTTCATGCTAGCAGCCCGTAGCAGCCACGTAAAACTTGCAACAAACAAAGTAGAGGACGTCTAACTTGCTTTTGTAGGGCATGTTGTGATGTGATATGGTCAAGACATGATCTGATATAAAGATTGTTGTATGAGATGATCATGTTTTGTAAAAGTTATCAGCAACTAGCAGGAGACATATTGTTGTCGCTTTATTGTATGAAATACAAGCGCTATGTAATTGCTTTACTTTATCACTAAGCGGTAGCGATAGTCGTAGAAGCAATGGTTGGCAAGACGACCACGACGCTACAATGGAGATCAAGGTGTCAAGCCGGTGACGATGGAGATCATGACGTTGCTTCGGTGATGGAGATCATGAGCACAACATGATGATGGGCATATCATGTCACATATTTTGATTACATGTGATATTTATCTTTTATGCATCTTATTTTGCTTAGTACGACGGTAGCATTATAAGATGATCCCTCACTAAAATTTCAAGGTATAAGTGTTCTCCCCGAGTATGCACCGTTGCGAAAGTTCTTCCCACTGAGATACCACGTGATGATCGGGTGTGATAGGCTCTATGTTCAAATACAATGGGTGCAAGCCAGATTTGCACACGCAAAATATTCTGGTTAAACTTGACGAGCCTAGCATATACAGATATGGCCTCGGAACACTAGAGACTGAAAGGTCGAACGTGAATCATATAGTAGATATGATCAACATAGTGTTTTCACCTTTGAAGACTACTCCATCTCACGTGATGATCAGCATGGTTTAATTGATTTGGATCATGTATCATTTGGATGACTAGAGGGATGTCTATCTAAGTGGGAGTTCTTAAGTAATATGATTAAATGAACTTAATTTATCATGAACTTAGTCCTGATAGTTTTTTTTGCATATCTATGTTGTAGATCAATGGCCCGTGCTACTGTTCCTTTGAATTTTAATGCATTCCTAGAGAAAGCTAAGTTGAAAGATGATTGCAGCAACTACACGGACTGGGCCCGTAACTTGAGGATTATCCTCATTGCTGCTTAGAAGAATTATGTCCTTGATGCACCACTCGGCGCAAGGCCTGCTACAGGATCATAAGCTGACGTTGTGAACGCCTGGCGAGCTCGATCTGATGACTACTCGTTAGTTCAGTGTGCCATGCTTTATGGTTTAGAATCGGGACTTCAAAGACATTTTGAACATCATGGACCATATGGGATGTTCCAGGAGTTGAAGTTAATATTTCAAGCAAATGCCCGAGTTGAGAGATGTGAAGTCTCCAACAAGTTCTATAGCTGCAAGATGGAGGAGAACAGTTCTGTTAGTGAGCACATACTCAGAATGTCTGGGTACTACAATCACTTCAAGTGGGAGTTAATCTTCCAGATAATATAGTGATTAACAGAGTTCTCTAGTCACCATCACCAAGTTACTGGAACTTCATGATGAACTATAATATGCAAGGGATGACCAAAGCGATTCATGAGCTCTTCATGATGCTGAAATCGACGAAGGTAGAAATCAAGAAAAAGCATCAAGCGTTGATGATTAAACAAGACCACTAGTTTCAAGAAAAGGGCAAAGGGAAAGATAGGGAACTTCAAGAAGAATGGCAAGCAAGTTGTCACTCCCGTGAAGAAGCCCAAAGCTGGACCTAAGCCTGAAACTGAGTGCTTCTACTGCACAGGAAATGGTCACTAGAAGCAGAAGTACCCAAAAAATGGCGGATAAGAAGGATGGCAAAGTGAACAAAGGTATATTTGATATACATGTTATTGATGTGTACCTTACTAGTGCTCATAGTAGCCCCTGGGTATTTGATACCTGTTCGGTTGCTAAGATTAGTAACTCGAAACAGGAGTTGCAAAATAAATAGAGAGTAATTGAGGGAGAAGTGATGATGTATGTTGGAAGTGGTTCCAAGATTGATATGATCATCATCACACACTCCCTATACTTTCGGGATTAGTGTTGAACCTAAATAAATGTTATTTGGTGTTTGCGTTGAGCATGAATATGATTAGATCATGTTTATTGCAATATTGTTATTCATTTAAGACAGAGAATAATTGTTATTCTGTTTACATGAATAAACCTTCTATGGTCATACACCCAATGTTAATGGTTTATTGAATCTCGATCGTAGTGATACACATATTCATAATATTGATGCCAAAAGATGCAAAGTTGATAATGATAGTGCAACATATTTGTGGCACTGCCATTTAGGTCATATCGGTGTAAAACGCATGAAGAAACTCCATAAAGATGGACTTTTGGAATCACTTGATTATGAATCATTTGATACTTGAGAACCGTGCCTTATGGGCAAGATGACTAAAACTCTGTTCTCTGGAACAATGGAACGAGCTAGTGACTTATTGGAAATAATACATACCGATGTATGCGGTCCAATGAGTGTTGATGCTCGTGGCGGGTATCATTATTTTCTAACCTTCACAGATGACTTGAGCAGATATGGGTACATCTACTTAATGAAACACAAGTCTGAAACATTTGAAAAGTTCAAAGAATTCCAGAGTGAAGTGGAGAATCATCATAACAAGAAAATAAAGTTTCTATGATCTGACTGTGGAGGAGAATATTTGAGATACGAGTGTGTCCTTCATTTAAAACAATGTGGAATAGTTTCACAGCTCACGCCACCTGGAACACCACAACGTAATGGTGTTTCCGAACGTCGTAACTGCACTTTATTAGATATGGTGCGATCTATGATGTCTCTTACCGATTTATCACTATCGTTTTGGGGTTATGCATTAGAGACAACTGCATTCACTTTAAACAGGGCACCGTCAAAGTCCGTTGAGACGACACATTATGAACTGTGGTTTGGCAACAACCTAAGCTGTCGTTTCTTAAAGTTTGGGGATGCGATGCTTATGTCAATAGGCTTGAGCCCGATAAGCTCGAACCCAAATCAGAGAAATGTGTCTTCATAGGATACCCAAAGGAAACTATTGGGTACACCTTCTACCACAAGTCCGAAGGCGAGATTTTTGTTGCTAAGAACGGAACCTTTCTAGAGAAGGAGTTTCTCTTGAAAGAAGAGAGTGGGAGGAAAGTAGAACTTGATGAGGTAATTATACTTGCTCTCAATTTGGAAAGTAGCTCATCTGAGAGAAACTGTTCCCGTGATGCCTACACCAACTAGGGAGGAAGTTAATGATAAAAATCATGAAACTACAGATCAAGTTGCTACAGAACCTCGTAGGTCTAGCAGAGCACGATCCGCACCAGAGTGGTACAGTAATCCTGTTCTGGAAGTCATGTTACTTGACCATGACGAACCTATGAACTATGAAGAAGCTATGATGAGCCTAGATTCCGATAAATGGCTTGAGGCCATGAAATCTGAGATAGCATCCATGTATGAGAGCAAAGTGTGGACTTTGGTGGATCTGCCCGATGATGGGTGACCCATAGAGAATAAATAGATCTTCAAGAAGAAAACTGACGCTGATGGTTATGTCACTGTCTATAAAGCTCGACTTGTTGCAAGGGGTTTTCGACAAGTTCAAGGAGTTAACTATGATGATACGTTCTCACCCGTAGCGACACTTAAGTCTGTCTGAATCATGTTAGCAATTGCCGCATTTTTTTATGATTATGAAATCTGGCAAATGGATGTCAAAATTGCATTCCTTGATGTATTTCTTAAAGAAGAGTTGTATATGATGCAACCAGAAGGTTTTGTCGATCCTAAGGGTGCTAACAAAGTGTGCAAGCTCCAGCGATCCATTTATGGACTGGTGCAAGCATCTCGGAGTTGGAATATACGCTTTGATGAGGTGATCAAAGCATATGGTTTTATACAGACTTTTGGAGAAGCCTGTATTTATAAGAAAGTGAGTGGGAGCTCTATAGCATTTCTAATATTATATGTGGATGACATATTGTTGATTGGAAATGGTATCGAATTTCTAGATAGCATAAAAGGATACTTGAACAAGAGTTTTTCAATGAAAGACCTTGATACGTCTCCAATGTATCTATAATTTATGAAGCATTCATGCTATTATATTATCTGTTTTGAATGATTACGGGCTTTATTATACACTTTTATATTATTTTGGGACTAACCTATTAACCAGAGGCCCAGCCCATATTGCTATTTTATTGCCTGTTTCAGTATTTCAAAGGAAAGGAATATCAAACGGAGTCCAAACGGAACGAAACCTTCGGCAGCGTGATTTTTTGGAAGAATATCATCCAGGAGACTTGGAGTTCAAGCCAGGGGAGCTTCGAGGAAGCCAGGAGATAGGAGGGCGCGCCCCCCTGTCTCGTGGGCCACTCGAGCACCCCCCGACCAACTTCTTTCGCCTATATAGTCCCATATACCCTAAAAACATCGGAGGAGAAGATAGATCGGGAGTTCCGCCGCCGCAAGCCTCTGTAGTCACCAAAAACCTCTCGGGAGCCCGTTCCGGCACCCTGACGGAGGGGGAATCCATCACCGGTGGCCATCTTCATCATCCCGACGCTCTCCATGACGAGGAGGGAGTAGTTCACCCTCGAGGCTGAGGGTATGTACGAGTAGCTATGTGTTTGATCTCTCTCTCTCTCTCTCTCGTATTCTCTCTCGTGTTCTCTCTATGGCACGATCTTGATGTATCCCAAGTTTTGCTATTATAGTTGGATCTTATGATGTTTCTCCCCCTCTACTCTCTTGTGATGAATTGAGTTTTCCCTTTGAAGTTATCTTATCGGATTGAGTCTTTAATGATTTGAGAACACTTGATGTATGTCTTGCCGTGCTTATCTGTGGTGACAATGGGATATCATGTGCCACTTGATGTATGTTTTGGTGACCAACTTGCGGGTTCCGCCCATGAACCTATGCATAGGTGTTGACACCCATTTTCGTCTTGACTCTCCGGTAGAAACTTTGGGGCACTCTTTGAAGTACTTTGTGTTGGTTGAATAGATGAATCTGAGATTGTGTGATGCATATCGTATAATCATGCCCACGGATACTTGAGGTGACAATGGAGTATCTAGGTGACATTAGGGTTTTGGTTGATTTGTGTCTTAAGGTGTTATTCTAGTATGAACTCTATGATAGATTGAGCGGAAAGAATAGCTTCATGTTATTTTACTACGAACTCTTGAATAGATAGATCAAAACGGATAACTTTGAGATGGTTTCGTACCCTACCATAATCTCTTCGTTTGTTCTCCGCTATTAGTGGCTTTGGAGTGACTCTTTGTTGCATGTTGAGGGATTGTTATATGATATATCTATGTTATTATTGTTGAGAGAACTTGCACTAGTGAAAGTATGAACCCTATGCCTTGTTTCCTACCAATGCAATACCGTTTACGCTCACTTTTATCATTAGTTACCTTGCTGTTTTTATAATTTCAGAATACAAATACCTTTATCTACCATCCATATTGCACTTGTATCACCATCTCTTCGCCGAACTAGTGCACCTATACAATCTACCATTGTATTGGGTGTGTTGGGGACACAAGAGACTCTTTGTTATTTGGTTGCAGGGTTGCTTGAGAGAGACCATCTTCATCCTACGCCTCCCACGGATTGATAAACCTTAGGTCATCCACTTGAGGGAAATTTGCTACTGTCCTACAAACCTGTGCACTTGCAGGCCCAACAACCTCTACAAGAAGAAGGTTGTGTAGTAGACATCAAGCTCTTTTCTGGCGCCGTTGCCGGGGAGGTGAGTGCTTGAAGGTATATCTTTAGATCTTGCAATCGAATCTTTTTGTTTCTTGTTTTATCACTAGTTTAGTCTATAAAAGAAAACTACAAAAAAATGGAATTGAGATTGTCTCATACGCTTCATCTTTTTAATATCTTTCGTGAGAATGATGGTAAGGAAAATTGTGCTCAAGTGCTAGAAGAAGAAATCTATAAAATGTTTGTCACTAAATCTTTGAATGATGAGCATGATTGCAATGTTGTTAGTATGAACTCTTTGAATATCCATAGTACTAATGATGATTGCACTAGTCATGATGAAAATATCTCTTATGAGCATGTCAACTTTTGTGGAGTGCATGTTTGCATGAACACACCGAATAGAGAAGATATATATTGCAAGAGGCATAAGCATTTAGAAACTAAATTGTTGCAAGAAAAGTTAAATGGGAGTGCTGAAAATTTACATTTCCTTTGCCGTACTTGTGAACTATGCAATGAACATGGTCATCTACATCTCCTATGCAAATTATTTCATGATCGAATCGTGTCCAAAAATTGTGATGATTTGATTTCCCTTGCACATTATAATGAACTTAGTTTGCTTTTGGGTTATGAAGAATTGAAACATTTAACTAAGGATCTTCTAGATTTTGCCCTTAATAAATTCCTTGATATTGATCTAGAGAAGATTTATTTGTATTGTGTGGTGAATTGCATTGAAAATCCTTATATTGCCAATTACATAAAGAAAAGAAAGCAAATAGAAGATGATGAGAATACTAATGAAAGGGAAGAGACTTCCCAATATCCTCCTATTATTTCTTATGATGAATCAGGTATCGAGGAGGAGCCTTCTATTCAACCAATCTCATCAATAAGGAGCTCAAAGAAGATGGTCGAACCCACACATAATGTAAAGAAGAAAAGGAAGAGGAGGAGGAGCAAAGGTAAAAAGGTATCCCTCCAAAATGATGTTGCTCCTACTACTCATTGTGATGATGATAATTGCTATACTATTGGTGCTATCCGTACTATTAATGATGAGAGTGATTATGCTTATGATATGAAAAGGCCCAAGCTTTGGGAAGCTATGTTTGATGAGGATGAAATATTTGAGAATATATTTGCTGAAATTAATGTTTGTCCCAAGCTTGGGGAAGCTATGTTTAATGAATATGATATTTTTAGCCTCCCAAGTTTTGATATGCAAAGTTGTTATGATGATAGCATGCCTCTTTATGATGATTATATTGATGAAAGTGGGTTTGGAAGAGTGTCAACTTTAGGAAGTAGTGATCCCACTATTTTGGAAGATGTTGAATCTTATTGTGATGAATATGAAAGTGGATTTGGAAGAGTGTCAACTTTATTAAGTGATTCCACTATCTTGGGAGAGGTTTCAATCAATTATGATGAGAACGAAGTTGCTACTTATGATGATTATTGTGATGAAACTTATGCTATAAAAAGTAGTGATGATTATATTTATAAAACTTGTCATGATTATGATTACCCTTTCTCTGAACATTACTCTTTTAATGTGGAAACAATTTATAGTATTCAAGTCTCTTATGATACTCCCACCATTCCGAATGAGAAGAATTTTGCTTATGTGGAGTGTAATAAATTTTCTATGCTTGTAGATCATGAAAAGAATGCTTTAGGTGCTGGTTATACTATTGAATTCATTCATGATGCTACTGAAAATTATTATGAGATAGGAACATATGCTTGTAGGAATAGCAATAATATCAAGTTTCCTCTCTATGTGTTTAAATTCTTGAAGCTATGCTTGTTTTATCTTCCTATGCTAGTTGATTATTGTTCCCATAAGTTGTTTGCTCACAAAATCCCTATGCATAGGAAGTGGGTTAGACTTAAATTTGCTAGTCATATGCTTCATGATGCTCCCGTTATGTTTCAATTCTTATCTTTTATGTGAGCATCATTGCCATCATCATGCCTAGCTAGAAAGGCATTAAAAAGCGCTTGTTGGGAGGCAACCCAATTTAGTCTTGTTACTTGCTTTTTTTTACTGTTTAGTAATAAATAATCCATATAGCCTCTGGTTAGATGTTGTTTCATGTTTTAATTAGTGTTTGTGCCAAGTAGAACCTTTGGGAAAACTTGGGTGAAGTCTTTATGATCATGCTGTAAAAAACAGAAACTTTGCACTCACGAGAATAGCTGCCATTTTTTTTACAGAAGAGTGATTTTAGGTTGATTCTTTTTGAAGATGATCAATATACAAATTCCTCAGGTCCACCAATTTAATTAATAATTTTTGGAGTTCCATAAGTATACGTTTGATACAGATTACTACAGACTGTTCTGTTTTTGACAGATTCTGTTTTCATTGTGTTGTTTGCTTATTTTGATGAATCTATGGCTAGTATGTAAGGGTATGAACCATAGATAAGTTGGAATACAGTAGGTTTAACACCAATATAAATAAATAATGAGTTCATTACAGTACCTAAGTGGTGGTTTGTTTTCTTATACTAACGGAGCTTACGAGTTTTGTGTTGAGTTTTGTGTGGTTGAAGTTTTCAAGTTTTGGGTAAAGATTCGATGGACTATGAAATAAGGAGTGGCAAGAGCCTAAGATTGGGGATGCCCAAGGCACCCCAAGGTAATATTCAAGGACAACCAAGAGCCTACGCTTGGGGATGCCCCGGATGGCATCCCCTCTTTCGTCTTCGTTCATCGGTAACTTTACTTGGAGCTATATTTTTATTCACCATATGATATGTGTTTTGCTTGGAGAGTCATTTTATTTTGTTAGTATTTGCTTGATGTTATTTATAATAATGTTTTTCATCTTTATTTTCAATAAAAATGTCAAGGATAGCCTTTACCATGCTTATTTTGCATGTATACATGTTGCTGTTTCAAAACAGAAAGTTTACCGCTGTTGAAAAAATTCCCTAGAAAAGTAAGAGAGTGATATAATGTTGAATATTTTTGCATAATGAGCTCTGATAAATCTTTTACAGCTTAGTATTTTTATTATAATTTTTGGAGTTAGGGAAGTATGATGAATCTTGCATTCTTTACAGACTATACTGTTTTGGCAGATTGCTGTTATGTTTGCATTGTTTGCCTATGCTTGCTTGTTTAATGATTCTGTTTGAGAATAGGAGTATTAAATATGCAGAGACATTTAATATCCAATGTTGAATAATAATCTTAGTAATTTGTTGCAGTAGAAAATGATAAGGTTTTGCATTGTTTTATACTAACTTATCTCACGAGTTCTTGCTGAGTTTGGTGTGGATGAAGCTTTTGAGAAATAGAGAAACCGTAATATAAAAGGAATTAAGGAGACACAAAAGCTCAATCTTGGGGACGCCCAAGGCACCCCAAGATAATATTTCAAGAAGTCTCAAGCATCTAAGCTTGGGGATGCCCCGTTAGGCATCCCACCTTTCTTCTTTAACCATTATCGGTTAGTATCGGTTGAACCTAAGTTTTTGCTTCTTCACATGAGTTGTGCTATCCTTGCAGTGTTATTTTGTTTTGCTTTGCTTGCTGTTTGAATACAATACCAAGATCTGAAATTCTTAAATGAGAGAGAATCTTCACATGGCTACATAATTATTTAGCTACTCATTGATCTTCACTTATATCTTTTTGGAGTAGTTTTTCATTTACTCGTGTGCTTCACTTTTATCCTATGAGTAAATGGTTGAATGAGTTGAATGTCATAAATCTGAAATTACATATGTTTCATTTGCTTATCCCATGGGAGTAGTGACTTTACATTTAAGAAGTAGAGGTTGTAAACTTATTGACGGTTAACAAGCATTGTATTAGTCATTTGAACAATTCATGAAATAATATTGAAGGAAGAGAGATTTAACATATAAATATATTATCATAGAAATCTTTTATAATTGTGAGCACTCATTAACTATGACATGCTAAAGAGTTGATGTTGGACAAGGAAGACAACATAATGGGTTATGTTTTCTCACATCTCAGTTAAAGTATATTGTCATGGATCATTCAAACATGTTGAGCTTGCCTTTCCCCCTCATGCTAGCCAAAAATTCCTAGCACCAAGTAGAGATACTACTTGTGCTTCCAAATATCCTTAAACCCAGTTTTGCCATGAGAGTCCACCATATCTACCTATGGATTGAGTAAGATCCTTCAAGTAAGTTGTCATCGGTGCAAGCAATAAAAATTCCTCTCTAAATATGCATGACTTATTAGTACGGAGAAAATAAGCTTTATACGATCTTGTTATGGAAGCAATAAAAGCGATGGACTGCATAATAAAGGTCCATATACAAGGGGCAATATAAAGTGACGTTCTTTCGCATTAAGATTTTTTGTATCCAACCCTAAAAGCGCATGACAACCTATGCTTCCCTCTGCGAATGGCCTATCTTTTACTTCATGTCTTTTACTTTATGCAAGAGTCAAGGTGATCTTCACCTTTCCCTTTTTCATTTTATCCTTTGGCAAGCACTTTGTGTTGGGGTGATCCTGATATATATATCCAATTGGATGTAAGTTAGCATGAACTATTATTGTTGACATCACCCAAAGGTGAATATGTTTGGAGGCAACACTATAAGCCCCTATCTTTCTCTGTGTTCGATTAAAACTTTGGACCCATTAATATCACGTGAGTGTTAGCAATTGTAGAAGACTATATGATAGTTGAGTATGTGGAGTTTGCTAAATCAAAGCTCTGACATAGACCCTTCCTGAAAATAAGATGAATTGCAATTGTTTGATGACTAAGAATGAAGTTTGCTAGTTTTCAAGAAAGTTTATGGTCTATGCTTTAACATGTGAATAGCTTGTTACTTGATCATGAAAAGTTTTATGAGATGAACTACTGCTATGACATATAAACAAGCTAGAAAAGGTGATTGAAATTATCATTGATCAAACTTGTGCACCTGCTAGCATTCACACTTCATAAATTCTTTGTTTTATAATTTACCTACTCGAGGACGAGCAGGAATTAAGCTTGGGGATGCCTGATACGTCTCCAACGTATCTATAATTTATGAAGAATTCATGCTATTATATTATCTGTTTTGAATGATTACGGGCTTTATTATACACTTTTATATTACTTTTGGGACTAACCTATTAACCGGAGGCCCAGCCCATATTGCTGTTTTATAGCATGTTTCAGTATTTTGAAGGAAAGGAATATCAAACGGAGTCAGAACGAAACCTTCGACAACGTGATTTTTTGGAAGAATATCATCCGGGAGACTTGGAGTTCAAGCCAGGGGAGCTTCGAGGAAGCCAGGAGATAGGAGGGCGTGCCCACCTTCCCTGGGTGCGCCCCCCTGTCTCGTGGGCCCCTCGAGCACCCCCCCCCACCGACTTCTTTCGCCTATATAGTCCCATATACCCTAAAAACATCGGAGGAGAAGATAGATCGGGAGTTCCACCACCTCAAGCCTCTGTAGCCACCAAAAACCTCTCGGGAGCCCGTTCCGGCACCCTGTCGGAGGGGGAATCCATCACTGATGGCCATTTTCATCATCCCGACACTCTCCATGACGAGGAGGGAGTAGTTCACCCTCGAGGCTGAGGGTATGTACGAGTAGCTATGTGTTTGATCTCTCTCTTTCTCTTGTATTCTCTCTCGTGTTCTCTCTATGGCACGATCTTGATGTATCCCGAGCTTCGCTATTATAGTTGGATCTTATGATGTTTCTCCCCCCTACTATCTTGTGATGAATTGAGTTTTCCCTTTGAAGTTATATTATCAGATTGAGTCTTTAATGATTTGAGAACACTTGATGTATGTCTTGCCGTGTTTATCTGTGGTGACAATGGGATACCATGTGCCACTTGATGTATGTTTTGGTGACCAACTTGTGGTTCCGCCCATGAACCTATGCATAGGGGTTGGCACACGTTTTCGTCTTGACTCTCCGGTAGAAACTTTGGGGCACTCTTTGAAGTACTTTGTGTTGGTTGAATAGATGAATCTGAGATTGTGTGATGCATATCGTATAATCATGCCCATGGATACTTGAGGTGACAATGGAGTATCTAGGTGACATTAGGGTTTTGGTTGATTTGTGTCTTAAGGTGTTATTCTAGTATGAACTCTATGATAGATTGAGCAGAAAGAATAGATTCATGTTATTTTACTACGAACTCTTGAATAGATAGATCAAAACGGATAACTTTGAGGTGGTTTCGTACCCTACCATAATCTCTTCGTTTGTTCTCCGCTATTAGTGGCATTAGAGTGACTCTTTGTTGCATGTTGAGGGATTGTTATATGATCTATCTATGTTATTATTGTTGAGAGAACTTGCACTAGTGAAAGTATGAACCCTATGCCTTGTTTCCTACCATTGTAATACCGTTTACGCTCACTTTTATCATTAGTTACCTTGCTGTTTTTATAATTTCAGATTACAAATACCTTTATCTACCATCCATATTGCACTTGTATCACCATCTCTTCGCCGAACTAGTGCACCTATACAATCTACCATTGTATTGGGTGTGTTGGGGACACAAGAGACTCTTTGTTATTTGGTTGCAGGGTTGTTTGAGAGAGACCATCTTCATCCTACGCCTCCCACGGATTGATAAACCTTAGGTCAACCACTTGAGGGAAATTTGCTACTGTACTACAAACCTGTGCACTTGCAGACCCAACATCGTCTATAAGAAGAAGGTTGTGTAGTAGACAACAGACCTCGGTGAAGCTACTTACATATTGGGAATCAAGATCTATAGAGATAGATCAAGACGCTTGATAGGACTTTCACAAAGCACATACCTTGGTAAAGTTTTGAAGAAGTTCAAAATGGATCAGTCAAAGAAAGGGTTCTTGCCTATGTTACAAGGTGTGAAGTTGAGTCAGACTCAACGCCCGACCACTGCAGAAGATAGAGAGAAAATGAAAGTTATTCCCTATGCTTCAGTCATAGGTTCTATCATGTATGATATGCTGTGTACCAGACCTGATGTGTGCCTTGTTATAAGTTTAGCAGGGAGGTACAAAGTAATCCAGGAGTGGATCACTGGACAGCGGTCAAGAACATCTTGAAGTACCTGAAAAGGACTAGGGATATGTTTCTCGTTTATGGAGGTGAAAAAGAGCTTGTAATAAATGGTTACGTTGATGCTAGCTTTGACACTGATCCGGATGACTCTAAGTCACAATCCGGATATGTATTTTTATTGAATGGTGGAGTTGTCAGTTGGTGCAGTTCCAGGCAGAGCGTCGTGGTGGGATCTACGTGTGAAGTGGAGTACATAGCTGCTTCAGAAGCAGCAAATAAAGGAGTCTGGATGAAGGAGTTCATATTTGATCTAGGTGTAATACCTAGTGCATCGGGTCCAATGAAAATATTTTGTGACAATACTGGAGCTATTGCCTTGGCGAAGGAATCCATATTTCACAAAAATACCAAACACATCAAGAGGCGCTTCAAATCCATCCGAGATTTGGTCAAGGAGGGAGACATAGAGATTTGCAAAATACATACGGATCTGAATGTTGCAGGCCCGTTGACTAAGCCTCTTCCACGAGCAAAACATGATCAACACCAAGACTCCATGGGTGTTAGATTCATTACAATGTAATCTAGATTATTGACTCTAGTGCAAGTCGGAGACTGAAGGAAATATGCCCTAGAGGCAATAATAAAGTTGTTATTTTATATTTCCTTATTCATGACAAATGTTTATTATTCATGCAAGAATTGTATTAACCGGAAACTTGATACATGTGTGAATACATAGACAAAGCGACATGTCCCTAGTATGCCTCTACTAGACTAGCTCGTTGATCGAAGATGGTTAAGTTTCCTAGCCATGGACATGAGTTGGCATTTGATAACGGGATCTCATCATTAGTGGAATGACGTGATGGACAAGACCAATCCATTAGCTTAGCATAATGATCGTTCAATTTTATTGCTACTGCTTTCTTCATACTTATATAAGTTCCTCATACTATGAGATTATGCAACTCCCGAATACCGGATGAACACTTTGTGTGCTACCAAATTTCACAACGTAAATGGGTGATTATAAAGGTGCTCTACAGGTGTCTCCAAAGGTGTTTGTTGGGTTGGCATAGATCGAGATTAGGATTTGTCACTCCGTGTTTCAGAGAGGTATCTCTAGGCCCTCTTGGTAATACTCATCACTATAAGTCTTGCAAGCATTGTGACTAATGAGTTAGTTGCAGGATGAAGTATTACGGAATGAGTAAATAGACTTGTCGGTAACGAGATTGAACTAGGTATGATAATACCGATGATCGAATCTCGGGCAAGTAACATATCGATGACAAAGGGAACAACATATCTTGTTATGCGGTTTGACCAATAAAGATCTTCGTAGAATATGTAGGAACCAATATGAGCATCCAGGTTCCGCTATTGGTTATTGACCGGACACGTTTCTCGGTCATGTCTACATAGTTCTCGAACCCGTAGGGTCCACACGCTTAACGTTCGATGACGATTGGTATTATGAGTTTATGTGATTTGTTGTACCGAAGATTGTTCGAAGTCCCGTATGAGATCACGGACATGACGAGGAGTCTCTAAATGGTCGAGACATAAATATTGATATATTGGACGACTATATTCGGACACTGGAAGTGTTCCAGAGAAGTTTCGGATTAAACTGGAGTACCGAGGGTTACCGGACCCCCCCCCCTCGGGAAGCTATTGGGCATCATGGGCCTTAGTGGAGAAGAGAGAGGGGCGGCCAGGAGGTGGCACCACCCTTTGTCGGCCTCCTCCTCCCACACTCCTTTATATACGGGGGAGGGGGCACCCCGTAGACACACAATTTGATCAAGTTGATCTTTTAGCCATGTGCGGTGCCCCCCTCCACAGATTTCCACCTCGGTCAAATCGTCGTTGTGCTTAGGCGAAGCCCTGCGCCGGTAACTTCATCATCACTGTCACCACGCCGTCGTGCTGACGGAACTCTCCCTCAGCCTCAGCTGGATCTAGTGTTCGAGGGACATCACCGATCTGAACGTGTGCAGATCACGGAGGTGTCGTGCGTTTGGTACTTGATCGGTGGGATCGTGAAGACGTTTGATACGTCTCCAACGTATCTAGTTTTCCAAACACTTTTGCCCTTGTTTTGGACTCTAACTTGCATGATTTGAATGAAACAAACCTAGACTGATGCTGTTTTCAGCAAAACTGCCATGGTGTTGTTTATTGTCCAGAAAATAAAAGTTCTCGGAATGACCTGAAAATCCACGAAGATAAATTTTGGAAAATATAAAAAATACTAGCAAAAGATGAAGGCCAGGGGGCCCACACCCTGTCCACGAGGGTGGGGGCACGCCCCTGTCTCGTGGGCCCCCTGATGCTCCACTGACCTCAACTCCAACTCCATATATTCCGTTTTGTGGAGAGAAAAATCAAAGAGGAAGTTTCATTGCGTTTTACGATACAGAGCTGCCACCAAGCCCTAAAACCTCTTAGGAGGGCTGATCTAGAGTCCGTTCGAGGCTCCAGAGAGGGGGATTCGTCGCCATCATCATCATCAACCATCCACCATCACTAATTTTATGATGCTCACCGCCGTGCGTGAGTAATTCCATCGTAGGCTTGCTGGACGGTGATGGGTTGGATGAGATTTACCATGTAATCAAGTTAGTTTTGTTAGGGTTTGATCCCTAGTACCCACTATGTTCTGAGATTGATGTTGCTATGACTTTGGTATGCTTAATGCTTGTCACTAGGGCCCGAGTGCCATGATTTCAGATCTGAACCTATTATGTTTTCATGAATATATGTGAGTTCTTGATCCTATCTTGCAAGTCTATAGTCACCTATTATGTGTTATGATCCGACAACCCCGAAGTGACAATAATCAGGATACTTCTCGGTGATGACCATAGTTTGAGGAGTTCATGTATTCACTAAGTGCTAATGCTTTGGTACGGTTCTCTATTAAAAGGAGGCCTTAATATCC
This sequence comes from Triticum dicoccoides, assembly GCF_002162155.2. NCBI lineage: Eukaryota > Viridiplantae > Streptophyta > Magnoliopsida > Poales > Poaceae > Triticum > Triticum dicoccoides. Next base: position 711,386,739 of record NC_041385.1, read on the forward strand.
CTTAGTTTGCATTAGGACCCCGCTGCCACGGGACGGTAGGACAAAAGATGTCATGCAAGTTCTTTTCCATAAGCACATATGACTATATTCGGAATACATGCCTACATTACATTGATGAACTGGAGCTAGTTCTGTTTCACCCTATGTTATAACTATTACATGATGAATTGCATCCGACATAATTATCTATCATTGATCCAATGCCTACGAGCTTTTCACATATTGTGCTTTGCTTATTTACTTTATCGTAGCTACTGTTACAATTACTACAAAACTGCTATCTTTACTTTTGCCACTGTTATCATTACTATCATACTACTTTGCTATTAAATACCTTGCTACAGATACTAAGTTATCCAGGTGGGGTTGAATTGAAAACTCAACTGCTAGTACTTAAGAATATTCTTTGGCTCCCCTTGTGTCGAATCAATAAATTTGGGTTGAATACTCTACCCTCAAAAGCTGTTGCGATCCCCTACACTTGTGGGTAATCAAGACTAATTTCTGGGCCGTTGCCGGGGAGCATAGCTCTATTCTTTGAGTAACTTGGGATTTATATCTGCTGATCACTATGAAGAACTTGAAAGACGCAAGAACTAAGATTTTTTTCCCTCAACTATGAGGGGAGGTAAGGAACTGCCATCTAGCTCTGCACTAGATTCTCTTTCTGTTATGGATAAGCTTGCAACACCTAAACCTGCTACTGTTATTAATTCTGATATGTCGCATGTTATTGATGATGTCACTTCTGCTACGCATGATACTTGTGATGAAACTACTTCTATGCTTGATACTACTGTGCCATTAGGTGAATATCTTGATGAACAACTTGCTAGGGTTAGAGAAAATGAAATCATTGATGAAAGCGATGATGAAGGTTCTCCCCCTAATTATGAATTGCCTATTGTTCCTGAGGGTTATGTTATGGATGAAGAAGCTGCTAGAGCTATTTTTGCATGCAATGATAGATATGATCTTAAGAAGTTATTAGCCAAATGGAAGCAGCAATCCCTTAATGCTAGAATGAAACCTGACCCTGATTTTGCTACTTCACCTATCTGTGTTACTGATAAGGATTATGAATTCTCTGTTGATCCTGAGATAATTACTTTAGTTGAACCTGATCCTTTTTATGGCAATGAGTCTGAAACTGTTGTGGCACATCTTACCAAGTTGAATGATATAGCCACCCTGTTTACTAATGATGAGAAGTCTCGCTATTATTATATCCTTAAGATATTTCCATTCTCATTAAAGGGTGATGCTAAAACTTGGTTTAATTCTCTTGATCCTGGTTGTGTGTGTAGTCCCCAGGATATGATTTATTACTTCTCTGCTAAATATTTCCCTGCTCATAAGAAACAAGCTGCCTTGCGGGAAATATATAATTTTGTGCAAATCAAAGAAGAGAGTCTCCCACAAGCTTGGGGGAGGCTTCTCCGATTACTTAATGCTTTGCCTGATCACCCTCTTAAGAAAAATGAAATACTTGATATCTTTTATAATGGACTAACCGATGCTTCCAAGGACTACTTGGATAGTTGTGCTGGTTGTGTTTTCAGGGAAAGAACAGTCGACCAAGCTGAATTGTTATTGAATAATATGTTGACAAATGAAAATAATTCGACTCTTCCTGAGCCAATTCCTGAGGCAATTCCTGAACCAATTGAGCCAACTCCTGAGCCTATTCCTAAACCTACTCCGAAGAAGAGAGGTGTTCTATTTCTCAGTCCTGAAGATATGCAAGAGGCAAAGAAATCAATGAAAGAAAAAGGTATTAAAGCTGAAGATGTTAAGAATTTACCTCCTATTGAAGAAATACATGGTCTTAATATACCTCCTATCGAAGAGACACCTTGTCTTGACTTCCCGACACAGGTAGTAAAGGTAAATTCTCTCTATAGATATGATAAAGTTGAAATCCCGTCTACTAAATTTGCTAGCTAGTGCTTAGATGAATTTGATGACTTTATGGATAAACAAGCAAATTTCAATGATTATGTTAGTAGACAATTGAAAAATAATGCTTATATGATTGGACGCTTGAGTGATTATATGTCTAGAGTTAAGGGTGAACTTAAACTCACTAGTAAACATGTTTCTATGGTCGCCACTCAAGTTGAACAAGTACTTAAGGCTCAGAATGAATTACTAGATGAACTAAATAATAAACATGATTTTGCTGTTAGAGTGGCTACTAGAACTGGTAAAATGACTCAGGAACCTTTGTATCCTGAAGGCCACCCTAAGAGAATTGAACAAGATTCTCAAAATAATAATCTAGATGCTCCTAGTTCTTCTAAGAAGAAGAAAAAGAAAAATGATAGGACTTTGCATGCTTCTAGTGAGCCTAATGTAGAAACACCTAAGAATCCTAATGATACTTCTATCTCTGATGCTGAAACACAATCCGGAGATGAACACGAACCTGATGATAATGCTAAGAATGATGTTCATGATGATGCTCAACCTAGTAATAACAATGATATAGAAATTGAACCTGCTGTTGATCTTGATAACCCACAATCAAGAAAATCAACGTTATGATAAGAGAGATTTTGTTGCTAGGAAACATGGTAGGGAAAGAGAACCATGGGTTCAGAAACCCATACCTTTTCCTCCTAAACCATCCAAGACAAAGGATGATGAGGATTTTGAGCGCTTTGCTAAAATGATTAGACCTATCTTCTTACGTATGCGCTTACCTGATATGCTTAAATCAAACCCTTATGCTAAATATATGAAGGATATCATCACAAATAAAATAAAGATACCGGAAGCTGAAATTTCCACCATGCTAGCTAATTATACTTTTAAGGGTGGAATACCTAAGAAACTTAGTGATCCCGGAGTACCCACTATACCATGCTCCATCAAAAGAAATTATGTTAAAACTGCTTTATGTGATTTAGGAGCCGGTGTTAGTGTTATGCCTCTTTCCTTGTACCGTAGACTTGAATTAAGTAAGTTGACACCTATTGAGATATCCTTGCAAATGGCTGACAAATCAACTGCCATACCCGTCGGCATCTGTGAGGACGTGACTGTTGTTGTTGCAAATGTTACTATCTTAACAAACTTTGTCATTCTTGATATTCCTGAGGACGACATTATGTCGATTATCCTTGGTAGACCCTTTTTAAATACTGCAGGTGCTGTTATTGATTGCAACAAAGGCAATGTCACTTTTCATGTTAATGGAAATGAGCGTACGGTACACTTTCCGAGGAAACAACCTCAAGTTCACAGTATAAATTCTATTGGGAAAATTCCATCAATTATATTTGGAGGTTTTGAATTTCCTCTTCCTATTGCAAAGAAAAAGTATGATATTCTTATTATTGGGGATGTTCATATCCCCGTTGAGGTAACCTAGTGTCACTTTGAAATTTCTACGATTTTATGTGATTCGGAATGAGTTTGTTAACAAGACTTGATCAACCTTGTTAGTGGATTCCTTTTGATGATCATGAGATGGATGAAACTAGAAGGCACAACCTTCTGTACCTTCTCTTTACTTTTTGTTACTTAGAATAAATAAAGTAGAAATAAAATATTTTGTCTTCTTTCTGAATTATCCATGCAATAAAAAATATCCCGAAAATAAAAGTGCTCCAAATGCCCTGCAAATTTAGTATGATTTTTTATAGAATATCTGAGGATTTTAGGCACTGAGAACACTGCATGGGGCTAGCACCTGGCCACGAGGGTGGAGGGCGTGCCCACACCCCCTGGGCGCGCCCCCTGTCTCGTGGGCCCACGGTGGACCCCCTCCACTTATTCCTGCACCCACACACTCCGTCTTCATCCCAAAAAAATCCCCATCCATCTCAAGCACGAGTTCCAGCTCATTTTGCTGTGATTTTCGATCTCCTTGCTCAAAGCTCCATTCACAAAACGACTTTGGGAGATTGTTACTTGGTATGTGACTCCTCCATTGGTCCAATTAGTTTTTGTTCTAGTGCTCTATTCATTGCAAATTTTTGCTGCATAGGTGACCCAGTTCTTGAGCTTGCATGTCAAATTTATAAGGTCCCAAGTAATTATAATGCATGATATAGGCTCTAGGCACTTATGGGAGTAGTTGTTATCAATCTTGTTCAGTTTTATTTACTTTTATTTTGAAGTTACTAAAAATTTCAGAAATATTGCAGAAAAAGAAATATGTTCAGGAAAATGTACCAAGGTGGTTCTTCAAGGAAGAAAGGACCCCGACTCGCAATACGTGAGCTCGGCGACAAACTACCAAGGGAAGCTGATGTACGGCCTTGTGAATGGCCGTCGGAGCCATTTATGGTTGCAGCGGGTATGAAGGATGAATTTGATGCATATGTGCGTAATGCCGACCTTGAGGCGTTCATGCAAGATAAGTCCCCGCAATACTGATATTTGACTGATTCATTTGTTAGAAGGTTTAAATTTACATCTTCGCGCAATTCTCAAAGTGTCATGTTTGATATTTATGATAAATCATGTACCATGGACCTAGAATATTTTACTACTGCTTGCAAACTCCCGCAGTGGGGAAGTGTTAATGAACCTAGTAAATCTGAATATAAAGATTTTCTTGCTAATATCACTGTGGGAGAATCTAGGGACATATTACAAGCTACCATAGGGAGCATTCATTTTCCTTCTATACATTATTTTGCTCTTTTCATTGGTAGATGTATTAATGGTAAAGAGGAAGCATGTCACATGTGTGTCCCTGATCTTTGTGTTCTCAAGAGTGTTGTATTAGGTGATAAACAATACAACTTGGGGGCAATTGTTGCACGTAGGTTGCATCATAATGGTTTAGTTGGAGACTTTTGCGGAGGAATTTATGCAACCTGTGTGGCTAATTATCTTGAGATACCTATACATGAAAATGATACGGAGTTGCCTCCCGCTTGTTTAGATCATAATGCTATGCTTAGTCATCAATTTCTTGAGAGGAATGACCAATTCCTCCAATATCGACTAATCATTGACATACGTCGTGCTGTCCATGTTACTCTCCCTGCTCCTACCCCTTTTGATTATCAGGCAAAACGAAGATATGTTGTCACCAGGGAGAAAGCAAATGAATACGAGAGGAGGGCGGAAGCAGCCCGCCGACAGGCTGCAGCTGAAGAGGCAATGACTGCTGCATCTCAGTACAACCCCAGTTACAACTACGGATATCAGTCAGGCTACCCATCGCCATAGACCAACTTAGGCTAAAAGCCTAAGCTTGGGGGAGTATGTATTTCCCACCGACTTTACATTCATGTTCACACACTTATTCTAGTTGTCGGTGCTCATACTCTTTCATTAAACTACCCATGCTAGTTTAAATTCTTTTTCTAGTTTTCTCCTTGTGTGTTTGATAAACTCTAAAGAAAACCAAAAAAAAATAGTTAGTTTAACTCCCATGTTGTAGTAGTAGTAGTAATTAAAAAGAAAACCCAAAAAGATTTCTCGTTCTTCTTTTACTTGTTGGGAAATTTCCCGTGTAAATAGTTTTTTCTTTTCTTTCTTTGGGGGTCAGGAGTAGAAGACCATAATGACAATGTTAGTGGCTCTTATATGCATGATTGTTGATTTAATTTAGAGCCCATATTACTTTGTCTTCTCTCTTGAAATGAATGCTTGCAGATTCCAGCTTAGTCCAATGCACGTGCACTATTATTATTATACACACCGTTCGGTCGTGCAAGTGAAAGGCAATAATGACGATATATGATGGACTGTTTGAGATGAGAGAAGCTGGTATGAACTCGACCTCTTTTGTTTTTGTAAATATGATGAGTTCACCATTCCTGATTCAGTCTATTATGAATAGACATATTTGCAATGAGATTTAGAGATTATGGTTGCTTATGCCATGCTTAATTAGCTATAAGTTATAATGGTTTACCTTGCGTGCCAACATGCTATTAAAATGATTGTGATGTGGTATGATGAGAGGTATCCTCCTTTTGAGTGAATTGAGTGACTCGACTTGGCACATGTTCATGCATGTAGTTGAAACAAAAATCAACATAGCCTTCACAATATTTATGTTCATGGTAGATTATATCCTACTCATGCTTGCACCTAGTGTAAATTAATTTAATGCATGTTCATGACTGTTGTCGCTCTCTCAGTTGGTCGCTTCCCAGTCTTTTGCTAGCCTTCACTTGTACTAAGCGGGAATACTGCTTGTGCATCCAAACTCCATGAACCCCAAAGTTATTCCATATGAGTCCACCATACCTTCCTATATGCGGTATCTACCTGCCATTCCAAGTAAATTTGTATGTTCCAAACTCCAAACCTTCAAATGAAATTCTGTTTTGTATGCTCAAGCAGCTCATGTTTCAACTAGGGTTGTTTGTATCTTCCATGATAGGTGGGTTATTCTCAAGAGGAGTGGACTCCGCTCCTCATTCACGAGAAAATGGCTGGTAACCGGGATGCCCAGTCCCATGATCAAAAAGATCAAAGCAAACCCAAATAATTAAACAAAACTCCCCCGGGATTGTTGTTAGTTGGAGGCACTTGTTGTTTCGAGCAAGCCATGGATTGATGTTTGTTGGTGGTGGGGGAGTATAAACTTTACTGTTCTGTTTGGGAATCGCCTATAATGCATGTAGGATGGAAGATATCGCCATCTAATAGTTGTTGTGTTGATAGTGAAAGTATGCCGCTCAAAATGTTATTCATCTCTATTCTAAAATCGAGCTCTGGCACCTCTACAAATCCCTGCTTCCCTCTGTGAAGGGCCTATCTATTTACTTTTATGTTGAGTCATCACCTTCTTATTAAAAAGCACCTGTTGGAGAGCACACCGTCATTTCTATGCATTACTGTTAGTTTATATTGGGTATGACTTGACTCGATCTCTTTTACCATGAATCACAATGTTTAGTCAATCCTTGATCTTTAAAGGTGTTCTGCATTTATGTTTTGCGGTCTCAGAAAGGGCTAGCGAGATACCATCTTCTTAGATCATATTATGATTGTTTTGAGAAAGTGTTGTCATCCGAGTTTTATTATTATTGCTCGCTAGCTGATTATGCCATTGATATGAGTAAACATGATACTTGAGTGTTATTGTGAATATGGTTAGTTCATAATCTTTGCTGAAACCTTGAATGCTAGCTTTACATATTTACAACAACAAGAGAAAACAGAGTTTGTAAAAGTTTTCTTTACCACTTTCAGTTTATCAACGGAATTTCTTGAGGACAAGCAAAGGTTCAAGCTTGGGGGAGTTGATACGTCTCCAACATATCTACTTTTCCAAACACTTTTGCTCTTGTTTGGACTCTAACTTGCATGATTTGAATGAAACTAACACGGACTGAGGCTATTTTCAGCAGAACTGCCATGGTGTTGTTTATTGTGCAGAAAACAAAAGTTCTCGGAATGACCTGAAAATTCACGGAGATAACTTTTGGAAAATATAAAAAATACTGGCAAAAGATGAAGGCCAGGGGGCCCACACCATGTCCATGAGGGTGGGGGCGCGCCCCCTCCCCCTGGGCGCGCCCCCCTGTCTCGTGGGCCCCCTGATGCTCCACCGACCTCAACTCCAACTCCATATATTCCGTTTCACAGAGAGAAAAATCAGAGAGGGAGTTTCATCGCGTTTTACGATACGAAGCCGCCGCCAAGCCATAAAACCTCTCGGGAGGACTGATCTGGAGTCCGTTCGGGGCTCCGGAGAGGGGGATTCGTCATCGTCATCATCATCAACCATCCTCCATCACCAATTTCATGATGCTCATCGCCGTGCTTGAGTAATTCCATCATAGGCTTGCTGGACGGTGATGGGTTGGATGAGATTTACCATGTAATCAAGTTAGTTTTGTTAGGGTTTGATCCCTAGTACCCACTATGTTCTGAGATTGATGTTGCTATGACTTTGCTATGCTTAATGCTTGTCACTAGGGCTCGAGTGCCATGATTTCATATCTGAACCTATTACGTTTTCATAAATATATGTGAGTTCTTGATCCTATCTTGCAAGTCTATAGTCACCTATTACGTGTTATGATCCGACAACCCCGAAGTGACAATAATCGGGATACTTCTCGGTGATGACCGTAGTTTGAGGAGTTCATGTATTCACTAAGTGCTAATGCTTTGGTCCGGTTCTCTATTAAAAGGAGGCCTTAATATCCCTTAGTTTCCATTAGGACCCCGCTGCCACGGGAGGGTAGGACAGAAGATGTCATGCAAGTTCTTTTCCATAAGCACGTATGACTATATTCAGAATACATGCCTACATTACATTGATGAACTGGAGCTAGTTCTGTGTCACCCTATGTTATAACTATTACATGATGAATTTCATCTGACATAATTATCCATCACTGATCCAATGCATACGAGCTTTTCACATATAGTGCTTTGCTTATTTACTTTACCGTTGCTACTGTTACAATTACTACAAAACTGCTATCTTTACTTTTGCCACTGTTATCATTACTATCATACTTCTTTGCTATTAAACACCTTGCTACAGATACTAAGTTATTCAGGTGTGGTTGAATTGACAACTCAACTTCTAATACTTAAGAATATTCTTTGGCTCCCCTTGTGTGGAATCAATAAATTTGGGTTGAATACTCTACCCTCAAAAGTTGTTGCGGTCCCCTACACTTGTGGGTGATCAACGTTCGACTACATCAACCGCGTTACTTAAGGCTTCTGCTTTCGGTCTACAAGGGTACATGGACACACTCTCCCCCTCGTTGCTATGTGCTACGTCTTGTGCTTGCGTTGGTTTTCCTTGAAGAGGAAAGGGTGATGCAGCACAGTAGCGTAAGTATTTCCCTCAGTTTTTGAGAACCAAGGTATCAATCCAGTAGGAGGCTCGTCACAAGTCCCACGAACCTACACAAACAAAGAACTCACAACCAACGCGATAAAGGGGTTGTCAATCCCTTCACGGCCACTTGCGAAAGTGAGATCTAATAGAGATAATATGATAAGATAAATATATTTTTGGTATTTTGTGATATAGATGCAGAAAATAAAGATGCAAATAAAAGTAGATTGAAAGCTTATATGATAAAGAATAGACCCAGGGGCCATAGGTTTCACTAGAGGCTTCTCTCAAGATAGCATAAGTATTACGGTGGGTGAACAAATTACTGTCGAGCAATTGATAGAAAAGCGAATAATTATGAGATTATCTAGGCATGATCATGTATATAGGCATCACGTCCATGACAAGTAGGCCGACTCCTGCCTGCATCTACTACTATTACTCCACACATCGACCGCTATCCAGCATGGTCTAGAGTATTAAGTTCATAAGAACAGAGTAACGCATTAAGAAAGATGACATGATGTAGAGGGATAAACTCAAGCAAAATGATATAAACCCCATCTTTTTATCCTCGATGGCAACAATACAATACGTGTCTTGCAACCCTTTATGTCACTGGGTAAGAACACCGCAAGATTGAACCCAAAGCTAAGCACTTTTCCCATGGCAAGAAAGATCAATCTAGTAGGCCAAACCAAACTGATAATTCAAAGAGACTTGCAAAGATAACTCAATTATACATAAAAGAATCCAGATAAGATTCAATTATTATTCATAGATAAACTTGATCATAAACCCACAATTCATCGGATCTCGACAAACACACCGCAAAAAGAGATTACATCAAATAGATCTCCACAAGAGAGGGGGAGAACGTCGTATTGAGATCCAAGAAGAGAGAAGAAGCCATCTAGCTAATAACTATGGACCCGAAGGTCTGTGGTAAACTACTCACAACTCATTGGAGGGGCTATGGTGTTGATGTAGAAGCCCTCCATGGTGGATTCCCCCTCCGGTAGAACGCCGGCGATGGCTCCAAGATGGGATCTCGCGGATACAGAAGGTTACGGTGGCGGAAATATTTCTTTGGTGGCTCCCTGGATGTTTTCGGGGTATGTAGGCTTATATAGGAGGAAGAAGTACGTCGGTGGCCGCACAAGGGGTCCATGAGACAGGGAGGCGCTCCCAGGAGGGGTGGGCGTGCCCTCCTATCTCGTGGCCGCCTCGGCTGCTTCTTGGCTTGCACTCCAAGTTCTCCGGATCACGTTCGTTCCAAAGATCACGCTCCCGAAGGTTTCATTCCATTTGGACTCCATTTGATATTCCTTTTCTTTGAAATACTGAAATAGGCAAAAAAATAGCAATACGGACTGGGCCTCCGGTTAGTACGTTAGTCCCAAAAATGATATAAATGTGTAAAATAAAGCCCATAGACATCCAAAACAGGTAATATAATAGCATGGAACAATCAAAAATTATAGATACGTTGGAGACATATCAAGCATCCCCAAGCTTAATTCCTGCTCGTCCTCGAGTAGGTAAATGATAAAAACAGAATTTTTGATGTGGAATGCTACCTAGCATAATTCTCAATGTAATTTTCTTTGTTGTGGCATGAATGTTTAGATCCAAATGATTCAAGATAAAATCTTATAAAATATAAAAATGATAATACTTTGAAGCATACTAACAAATAATCATGTCCTATCAAAATAGCATAGCCAAAGAAGGCTTATCCCTACAAAATCATATAGTTAGGCCATGCTTCATTTTCATTACACAAAATACTCCCATCATGTACAACCCCGATGACGAGCCAAGCAATTGGTTCATACTTTTTAATGCGCTTCAGCTTTTTTCAACTCTTACTCAATACATGAGCGCAAGCCATGGACATAGCACTATGGTGGTCTATGGTGGTGGTTGTAAGGACAAAAAGGGAGAAGATAGTCTCACATCAACTAGGCGTATCAACGGGCTATGGAGATGCCCATTAATAGATATCAATGTGAGTAAGTTGGGATTGCCATGCAATGGATGCACTAGAGCTATAAATGTATGAAAGCTCAACAAAAGAAACTAAATGGGTGTGCATCCAACTTGCTTGCTCACGAAGACCTAGGGCATTTTGAGGAAGCCCATCATTGGAATATACAAGCCAAGTTCTATAATGAAAAATTCCCACTAGTATATGAAAGTGACAACATAGGAGACTCTCTATCATGAAGATCATGGTGCTATTTTGAAGCACAAGTGTGGAAAAGAGATAGTAGCTGTTGGGGAATGTTGCAGAAAATAAAAATTTCTACACTTCACCAAGATCAATCTATGGAGTCATCTAGAAATGAGAGAGAGGAGTGCATCTACATACCCTTGTAGATCGCGAGCGGAAGCGTTCAAGAGAACAGGGTTGAGGGAATCGTACTCGTCGTGATCCAAATCACCGAAGATCCTAGTGCTGAATGGACAACACCTCCACGTTCAACACATGTACGGTTGGGAAGACGTCTCCTCCTTCTTGATCCAGCAAGGGGGAAGGAGAGGTTGATGGAGATCCAACAGCACAACGGCGTGGTGGTGGAAGTAGCGGCAATCTCGGCAGGGCTTCGCCAAGCTCAGCGAGAGGGAGAGGTGGTACGGGGGGAGAGGGAGGCACCAGGGACTAGGGTGCGGCTGCCCTCCCTCCCCCCTCTTTATATAGGGGCCCTAGGGGGTGCGCCGGCCCCCTAGAGATCCCATCTCAAGGGGGGGCGGCGGCCAAGGGGGGGGGACTTGCCCCCCAAGCCAAGTGGGGCGCCCCCACCACTAGGGTTTCCAACCCTAGGCATAGGAGGAGGCCCAAGGGGGGCGCACCAGCCCACCAGGGGCTGGTTCCCTTCCCTCTTCAGCCCACGGGCCCTCTGGGATAGGTGGCCCCACCCGGTGGACCCCCCGATGTTGGAAATGTGCCCTAGAGGCAATAATAAAATGGTTATTATTATATTTCCTTGTTCATGATAATTGTCTATTGTTCATGCTATAATTGTATTAATTGGAAACCATAATACATGTGTGAATACATAGACCACAACATGTCCCTAGTGAGCCTCTAGTTGACTAGCTCATTGATCAATAGATGGTTATGGTTTCCTGACCATGGACATTGGATGTCATTGATAACGGGATCACATCATTAGGAGAATGATGTGATGGACAAGACCCAATCCTAAGCACAGCACAAGATCGTGTAGTTCATTTGCTAAAGCTTTTCTAATGTCAAGTATCATTTCCTTAGACCATGAGATTGTGCAACTCCTGGATACCGTAGGAATGCTTTGGGTGTACCAAACGTCACAACGTAACTGGGTGGCTATAAAGGTGCACTACAGGTATCTCCGAAAGTGTCTGTTGGGTTGGCACGAATCGAGACTGGGATTTGTCACTCCGTATGACGGAGAGGTATCTCTGGGCCCACTCGGTAATGCATCATCATAATGAGCTCAATGTGACTAAGTAGTTAGTCATTGGATCATGCATTACGGAACGAGTAAAGAGACTTGCCGGTAACGAGATTGAACAAGGTATAGGGATACCGCCGATCGGATCTCGGGCAAGTAACATACCAATGGACAAAGGGAATTGTATACGGGATTGATTGAATCCTCGACATCGTGGTTCATTCGATGAGATCATCGTGTAACATGTGGGAGCCAACATGGGTATCCAGATCCCGTTGTTGGTTATTGGGCGGAAAACGTCTCGGTCATGTGTGCAAGGTTCCCGAACCCGTAGGGTCTACACACTTAAGGTTCGGTGATGCTAGAGTTGTTATGGGAAATAGTATGTGGTTACTGAAGGTAGTTCGGAGTCTCGGATGTGATCCCGAACATCACGAGAAGTTCCGGAATGGTCCGGCGAAGATTGATATATTGGACGAAGGGTATTGGAGTACGGAAGTGTTCCAGGGGTACCAGGTTATGGCCAGCATGACCGAAAGGTGTTTCGGGAGCCCCGGCAAGTGTTGGAGGGCCTCATGGGCCAAAGGGGAAGGGGCAAACCAGCCCAGTAAGGGGCGGTGCGCCCCCCACACCCTTTCCCACGTTATTTGGGGAGGTGGGGCGCTTGCACCTGGCTTGGGAGGCAATCCTCCACCTGCTTGGCTTGGGGGGCAAGTCTCCCTAGGATTTTCCCTAGGGAGATCCAATCTGCTTGGCCGCCGCCCCCTAGGGGAAACCCTAGGGCGCCTCCCCCTCTCCCCTTGCCCCTATATATAGTGGAGGGGTGGGAGGGCAGCCGCACCTCTTCCCTGGCGCAGCCCTGTCCCTCCTCCAACACCTCCTCCTCCTCCGTAATGCTTGGCGAAGCCCTGCTGGAGAACCACGAGCTCCACCACCACCACGCCGTCATGCTGGTGGAGTTCTCCCTCAACTTATCCTCTCCCCTTGCTGGATCAAGAAGGAGGAGACGTCTCCGGGCTGTACGTGTGTTGAACGCGGAGGCACCGTCCGTTCGGCGCTAGATCGGATCTTCCGCGATTTGTATCGCCGCGAGTACGACTCCATCAACCGCGTTCTTGTAACGCTTCCGCTTAGCAATCTTCAAGGGTATGAAGATGCACTCCCTCTCTCTCTCATTGCTAGAATCTCCATAGATTGATCTTGGTGATGCGTAGAAAATTTTGAATTTCTACTATGTTCCCCAATAGTGGCATCATGAGCTAGGTCTATTGCGTAGATTCTATGTACGAGTAGAACACAAGTAGTTGTGGGCGTTGGTTTGTTCAATATGCTTACCGTTACTAGTCCTATCTTGTTTTGATAGTATTGTGGGATGAAGCGGCCCGGACCGACCTTACACGTACACTTACGTGAGACAGGTTCCACCGACTGACATGCACTTGTTGCATAAAGGTGGCTAGCGGGTGCCAGTCTCTCCCACTTTAGTCGGATCGGATTCGATGAAAAGGGTCATTATGAAGGGTAAATAGCAATTGGAATATCACCGTTGTGGCTTTGCGTAGGTAAGAAACGTTCTTGCTAGAAATCCGTAGCAGCCATGTAAAACATGCAACAACAATTAGAGGATGTCTAACTTGTTTTTGCAGGGTATGCTATGTGATGTGATATGGCCAAAAGAATGTGATGAATGATATGTAATGTATGAGATTGATCATGTTCTTGTAATAGGAATCATGACTTGCATGTCGATGAGTATGACAACCGGCAGGAGCCATAGGAGTTGTCTTAATTTATTCTATGACCTGCGTGTCATTAAAAATGCCATGTAATTACTTTACTTTATTGCTAACCGTTAGCCATAGTAGTAGAAGTAATAGTTGGCGAGACAACTTCATGAAGACACGATGATGGAGATCATGATGATGGAGATCATGGTGTCATGCCGGTGACGAAGGTGATCATGCCGCGCCTCAAAGATGGAGATCAAAGGCGCAAGATGATATTGGCCATATCATGTCACTTTATGATTTGCATGTGATGTTTGTCATGTTTACATCTTATTTGCTTAGAACGACGGTAGCATAAATAAGATGATCCCTCACTAAAATTTCAAGAAAGTGTTCCCCCTAACTATGCACCATTGCGAAAGCTCATTGTTTCGAAGCACCACGTGATGATCAGGTGTGATAGATTCTAACATTCACATACAACGGGTGTAAGCCAGATTTACACATGCAAAACACTTAGGTTGACTTGACGAGCCTAGCATGTACAGACATGGCCTCGGAACACAAGAGACCGAAAGGTCAAACATGAGTCGTATAGTAGATACGATCAACATGAAGATGTTCACCGATGATGGCTAGTCCGTCTCACGTGATGATCGGACACGGCCTAGTTGACTCGGATCATGTATCACTTAGATGACTAGAGGGATGTCTATCTGAGTGGGAGTTCATTAATAATTTGGTTAGATGAACTTAATTATCATGAACATAGTCAAAAGGTCTTTACAAATTATGTCGTAGCTCGCACTTTAGTTCTATTGTTTTAGATATGTTCCTAGAGAAAATTTAGTTGAAAGTTGATAGTAGCAATTATGCGGACTGGGTCTGTAAACTGAGGATTGTCCTCATTATTGCATAGAAGGCTTATGTCCTTAATGCACCTCGGTGTGCTGAACCTCAAACGTTGTTTGTGGATGTTGCGAACATCTGACATACACGTTTTGATGACTACATGATAGTTCAGTGCTTAATGTTAACCGGTTTAGAACTGAGGCACCGAATACATTTTAAAACGTCGCGGAACATATGAGATGTTCCAAGAGCTGAAATTGGGATTTCAGGCTTGTGCCCACATCAAGAGGTATGAGACCTCCGACAAGTTTCTTAACCTGCAAAGTAAGGGAGAAAAGCTCAATCATTGAGCATGTGCTCAGATTGTCTGAGTACTACAATCACTTGAATCGAGTGGGAGTTAATCTTCCAGATGATATAGTGATGATTCTCCATAGTCACTGCCACCAAGCTATTAGAGCTTTATGATGAACTATAACATATCAGGGATAGACATGATGATCCTTGAGCAATTCGCGATGTTTGACACCGCGAAAGTAGAAATCGAGTAGGAGCATCAATTGTTGATGGTTAGTAAAACCACTAGTTTCAAGAAGGGCAAGGGCAAGAAGGTATACTTCATGAAATGGCAAATCAGTTGTTGCTCTAGTGAAGAAACCCAAGGTTGAACCCAAACCTGAGACTAAGTGCTTCTGTAATGAGGGAACAGTTACTAAAGCAGAACTACCCTAGATACTTGGTAGATGAGAAGGCTGGCAAGGCCGACAGAAGTATATTAGATATACATTATATTAATGTGTACTTTACTAGTACTCCTAGTAGCACCAGGGTATTAGATACCGGTTCAGTTGCTAAGTGTTAGTAACTCAAAATAAAAGCTGCGGAATAAACGGAGACTAGCTAAAGGTGAGATGACGATATGTGTTGGAAGTGTTTCCAAGGTTGATGTGATCAAGCATCGCATGCTCCCTCTACCATCGAGATTGGTGTTAAACCTAAATAATTGTTATTTGGTGTTTGCGTTGAGCATAGACATGATTGGATTATGTTTATCGCAAGTTATTCATTTAAGGAGAATAATGGTTACTCTGTTTATTTGAATAATACCTTCAATGGTATTGCACCTAAAATGAATGGTTTATTGAATCTCGATCGTAGTGATACACATGTTCATACCAAAAGATATAAGATAGTAATGATAGTACCACATACTTGTGGCACTGCCATTTGAGTCATGCTGGTATAAAACGCATGAAGAAGCTCCATGTTGATGGATCTTTGGACTCACTCGTTTTGAAAAGATTGAGACATGCGAACCATGTCTATTGGTATATATGCATGAAGAAACTCCATACAGATGGATCGTTTGGACTCACTTGATTTTGAATCACTTGAGACATGCAAATCATACCACATGGGCAAGATGACTGAAAGGCCTCGTTTTTCAGTGAGATGAAAGAAGAGAGCAACTTGTTGGAACTAATACATTTGATGTGTGCAATACAATGAGTGCTGAGGCACGCAATGAATATCGTTATGCTCTTACTTCACAGATGATTTGAGTAGATTCTGAGTATATTTACTTGATGAAACACGAGTCTGAATTATTGAAAGGTTCAAGCAATTTTAGAGTAAAGTTGAAGATCATCGTGGCAAGAGGATAAAATGTCTATGATATGATCATAGAGATGTATATTTGAGTTACGAGTTTGGTACACAATTAAGACCTTGTGGAGATTGTTTCATAACTAATACCGCCTGGAACACGATAGTGTGATGGTGTGTCCGAACATCATAGCTGCACCCTATTGGATATGGTGCATACCATGATGTCTCTTATCGAATTACCACTATTGTTTGTGGGTTAGGCATTAGAGACAACCGCATTCACTTCAAATAGGGCACCACGTAATTCCATCGAGATGACAGCGTATGAACTATGGTTTAGAGAAACCTAAGCTGTCATTTCTTAAAAGTTTGGGGCTGCGAAGCTTATGTGGAAAAGTTTTAGCCTGATAAGCTCAAACCCAAAGCGGATAAATGCATCTTCATAGGACACCCAAAACAGTTGGGTATACCTCCTATTTCAGATCCGGAAGCGAAAGTGATTGTTTCTAGAAACGGGTCCTTTCTCGAGGAAAAGTTTCTCTTGAAAGAATTGAGTGGGAGGATGGTGGAGACTTGATGAGGTTATTGAACCGTCACTTCAACTAGTGTGTAGCAGGGCACATGAAGTTGTTCCTGTGGCGCCTACACCAATTGAAGTGGAAGCTGATGATATTGATAATGAAACTTTGGATCAAGTCCCTATCAAAACTCATAGGTTGACAAGGATACGTACTTCTTCAGAGTGGTACGTAATCCGGTCTTGGAGGTCATGTTGCTAGACAACAATGAACCTACGAGCTATGGAGAAGCGATGGTGGGCCTGGATTCTGACGAATGGCTCGAGGCCATAAAATCCGAGAGAGGATCCATGTATGAAAACAAAGTATGGACTTTGGAAGAACCACTTGATGGTCGTAAGGCTGTTGGGTGCAGATGGATTTTAAAAGGAAGACGGACAATGATGGTAAGTATCACCATTAAGAAAGCTCGACTTGTCGCTAAGATGTTTTCCGACAAGTTCAAGGAGTTGACTACAATGAGTTTTTCTCACTCGTAGCGATGCTAAGAGTCCGTTGGAATTATATTAGCAGTTACTGCATTATTTATGAAATCTTGCAGATAGGAGGTCAATACATTGTTTCCTCAATGATTTTCTTGAGGAAAGGTTGTATGTGATACAACCAGAAGGTTTTGTCAATCCTAAAAGATGCTAACAAGTATGCAAAGCTCCAGCAATCCTTCTAAGGACTGAAGTAAGCATATCGGAGTTGGAATATACGCTTTGATGAGATGATCAAAGATTTTGGGTTTATACAAAGTTTATGAGAAACTTGTATTTCCAAAGAAGTGAGTGGGAGCACTATAGAATTTTTGATGAGTATATGTTGTTGACATATTGTTGATCAGAAATGATGTAGAATTTCTGGAAAGCATATAGGGTTATTTGAAAAGTGTTTTCCAATGGAAAACCTAGATTAAGTTGCTTGAACATTAAGCATCAAGATCTATAAGGATAGATCAAGATCACTTGATAGTACTTTCAAATGAATACACACCGTGACAAGATTTTGAAGGAGTTCAAAATAGATCAGCAAAGAAGGAGTTCTTGGTTGTGTTATGAGGTGTGAGTATTGAGTAAGACTCAAGACCTAACCACGGCAGAAGAGAGAGAAAGGACGAAGGTCATCCCCTATGCTTTAGATGTAGGCTCTACAGTATGCTATGTTGTGTACCGCACCTGAAGTGTGCCTTGCCATGAGTCAATCAAGGGGTACAAGAGTGATCCAGGAATGGATCACATGACAGCGGTCAAACTTATCCTTAGTAACTAGTTGACTAAGGAATTTTCTCGATTATGGAGGTGGTAAAAGAGTTCGTCGTAAAGGGTTACGCCGATGCAAACTTTGACACTAATCTGGATGACTCTGCGTAGTAAACCGGATTCGTATAATAGAGCAGTTATTTGGAATAGTTCCAAATGGCGTGTGGTAACTGCATAGAGATTTGTAAAGCACACACGGGTCTGAAAGGTTCAGACCCATTGACTAATAACCTCTCTCACAAGCGAGATATGATCAAACACCATGGGTGTTGGATTCATTATAATCACATAGTGATGTGAACTAGATTATTGACTCTAGTGCAAGTGGGAGACTGTTGGAAATATGCCCTAGAGGAAATAATAAAATGGCTATTATTATATTTCCTTGTTCATGATAATTGTCTATTGTTCATGCTATAATTGTATTAATTGAAAACCATAATACATGTGTGAATACATAGACCACAACATGTCCCTAGTGAGCCTCTAGTTGACTAGCTCGTTGATCAATAGATGGTTATGGTTTCCTGACCATGGACATTGGATGTCATTGATAATGGGATCACATCATTAGGAGAATCATGTGATGGACAAGACCCAATCCTAAGCATAGCACAAGATCGTGTAGTTCATTTGCTAAAGCTTTTCTAATGTCAAGTATCATTTCCTTAGACCATGAGATAGTGAAACTCCCGGATACCGTAGGAATGCTTTGGGTGTACCAAACGTCACAACGTAACTGGGTGGCTATAAAGGTGCACTACAGGTATCTCTGAAAGTGTCTGTTGGGTTGGCACAAATCGAGACTGGGATTTGTCACTCCGTATGACGGAGAGGTATCTCTGGGCCCACTCGGTAATGCATCATCATAATGAGCTCAATGTGACTAAGTAGTTAGTCACGGGATCATGCATTATGGAATGAGTAAAGAGACTTGCCGGTAACGAGATTGAACAAGGTATAGGGATACCGCCGATCGGAACTCGGGCAAGTAACATACCAATGGACAAAGGGAATTGTATACGGGATTGATTGAATCCTCGACATCGTGGTTCATCTGATGAGATCATCGTGGAACATGTGGGAGCCAACATGGGTATCCAGATCCCGTTGTTGGTTATTGGCCGGAGAACATCTCGGTCATGTCTGCAAGGTTCCCGAACCCGTAGGGTCTACACACTTAAGGTTCGGTGACGCTAGAGTTGTTATGGGAAATAGTATGTGGTTACCGAAGGTAGTTCGGAGTCCCAGATGTGATCCCGAATGTCACGAGGAGTTCCGGAATGGTCAGGTGGTGAAGATTGATATATTGGACGAAGGGTATTGGAGTACGGAAGTGTTCCGGGGTACCAGGCTATGGCCAGCATGACCAAAAGGTGTTTCGGGAGCCCCGACAAGTGTTGGAGGGCCTCATTGGCCAAAGGGGAAGGGGCAAACCAGCCCACTAAGGGGTGGTGCTCCCCCCACACCCTTTCCCACGTTATTTGGGGAGGTGGGGCTCAAGATAGAGATATGGGGGATGCCTCTCGCAAAAGGGCAAGTGTCACAGGGCAAGCCAGCAACGCTCTAGCTTCCATGCAGGGTTCTGACTTGGGACCTGATCAGCTTGCCTTAGTGCCCGCGGGGACCAGCTCAGTGGTTAGTCCACCCCCGAAAAGAGACCCCAAATGCACAAGAGTGACGGCTGCGGGTCAGGAAGGTTTTAGTGTATCTGTTAAGAAGTTGGCGGACTCCCTCGAGGAGGACCGTCGGGCCCAATGAGTGCTTTCTGTTGGAACTGTCGCAGAGCGGGTAAACCTGCGACAGTTCGAGAGATTCGCGAGTTCGCGATGAAGTTTACCCCTACCGTGTTGTGCATTGTTGAAACACAGATAAGCGGAGCACATGTAGAAGCTTTAGCTGCAACTTTTGGTTTTGACAATTCGTACGCAATAAACAGTCAAGGGAGGAGTGGAGGAATTGGCATGTTTTGGAATAACAGTTGTAATGTTGAAATTTTGGGAGACTCGGTGTACCACATTGATGCTAGGGTTACGGAGACAGGTCAGGATCCCTGGCGCATTACTTGTGTGTATGGGGAGGCCCAGACGCATCTAAGGCATCAGACCTAGGATATTCTGAAGGGAGTAAGTACGGTGAGCAACTTACCATGGCTCTGCTTTGGCGACTTCAATGAAGTGCTACTTCCGGAAGAGCTTGATGGAATAGCGGACAGGAGTAACACGCAAATACAAGCTTTCCATGATGCTGTTGATGTGTGCATGCTCATGGATCTTGGCTATCAGGGACAGCCCTGGACTTTTGAGAAAAGGGTTTCAGGGGTGAACTATTGCAGGGTTCGTCTTGACAGGGCTTTAGCTTCGGCTAGCTAGACAGCTCGGTTTCCACTATCTACATTATATCATTTAGATGGATCTACTTCAGATCATGGGCCGATTCTGCTGAGTTTGATGGTACTCAACACGACACAGTGAAGAAGAAGATGTTTAGATATGAAACTATGTGGGAATCACATGAGGCATGGATGGAGAAGATAACTGACAGTTGGAGTACTCTTGCACCAGGTTATGGAGTAGGTGACTTTCGGGATAAGCTTCTCAGAATCAGCAAGGACCTATCTTCGTGGGGCAGAGATACGTTTGGGAGTGTTCGACAGGAAATGAAGCAAATAAAGGCTAAGCTGGAGCAGCTGCGAGGCGATCCAGTCCGAACTGGCCCTACACATGCCGAGTTGAAACTTAACGAGAGGCTAGTGGAGCTGCTTCACAGGGAGGAACTTATGTGGAGGCAGAGATCTCGGTTAGAATGGCTCTCAGCGGGGGATAGAAATACCAGATTCTTTCATATGCGGGCTAGCTTGAGGCGCAAGAAGAACATGATACGAGCTTTGTCAAATTCCCTTGGGGTGGTGACAGAGGATCCTGCTGAACTAAAGGAGAAGGTCCAAGATTTCTACAAATCCTTATACGCTTCTGAGGGAGTGAGTGGAATTGAGGAAGTGCTACAGCATGTTCCCCGCAAGGTCACGCGGGAGATGAATGACACTCTAGAAGCACCCTATTTGAATGCTGAGGTGAAGACGGCACTGTTTCAGATGTTCCCGACCAAAGCGTCGGGGCCCGATGGTTTTCCGGCCCATTTTTACCAAAGACATTGGGACCTATGTGGGGATGAAGTAACAGTGGTGGTTTTGCGCATCATCAGAGGGGAGGAGAGCCCTGAGGGTGTCAATGACACTGTGTTAGTTTTGATACCGAAGGTTGCTTCTCCAACTCTCCTATCTCAGTTCAGGCCAATAAGCCTTTGCAATGTGTTATATAAAATCGCTTCAAAGGTTGTTGCCAACAAATTGAAGAAAATTTTGCCTGACATTATTTCTAAAGAACAGTCTGCTTTCGTGCCTGGGAGACTCATCATAGATAATATTATTTGTGCCTACGAATGTTTGCATTTCATGAAGAGGAACAAATCTAAGACAAATAGTCTATGTGCCTAGAAGCTGGATATGATGAAAGTGTATGACAGGGTGGAGTGGACTTACCTACATGCGATCATGCTGAAATTAGGTTTCTCCACAGCTTGGACTGAGATGGTGATGGGGATGGTAAAATCAGTGTCTTTCTCAATACTTTTCAATGGAGAAAGATTGGAGCAATTTAAACCATCCAGAGGTATAAGGCAGGGAGATCCCATTTCCCCTTACTTATTCTTATTGGCAGCAGAGGGCCTTTCGTGCCTCTTAAAAAATAGTTCTCAGTCATCGGTGCTTGGCGGCATGAAGGTAGCACCCACAGCTCCTGTCGTGAATCACCTTCTATTTGCGGATGACAGCATGTTGCTTTTTAAGTCTAGTGTGGAGGGAGCAAATGCGGTTTCAAACCTACTTCGTACTTATTGTGATGCATCTGGCCAAAGAATCAACACTGAAAAATCTTCAATATTTTTTAGTAAAGGTTGCCCTGAGGTGTTGAAGAACCAAGTAAAAAACATCCTTCAGGTGCAAAATGAGTCCCTAAGCGAGAAATATTTGGGGATGCCTACAGAGGTTGCTCAGTCAAAGAATGGCACATTTCGTTATCTACGAGACAGAGTGTTGGAGAAAGTGAAGGGGTGGATGCAGAAACTATTATCAGCAGCAGGTAAAGAGGTATTGATAAAATCAGTTGCACATGCCATTCCGGTTTTCTCTATGTCTTGCTTCCGACTCCCGCGGGGTCTATGTGATAGTGTGACATCAATTATTCGGCAATTTTGGTGGGGCTCAAAGCAGGGGAGGAGGAAACCTGCATGGGTATCTTGGGAGGTCATGACAAACCCTAAAAATTGGGGGGGGGCTTGGTTTTAAGGATATGGAAGTTTTTAACCTGGCTTTACTTTCTAGACAGGCTTGGAGGTGCCTGACAGAGCCGCTGTCCCTAAGTGCACGCATTCTAAAGGCAGCCTACTATCCAAACTCATCCATCTTCGAGGCAGAGGTGGGCTCACACCCATCACAGATTTGGAGAGCAATTGCTGATGGAGTAGACATTCTGAAATTGGGTGCGATGAAGCGCATTGGAGATGGGCGCTCGACCAATATCTGGCAGCATAATTGGATCCCCAGAGCAGGTATGATGAGGCTGATTTCTTCCTTGATCCATGACCCTCCAGAAGTAGTATCAGACTTAATTGATGCATCTACCGCTTCTTGGAGGGAAGAGTTGATTAGGCAAACTTTTGTTCCAATGGATGTTGAGGCTATACTGAGGATTCTCATTTGCACTCGTCAAGTGAATGATTTCTGGGCGTGGTCCAAAGATCTGAGAGGCCTTTTCTCTGTCAGGATAGCATACAAAATGATATACCGCATTAAGAGTGGAAGAGAAGTGAGGGAGTCCCGGACTAGGGGGTGCCCGGACAGCCGAACTATCATCGTCGGCCAGACTCCAAGACTATGAAGATACAAGATAGAAGACTTCGTCCCGTGTCCGAATGGGACTTTCCTTGGCGTGGAAGGCAAGCTTGGCGATACGGATATGTAGATCTCCTACCATTGTAACCGACTCTGTGTAACCCTAGCCCTCTCCGGTGTCTATATAAACCGGATGGCTATAGTCCATAGGACGAACAACAATCATACCATAGGCTAGCTTCTAGGGTTTAGCCTCCTTGATCTCGTGGTAGATCTACTCTTGTAATACCCACATCATCAATATCAATCAAGCAGGACGTAGGGTTTTACCTCCATCAAGAGGGCCCGAACCTGGGTAAAACATTGTGTCCCTTGTCTCCTGTTACCATCCGCCTAGACGCACAGTTCGGGACCCCCTACCCGAGATCCGCCGGTTTTGACACCAACATTGGTGCTTTCATTGAGAGTTCCTCTGTGCCGTCGCAATCAGGAGGGATGCCTTTTCCCCTCTTTAAAGACGGCGCCATCGTCAAGGGAGCTTTGGCCACCGGCCAAACTATCCGGCTGGGCGATTTTCTTATGACCGCCAGTTCGGCCACCGCTCCAACAATGACCTCTCAGGTCATCAAAAGCGATCTTCACGTCAACTCGGAATTCGACGAGTAGCTAGATCCGACGGAGCTCTCCTCTGTAAATGAGCTCTTGGATCACATCGCCGCCCTGGGAGTCGCTACAGATCACGATCAGATTGGTCTTAAAACCGATCTGAGAGAAATTAACTCTCCCCAGGCTACCCACCACGTTGTTGTGGTAGAGGAACAACACGGCGACTCTTCTTCTATGTTAAAAACCAGTTATGTCCAGATTCTCGATCCCTCCATGCCGGATTCCCGCAGAGGGACGGATGTCAATCAAGTACTGAACCTAAAGTCAGGCATCGGACCAGATCCATTGGATAACATCCAAAAATCCAAGCTTCCAAATCTGGAAACTTCTCGGCCTTTGAGCCTCAGATTGGGCAGGGTTCCGAATTTAATTCCGCCCGCCCACCCAAACATAAGCGATCTATCTCGAATACGGCAAGAGCCCGATGAAACAGTACATCATTACTGGGCCAGATTCCTCTTGGTTATGGATAGGATAAAGGACTGCCGTGAGGAAAGCGCAATCTCAATTTTCTGCAACAATTGCATGGACAAGGGAATCATGAACGCCATAAGTCGTCGCAAAGTTACACGCTTCGCCGACCTGGCGACCATAGTACAAAAATACTGTGCGATGGAGAGTGCCTGGAAAACCGAAACCAGGTTTTGGGACAATCCGGCCCTGAACACAACCCTAGTTCGAAATAAAAGGGTGCGTCATACTCAAGCACCTGGGTTAAAAACCAAAAAGCAAAAAAAAAACCAAAGGGCACGGAACCGTACTGGAGGGGTGGCTCAACGGACCCTGTAAAATCCATAATACAGAGGGTGCCACTCCAACACATAGCCTTCGAGCATGTTGGATACTACGGCAGGTGGCCAAAAGTGGCGAAGGTTTTCTAGCCCCGGGTAACCAGCCCAACAGTACTAGTACGGTATTAACAGTCTTCGAGACTTTCGCATCAAATAATATGCGGAAACGAACAATCCCCAGCCTCGCCGAAGTCTACCAAGTAGCAACAACAAATCCGGTCCTAGCCATGCCCAACCTAGGCGAACCGATGTTATTATACATCACGGCAACACATCAAGTTGTCAGCGCGGTACTCGTCATAGAACGAGAAACAGAAGGGCACAAATCCCCTCTTCAAAAACCAGTGTACTACGTATCCACTGTCTTAACTCCATGCAAGTCCCGGTACCCACATTATCAAAAAATAGCATACGCGGTGTTCATGGCATCCCGCAAGCTGCGACACTACTTTCAAGAGTGTTCCATAACGGTGGCCTCCGAAGTACCTCTCAACGATATTATAAACAATCGCGACGCGACGGGCAGGATTGCAAAATGGGCCATTGAGCTCTTTCCATTTGACATAACCTACAAACCACGGCGAGCTATAAAGTCGCAAGTTTTGGCTGACTTCATCACCGAATGGACGGAAGCCGAACTCCCTAAAGAGTACGGCGCATACTCCAATTGGATCATGCATTTCGACGGCTCCAAAATGTTGGCTGGCTTGGGGGCTGGCATCGTCTTGACGTCCCCAACCGGAGGCACAGTCCAATACGTACTTCAAATAATGTACACGGACTCCAACAACGCAGCCGAATACGAGGCCCTTCTACATGGTCTCCAGATGGCAATCTCCATGGGTATTCAACGCCTAGAGGTGCGGGGGGGTTCAAACCTCGCAATATCCCAAGTAAATGGAGACTTTGACGCCAAGGATCCAAAAATGGCAGCCTACCGTAATGCTGTCCTAAAAATGTCAGCTCGGTTCGAAGGACTCGAATTCCACCATGTAGCCCGGGATAATAACCACGCAGCAGACGTGTTGGCACGCATCGGCGCAAAACGCGACGCCGTCCCTCCAAACATCTTCCTGGAGCGGCTCTTTAAGCCATCCGTATTATGGGAAGAGGAGTCCGGAAATAACAACCCGGAAAAAACCGCACCATCCAACACGGAACATTCTGACACAATCGGTGGCTCAGCCAATGAAATAACACCTTCAGCTCACGAAATAATGGCAGTAATTGCCCCGTGGACAGAACCATTCCTAGCCTACTTAATTAGGCAGGAACTTCCTGAAGACCAAAATGAGGCCCGCTGCATAGTTCGGCGATCTAAAGCCTACAAGGTCCATGAGGAAGAACTTTATAAGAAAAGCACAACCGGAGTCCTTCAAAGGTGTATCTCCGAAGAGGAAGGGCGAAATCTCCTGGCTGAAATTCACGCAGGACTCGGCGGGCACCGCGCTGCAGCCCGGGCCCTTGTAGGCAAGGCCTTCCATACAGGATTTTATTGGCCGACAGCCCGGGCAGATGCTCAGGACCTAGTCCAACGATGTGTCGGTTGCCAGCTCTTTGCTAATCAAAGCCACATGCCACCCACCGCCCTCAAAACTATACCCATGACTTGGCCGTTCACGGTATGGGGGCTTGACATGGTTGGACCCCTTAAAGGGGGAACCCACAAGCAAAAATACTTATTGGTCATGGTGGACAAATTCACCAAATGGATAGAGGCCAAGCCGGTTAAAACGGCCGAATCCGAACCTATGATAGACTTCATATCCGGGGTAGTACACCGTTTTGGCGTCCCCCACAGCATCATCACTGATAACGGCACGAATTTCACGGCCGACGAGGTTAAACTCTGGTGCAAAAACATGGGCATCAAGCTCGACTATGCTTCAGTCTATCACCCTCAAACTAACGGTCAAGTCGAACGAGCAAACGGTCTAATCATGAGCGGCATTAAAACCAGATTAGTGCGATCCCTCACGGAATCTAACATGCACTGGGTAGAGGAGCTCGACTCCGTACTCTGGGGGCTGTGGACCACGCCAAACCGCACTACCGGATTCACACCATTTTTTATGGTATACGGCGCAGAGGCAGTTTTGCCCTGCGATATAATTCATGACTCACCTCGCGTGCGCATGTACGAAGAAAGAGAAGCCGGGTTGGATCGGCAGGACAGTTTGGACGCCTTAGAGGAGGAGCGCGACGTGGCAAAATCCCGTTCCGCATTCTATCAGCAGCAGGCTCAAAGATATCAAAGCAGGGAAGTACGGGCCAAAACTTACAATGTTGGCGAGCTAGTTCTACGCCTGCCGGACAAGAAAAAGGACAAACTTAAGCCCAAATGGGAAGGTCCCTTCATCATCGACCAAGTCCTTACCGGCGGTGCATACCGTCTACGCAACGCATCTAACAACCGACTCGAGCCGAACCCATGGAACGCAGCCCGTCTCCGAAGATTCTACGCCTAAGCGCCGGACTCAGAGTTCGTCTCCTTCCTCCGTCCACCTTTCATATTTTTTCGCTATCTTTTGTTTCCCTCCTTTTTCCTCCCTCTTTCAGTAAAAGCCTTCGAGGGCTGATCTGCGCATTGTTCGCACACACTCGATGTGCTACTCGCACTCGTTATACCTGGGGGCTTCTTTAACAGAAGCTTATTTATGCGGGCTCAATGCCCAACACATGTGTCATACTTCCGCATGTACCTTTTACTCACCATTATATGCATCGATATGACTTAAGTTTTGGCCAAGCTGGGTTGCCTGGCTCCTGTGCTTACCCCTATGTTCCCGATTATTCGGCTAGGAGGTAAAGGGAGCACCTCTGCGATTGTTACTGCCGGGTCAGCCGGATGTGTACCTCAGACTGGGTGAAGCCGAAGGCTAGCGTTCTTAAGGGAATATTCGGTCGGTGACTTGAAAGATGATTTATTACTTATTTATTTATCTGCCCCCAGATGCTTTTTATGCTCTTTTCGCAGTCCGGACATGCACTTTAGGGCATGCCTCCCAGGGAAAGGAACCCCTAACGGAACTATTCTCCCTGGAAGATGTTTCTTACTAACCATGTAATATAACATAGCTAGTTGCGCACTTGTCTGATAAAGCACTTATGACCCCTACGCCTGGTCTCCATGCATGCCCCGGTTTTTGTATAACCGTGAGGGTATTCGGACACACTCTGGACTGTTAGGTCCCGAGGTTGAAGCGAAAAGGTCCGCAAAGACAAACGATCTACAATCCGGCTAGAAGGCATTTTACATGTCATTTTAAATTACATCGTCAAACTGACCGATTGTACTCCTCTTCAATCCCATCTAACAGGTTGTCTAGTTTACAGTCCCGTTGGGAATATTTCGCGGCCAACTCTACTTGGCCGTACATCAGGCTCACGGGGATCTCCTTCCCATCGGGCCCCACAAGTCCGACCTCAGCCATGTGGTTTGGATCAGCCTTCGTGTACCGCGTCTTCACCATGGCCCAGGCCTCCCTGGCGCCTTGCCGGTAGGCCGATATCTTCCACAGACGAAAGCGCTGTCGTACTCCCTGAAGCTTCTCAGCAAGCCCTCCAAGACCCTCGGGTAGGGAGACGGAAGGCCATAAGGCCTGAACGACGCTGCTCATCGCCTGCCGGACATGTTCGTGTAGTTGCAGCAGCTCGGGAAGAAGGTCACCCGTGGAATCAGGCATTTCCCCCGCCGGACGACCCGTGAGCACACCTACAGACACATTTCTGTCAATCGACTTCCTCGCCGAACTGTCCTTTTCAAAAGAGTTTGCTCAAGCACTTACTATAAATGCCACGACGAAGCCGCTGATTCTCCTTTACGGAGTTAGACAGCTGGACCCGAACACCTTTTAGTTCTTCGCCCAGCTGGGTGTTGGCATCTTGGAGTTTGTTCCTCTCCTGCTGCACCCTCATAAGCACCTTCTCGCCGGCCTTCAGCTGGCGCAGCACATGTTGCTTGTCCGGATCTAGTCCGGCACCCTCTGCAATATTATTATCAGACTAAATGCACACGCCGCACTTCATAAACTACTTATCTTTTCGAAATATGTATTACCATAGGGGGTCTCTGTGGCTCCCCCGGCGGCGGCTAGTGCGGCCTCAAGTTGGGCCTTGCATTCTTGAAGCTCCTAGGATAGGTGGGTATTCTTCTTTGTAAGATCCTGCATAACAAATGATCCTTAAATCAGTTAGTTTAACTACTTTAAGTCTCGGAGGCTACTAGCATATATAGCTATTAAAATTCCCCACCCGTATGTCTTTCACATACTGCTCCGTGGCTCTGGTTAAACCATCTTGAGCAGCACGGAGGTGCGTGTCTCCTGCATTAAAGGCATTCAACGCCTCAGGGGAGAAACACGCATCACGAAGAACTGTCCGACGGCGCCTGTGATTCATGGCGCTCTCCACCTCAGACCTGGTGGCGGACAACCTGTCGGCATCCTCCGTTGGAGGAGCATCCGGCTCACGCCTTGTGCTTGCCTCCCCCTCCGGACCAGGTGTTGGAGCCTGGCTGGCGAAGGCCTGGTTGGCAACCTCCCCGGGCATAGTTCGGCAAGCGTTCTTTCTCCTGGAAGAATCATGAGCATTAATATACCCCCCCAGGAGTCTTTCCCTTAAAGATAATGGTGCGCCATACCTTTGCGGCGATGTTTCGATTCGCGCCGCACTCCTCTTCCGCCTGCTGGGCCGCACTAACCCTGGTTGGTCAGTCGTCGCGGGCTCGGCTTCCCGCCATAAAGGCACCTCCTGCGAAGCACCGTTGGTACACGGTGGTTAGAAATAAGCATTAAAAAAGTAATGGTGTCAGGACTTCGGTCGTACTCACCTGGGAAGCCGGAGATAAACCGGGGTAGTCAGCCGTAATGGCGACTAGAGCATTGTCTATGCTGAGCTGGTGGAACACCCCGTCAATCAGTTCCACCATTATGTCCGGATCCTCTCCAGAGGCCGGGTCAAGGGATCTTCCCGGATCCTCGGGTTGTGGAGTCGGGCTTTGTATGCCCTCCACATCCCGGCGCAGTTCCTGTGTCGAAATCATAAAGTAAGACACTTATCTTTGAAAGCACGGATCGGATACATAAACGTCCGCTTACCTAGCTCCGAGGGTTATTCATGGAGAATCCATTCAATGGACTCGTGCGGAAGAAGTCCTCCCTCTCCCCCTTGTACAAGCCGGACAAGATCTTCACCAGATCGGCGACCGATCCCGGCCCCTTGCGGCCATGACGGGTGGCGTCATTCTCCCCGTTGAAATCCCACATGGGGTGGCCCCTATATTGGAGCGGCTGCACCCCTCGCATAATGCATGTGGCCATGACTCCAATCATGGTCAGTCCGGAATGGGCCAGTAACCTTATCCGGCCCATCAGATATTGGACGCTCCTATCATCCTCCCGTCGAGGGCTCCGCGGGCGCCAACTCAGGCGTTTTCTCATAGGAGCGTTGCTAAACTCCGGGAGGCCGATCCGAACTGGATCCGGCAGCGGGGCGTCTTCCATATAGAACCATTCCGAAGGCCAGTCTTCGGATGCTTCTTCGGGGTTCCGGATAGATATCTGGTCCTGGTGATGCGCCATATTTCGGCTCCGCCCACTTGATATATCGATCCCTCGTGAGAACGGGGTACGAGGCAAAACAATCTCTTCCACAGTGCAAAATGGGGCTCGATGCCCAAGAACAGCTCGCAAAGAGCTACAAAGCCCGCAATGTGCAAGATGGAGGCAGGTGTGAGGTGGTGAAGTTGGAGTCCATAGAACTCCAGGAGCCCCCGGAGAAACGGATGTATAGGAAATCCGAGTCACCTTATTCGGTAGGGGACGAAGCATACCCGCTCTCCTTTGGAGGGATTGGGGACGCTCTCCGCCTGCTTCCCGCCCTTGTAGGTGGCCAGTCCGGCTCGAACCGGAACCATAAAGGCTGGGGGAAGATATTCCTCTGCTTGGAGCGTCACTAACTCGCTATGCGGGACCGAACATCTCCTCCAATCTCCTGGCTGAGGACTGGGAGCGCGAGAGGAGGACCCGCGTCGACTGTCCATGTTGGAATGGATTTTTGTCGGATGCGCTTCGATGAGAACTTGCGGAAGGAGGATGGTGTGAAAATGTAAAAATACCCTGGCTTTTCGCATTCATACGACACATGGAAGAGGGCCATTATTGGACGTAGAAGCCAAGGAGCGCAACATTTATAAGGAAACCGGACACTGATCGGTAAACACATGGAATATGGAGGAGAACCCGCCTTGCAAACGCCGAAGACAATATACGCGCCGGACTCGTCGTCATTGAAGCCTGGTTCGGGGGCTACTGAGGGAGTGCCGGACTAGGGGGTGTCCGGACAGCCGAACTATCATCATCGGCCGGACTCCAAGACTATGAAGATACAAGATTGAAGACTTTGTCCCGTGTCCGTATGGGACTTTCCTTGGCATGGAAGGCAAGCTTGGCGATACGGATATGTAGATCTCCTACCATTGTAACCGACTCTGTGTAACCCTAGCCCTCTCCGATGTCTATATAAACCGGATGGCTTTAGTCCATAGGACGAACAACAATCATACCATAGGCTAGCTTCTAGGGTTTAGCCTCCTTGATCTCGTGGTAGATCTACTCTTGTAATACCCACATCATCAATATCAATCAAGCAGGACGTAGGGTTTTACCTCCATCAAGAGGGCCCTAACCTGGGTAAAACATTATGTCCCTTGTCTCCTATTACCATCTGCCTAGACGCATAGTTCGGGACCCCCTACCCAAGATCCGCCGGTTTTGACACCGATAAGAAGCATGGTTAGAAGAAGGAGAGCATACCTCCAATCTCCGGGGACTGAAGTCAAGTTGGTAGGCCTTGTGGAAGCTAAAGGTGTCATCAAAGCTAAAGGTATTCACCTGGAGACTTGCCCAACACTCCCTACCAACAGGAGACTTGCTACAGCACAGAAACATGTCTACGACGGATGTATGCGACGTGTGTGGTGCACATGACAGCTGGCGTCACTCACTTCTGGATTGCACCTTATCTAGGAGCATATGGGCTTTGTCGAAGGAGGAGATGGTGCAACATATGGCTATGAACCGAAACGACAACACTAGAGATTGGTTATTCTCCATGTTTGAGTCGCTGCCAGAGGACGATCTTCTCACAATGATTGTCACCCTATGGGCGATCTGGGCTGCAAAGAGGAAATTAATACATGAGGCAGTTTTCTAGACTCCTTTTGCAACTCATGGCTTCATCTTGAAGTATCTATCAGAACTACAGGTCTTGGAGAGGCCTGAGAAGGAGAAGAAGGCACCGGCCCCTAGATCGGCCCAGTGGATCCCTCCGCCCGAAAATCATATGAAAATTAATGTTGATGCGGCGGTGGCACGACATGGTGGTTTCGGGACAGTTTCGGCCATATGCAAAAACGGCAGTGGGGAGTTCCAAGGAGCGTCCGCGATCCGGTTCAACAACGTTGATGATCCAGAGACACTAGAGACTTTGGCGATACGTGAAGCTCTGGCCCTTGCTGATGATTTGCTCTTCCATGATATTTTAGTGGCATCGGACTGTAAGGTGGCTGTCGAAGCAATCAAAAAAGGCACAAGTGCACAATATGGAGCCGTGGTACATGAAATAATAGACCGTTCTAGAGTTTTTTCTTCTTGTTTGATTAATCATGAGTTTAGGACCTCGAATGTTGAGGCTCACAAACTTGCAAAGCATGTTTTATCCCTATGTTTTGGCCGCCATGTTTGGTTAGGTCGCCCGGGAAATCTAGATTTCGTCCCTGTAAACATTTGTGATGGGTGAATAAAAGCTTTGCGAGTTTGTCTCAAAAAAAATTGGGGAGGTGGGGCGCTTCCACCTGGCTTGGGAGGCAATCCTCCACCTACTTGGCTTGGGGGGCAAGTCTCCCTAGGATTTTCCCTAGGGAGATCCAATCCGCTTGGCCGCCGCCCCCTAGGGGAAACCCTAGGGCACCTCCCCCTCTCCCCTTGCCCCTATATATAGTGGAGGGGTGGGAGGGCAGCCGCACCTCTTCCCTGGCACATCCCTCTCCCTCCTCCAACACCTCCTACTCTGTAGTGCTTGGCGAAGCCCTGCTGGAGAACCACGAGCTCCACCACCACCACGCCGTCGTGCTGACGGAGTTCTCCCTCAACTTCTCCTCTCCCCTTGATGGATCAAGAAGGAGGAGACGTCCCCGGGCTGTATATGTGTTGAACGTGGAGGCACCGTCCGTTCGGCGCTAGATCGGATTTTCCGCGATTTGAATCGCCGTGAGTACGACTCCATCAACCGCGTTCTTGTAACGCTTCCGCTTAGCGATCTTCAAGGGTATGAAGATGCACTCCCTCTCTCTCTCGTTGCTAGAATCTCCATAGATTGATCTTGGTGATGCGTAGAAAATTTTGAATTTCTGCTACGTTCCCCAACACCGGGACCCTTCCGGTGGTCCCGGTACAATACCGGTGACCCCCGAAACTTTCCCGGTAGCCGAAACTGGACTTCCTATATACAAATCTTCACCTCCGGACCATTCCAAAACTCCTTGTGACGTCCGGGATCTCATCCGGGACTCCGAACAACTTTCGTGTTACCGCATACTAATATCTCTACAACCCTAGCGTCACCGAACCTTAAGTGTGTAGACCCTACGGGTTCGGGAATCACGCAGACATGACCGAGACAGCTCTTCGGCCAATAACTAACAGTGGGATCTGGATACCCATGTTGGCTCCCACATGTTCCACGATGATCTCATCGAATGAACCACGATGTCTAGGATTCAAGTAATCCCGTATACAATTCCCTTTGTCAATCGGTACGTTACTTGCCCGAGATTCGATCGTCAGTATCCCAATACCTCGTTCAATCTCGTTACCGGCAAGTCACTTTACTCGTACCGTAATGCATGATCCCATGACCAACCACTTGGTCACATTGAGCTCATTATGATGATGCATTACCGAGTGGGCCCAGAGATACCTCTCCGTCAGACGGAGTGACAAATCCCAGTCTTGATCCGTGTCAACCCAGCAGACACTTTCGGGGATACCTGTAGTATACCTTTATAGCCACCCAGTTACGTTGTGACGTTTGGTACACCCAAAGCATTCCTACGGTATCCGGGAGTTACATGATCTCATGGTCTAAGGAAATGATACTTGACATTGGAAAAGCTCTAGCAAACGAACTACACGATCTTGTGTTATGCTTAGGATTGGGTCTTGTCCATCACATCATTCTCCTAATGATGTGATCTCGTTATCAATGACATCCAATGTCCATAGTCAGGAAACCATGACTATCTGTTGATCAACGAGCTAGTCAACTAGAGGCTCAGTAGGGACATGTTGTGGTCTATGTATTCACACATGTATTATGGTTTCTGGATAACACAATTATAGCATGAATAACAAACAATTATGGTGAACAAGGAAATATAATAATAATCATTTTATTATTGCCTCTAGGGCATATTTCCAACAGTAGCAATTGTCCCTTCTCTCTTTTTCTCTCATTTTATTTTTTTCTTTTTCTTTTTTTCTTTTTTTTTCTTCCTCCTTTTTTTCTTTTTTTTCTTTTTGGTGGGCTTATAAAGTCCGAAGTATCATCCCAACTTGTAGGGGAATCATAATCTTCATCATCCTTTCCTCACTGGAACAATGCTCTAATAATGAAGATCATCACACTTTTATTGATTTACAACTCAAGAATTACAACTCAAAGCTAGAACAAGATATGACTCTATATGAATGCCTCTGGCGGTGTACCGGGATATGCAATGAATCAAGAGTGACATGTATGAAAATTATGAAGGTGGCTTTGCCACAAATACGATGTCAACTACATGATCATGCAAAGAGCAATATGACAATGATGGAACGTGTCATAATAAACGGAACGGTGGAAAGTTGCATGGCAATATATCTCGGAATGGCTATGGAAATGCCATAATAGGTAGGTATGGTGGCTGCTTTGAGGAAGGTAAATAATGGGTGCATGCTACCGATGAAAATTGCGCGGTAAAATAGAGGCTAGCATAGTGGAAGGATGAGTGTGCGTATATCCATGGACTCACATTAGTCATAAAGAACTCATATACTTATTGCAAAAGTCTACTTAGCCCTCGAAGCAAAGTACTACTACGCATGCCCCTAGAGGGATAGATTGGTAGGAAAAGACCATCGCTCGTCCCCGACTGCCACTCATAAGGAAGACAATCAAAAGAGCACCTCATGCAACAAATTTGTCACACAACTTTTACCATACGTGCATGCTACGGGACTTGCCAACTTCAACACCAGTATTTCTCAATTTCATAATTATCCACTAGCATGACTCTAGCATTACTACCTTTATATCTCAAAACAATTATCAAGCATCAAATTGATCCTAGTGTTTAATGCACTTTTCTATGATAGTTTTTATTATACCTAACTTGGATGCTCATCATTCTAGGACCAAATTCATAAATAAAGCAAATACCATGCTGTTCTAAAAGACTCTCAAAATAATATAAGTGAAGCATGAGAGATCAACAATTTCTTCAAAATTAATCCACCGTCGTGCTCTAAAAGATATAAGTGAAGTACTAGAGCAAAAACTATCTAGCTCAAAAGATATAAGTGAAGCACATAGCATATTCTAATAAAATTTCAATCAAGTAGGCTTCTCCCAAAAGGTGTGTACAGCAAGGATGATTGTGGTAAACTAACAAGCAAAGACTAATATAATACACGACGCTCCAAGCAAAACACATATCATGTGGCGAATAAAAATATAGCTCCAAGTAAAGTTACCAATGAACGAAGACGAAAGAGGGGATGCCTTCCGGGGGCATCCCCAAGCTTAGGCTTTTGGCTATTCTTGAATATCTTGGGGTGACTTGGGCATCCCCAAGCTTAGGCTTTTGCCACCCTTTATTCCATAGTCCATCAAATCTTTACCCAAAACTTGAAAACTTCACAACACCAAACTCAACAGAAAATCTCATAAGCTCCGTTAGTGAAAGAAAACAAAACCACCACATAAGGTACTGTAATGAACTCATTCTTTATTTATATTGGTGTTAAACCTACTGTATTCCAAGTTCTCTATGGTTCATACCCTTACATACTAGCCATAGATGCATCAAAATAAGCAAATAACACACGAAAGGCAGAATCTGTCAAAAACAGAACAGTCAGTAGCAATCTGTAACTAACGCAAACTTCTGGAATCTCAAAACTTCTACCAAAATAGGACGTCCTAAAAAGTTTCTCTATTGATCAGCAGCAAAAAGAATCAATGCAAAAGCACGTTCCTGTGATTTATTGATTTTTTTTCTCGTGAGCGCAAAGTTTCTGTTTTTCATCACAATCAAATCAACTCATATCATAGGTTATCCTATAGGTTCTACTTGGCACAAACACTAAATAAAACATGAAAACACATCTAAACAGAAAGGAGATGCAAAATTTATTATTAAACAGGAACAAAAACAAGAAACACAAAGAAAATTGGGTTGCCTCCCAATTAGCGCTATCGTTTAACGCCCCTAGCTACGCATAAAAGCAAGGATAGATCTAAGTAGTGCCATAATAAAAGATAGATCTTGAAAACTCATCTCATATTCTCTACACTTGGCAGCAAGTTTCCTTTGAGGCAAGCAAAAGTAATAAAAAGGGCTAAATTTAGTGGGACAAAAGTCCCGAAGATCAATCTCAGGAAGAACGGGTTCCTCCCTTGGCCCTTCATAATGCACAACTAATTCATCACTAAAAGCATTCTTTTGGCAAAATCTCGTGAGCCTATACTCAAGAGAGTATCCTATCTCATTATTTCGAAGAGCAAAATCATTATTAAGTTCAGAAATTCTATCAATCAACATATTGGTAGGAACCTTTTTTTCTAAGGTTTTCATTGAAAGCAACATAGTCCGAAGATTGAAAACGCCTAATTTCCTCTTGATCAAAGAGGACCGCCTCTATGGGAGGACGACCGGCGTCCACCCTATAGTGCGCAAAGATTTCTTTGGCCTCTCTTATTATAAATCTAAACTCATGAGCTAAAAAGATAGTAACAACACGCTTAACAGAAGAATGCTTAATATTGGAAAATTCTAGGAAAATTATTTGTATGCAAGGATGCATGTGCATAAATTGTCTCTCAAGTTCAACTACAAGCATGGCAATAGCATCCGCAAGACTACTAGTTTTATGAAGAATAGAACCACCCATAGAAGGTAAAGCACCGGGACAAGTAAAGAAATCTTGAATAACCCCTTTTCCAATAATGTTACCACTACCGATTCGAAACTTTTTAGTATGCAAAATAGGGGGTTCTTCAGCCAGGGCATCAGAATTTTCCATGTTATCATTATTGTCCATATCGACAATAATCTCTCCAATTTCAGACATAACAGCAGACAAAAGCGAGGGAGAAGAAGAGGGCAAGCAGAACAGAGAGGAGATTGGGAAAGAGAGGACGAATAAAACGGCAAGGGTGAAGTGGGGGAGAGGAAAACGAGAGGCAAATGGCAAATAATGTAAATGCGAGGGAGATGAGTTTGTGATGGGTACTTGGTATATCTTGACTTGAGCGAAGACCTCCCCGGCAACGGCGCCAGAAATCCTTCTTGCTACGTCTTGAACTTGCGTTGATTTTCCTTGAAGAGGAAAGGGTGATGCAGCACAGTAGCATAAGTATTTCCCTCAGTTTTTGAGAACTAAGGTATCAATCCAGTAGGAGGCTCCTCACAAGTCCCACGAAACTACACAAACAAACAAAGAACTCGCAACCAACGCGATAAAGGGGTTGTCAATCCCTTCACGGCCACTTGCGAAAGTGAGATCTAATAGACATAATATGATAAGATAAATATATTTTTGGTATTTTGTGATATAGATGCAGAAAATAAAGATGCAAATAAAAGTAGATTGAAAGCTTATATGATAAAGAATAGACCCAGGGGCCATAGGTTTCACTAGAGGCTTCTCTCAAGATAGCATAAGTATTACGGTGGGTGAACAAATTACTGTCGAGCAATTGATAGAAAAGCGAATAATTATGAGATTATCTAGGCATGATCATGTATATAGGCATCACGTCCATGACAAGTAGACCGACTCCTGCCTACATCTACTACTATTACTCCACACATCGACCGCTATCCAGCATGCATCTAGAGTATTAAGTTCATAAGAACAGAGTAACGCATTAAGAAAGATGACATGATGTAGAGGGATAAACTCAAGCAATATGATATAAACCCCGTCTTTTTATCCTCGATGGCAACAATACAATACGTGTCTTGCAACCCTTTCTGTCACTGGGTAAGAACACCGCAAGATTGAACCCAAAGCTAAGCACTTCTCCCATGGCAAGAAAGATCAATCTAGTAGGCCAAACCAAACCGATAATTTGAAGAGACTTGCAAAGATAACTCAATCATACATAAAAGAATTCAGAGAAGATTCAATTATTATTCATAGATACACTTGATCATAAACCCACAATTCATCGGATCTCGGCAAACACACCACAAAAAGAGATTACATCGAATAGATCTCCACAAGAGAGGGGAGAACATTGTATTGAGATCCAAAAAGAGAGAAGAAGCCATCTAGCTAATAACTATGGACCCGAAGGTCTGTGGTAAACTACTCACAACTCATTGGAGGGGCTATGGTGTTGATGTAGAAGCCCTCCATGATGAATTCCCCCTCCGGCAGAACGCCGGCGACGGCTCCAAGATGGGATCTCGCGGATATAGAAGGTTACGGTGGCAAAAATATTTCTTCGGTGGCTCCCTGGATGTTTTCGGGGTATGTAGGCTTGTATAGGAGGAAGAAGTACGTCGGTGGCCGCCCGAGGGGTCCACGAGACAGGAGCGCGCCCAGGAGGGGTGGGCGCGCCCTCCTATCTCATGGCCGCCTCGGCTGCTTCTTGGCTTGCACTCCAAGTTCTCCGGATCATGTTCGTTCCAAAAATCATGCTCCCGAAGGTTTCATTCCGTTTGGACTCCATTTGATATTCCTTTTCTTCGAAATACTGAAATAGGCAAAAAAACAGCAATACGGGTTGGGCCTCCGGTTAGTAGGTTAGTCCCAAAAATGATATAAATGTGTAAAATAAAGCCCATAGACATCCAAAACAGGTAATATAATAGCATGGAACAATCAAAAATTATAGATATGTTGGAGACGTATCACTATGCATCACCTAGATAGATCTTGCGTGATCGTAGGAATTTTTTTGAAATTACTGCGTTCCCCAACAGTGGCATCCGAGCCAGGTCTATGCGTAGATGTTATGTGCACGAGTAGAACACAAAGAGTTGTGGGCGATAATAGTCATACTGCTTACCAGCATGTCATACTTTGATTCGGCAGTATTGTTGGATGAAGCGGCCCGGACCGATATTACATGACCGCGTTCATGAGACTGGTTCTACCGACGTGCTTATGCACATAGGTGGCTGGTGGTTGTCTATTTCTCCAACTTTAGTTGAATCGAGTGTGGCTACGCCCGGTCCTTGTTGAAGGTTAAAATAGCACACTTGACGAAAAATCATTGTGGTTTTCATGCATAGGTAAGAATGGTTCTCGCTTGAACCTTGCACCAACAAAGTAGAGGACGTCTAACTTGTTTTTGCAGGGCTTGCTATGATGTGATATGGTCAAGGCAAGATGTGATATAAATTGTTGTATGAGATGATCATGTTTTGTAACAAAGTTATCGGCAACTGGCAGGAGCCATATGGTTGTCGCTTTATTGTATGCAATGCAATTCCCATGTAATTGTTTTACTTTATCACTAAGTGGTAGCGATAGTCGTAGTAACAATAGTTGGTGAGACGACAACGATGCTACGATGGAGATAAAGGTGTCGCACCGGTGACGATGGAGATCATGACGATGCTTCGGTGATGGAGATCATGAGCACAAGATGATGATGTCCATATCATGTCACATATTTTGATTGCATGTGATGTTTATCTTTTATGCATCTTATTTTGCTTAGTACGGCGG
This sequence comes from Triticum dicoccoides, assembly GCF_002162155.2. Taxonomy (NCBI): domain Eukaryota; kingdom Viridiplantae; phylum Streptophyta; class Magnoliopsida; order Poales; family Poaceae; genus Triticum; species Triticum dicoccoides. The sequence goes on from NC_041385.1 coordinate 711,426,326, forward strand.
TAGCATTATAAGATGATCCCTTACTAAATTTCAAGGTATAACTGTTCTCCCTAAGTATGCATCGTTGCACAGTTCATCGTGCCAAGACACCATGTGATGATCGGGTGTGATAAGCTCTATGTTCACATACAACGGGTGCAAGCCAGTTTTGCACATGCAGAATACTCAGGTTAAACTTGACGAGCCTAGCATATGCAGATATGGCCTCGGAACACTGAGACCGAAAGGTCGAGCTTGAATCATATAGTAGATATGATCAACATAGTGGTGTTCACCATTGAAAACTACTCCATATCACGTGATGATCGGACATGGTTTAGTTGATTCGGATCACGTGAATACTTAGATGATTAGAGGGATGTCTATCTAAGTGGGAGTTCTTAAGTAATATGATTAACTAAACTTTAATTTATCATGAACTTAGTACCTGATAGTATTTTGCATGTCTATGTTGTTGTAGATCAATGGCCCGTGCTATCGTTCCTTTGAATTTTAATGCGTTCCTAGAGAAAGCTAAGTTGAAAGATGATCGCAGTAACTACACGGACTGGGTCAGTAACTTGAGGATTATCCTCATTGTTGCACAGAAGAATATGTCCTGGAAGCACCGTTGGGTGCCAGGCCTGCTGCAGATGCTACTGATGATGTTAAGAATGTCTGGCAGAGCAAAGCTGATGACTACTCGATAGTTCAGTGTGCCATGCTTTACAGCTTAGAACCGGGACTTCAACGACGTTTTGAACATCATGGAGCATATGAGATGTTCCAGGAGTTGAAGTTAATATTTTAAGCAAATGCCCGGATTGAGAGATATGAAGTCTCCAATAAGTTCTACAGCTGTAAAATGGAGGAGAATAGTTCTATCAGTGAACATATACTCAGAATGTCTGGGTACCACAACCACTTGACTCAACTGGGAGTTAATCTTCCTGATGATAGTGTCATTGACAGAGTTCTTCAATCATTGCCACCAAGCTATAAAGGCTTCATGATGAACTATAATATGCAAGGGATGAACAAGACTATTCCCGAGCTCTTCGCAATGCTAAAGGCTACGGAGGTAGAAATCAAGAAGGAGCATCAAGTGTTGATGGTCAATAAGACCACTAGTTTCAAGAAAAAGGGCACAGGGAAGAAGGGGAACTTCAAGAAGAATGACAAAAAGGTTGCTGCTCAAGAGAAGAAACCCAAGTCTGGACCTAAGCCTAAAATGGAGTGCTTCTACTTCAAAGGGACTGGTCACTGGAAGCGGAACTGCCCCAAGTATTTGGCGGATAAGAAGGATGGCAAAGTGAAATGTATATTTGATATACATGTTATTGATGTGTACCTTACTAATGCTCGTAGTAGCACCTGGGTATTTGATACTGGTTTTGTTGCTCATATTTGCGACTCGAAACAAGGGCTACGGATTAAACGAAGATTGGCTAAGGACGAGGTGACGATGCGCATGGGAAATGGTTCCAAGGTCGATGTGATCGCTGTCGGCACGCTACCTCTACATCTACCATCGGGATTAGTTTTAGACCTGAGTAATTGTTATTTGGTGCCAGCGTTGAGCATGAACATTATATATGGATCTTGTTTAATACGAGACGGTTAGTCATTTTAATCAGATAATAATGGTTGTTCTATTTATATGAGTAATATCTTTTATGGTCATGCACCCTTGATGAGTGGTCTATTTTTGTTGAATCTCGATAGTTATGATACACATATTCATAATATTGAAGCCAAAAGATGCAAAGTTAATAATGATAGTGCAACTTATTTATGGCACTGCCATTTGGGTCATATCGGTGTAAAGCGCATGAAGAAACTCCATGCTGACGGACTTTTGGAATCACTTGATTATGAATCACTTGGTGCTTGCGAACCGTGCCTCATGGGAAAGATGACTATAACTCCATTATCCGAAACAATGGAACGAGCCACTGACTTGTTGGAAATAATACATACTGATGTATGCGGTCCAATGAGTATTGAGGCTTGTCGTGGGTATCGTTATTTTCTTACCTTCACAGATGATTTGATCAGATATGGTTATATCTACTTAATGAAGCACAAGTCTGAAACATTTGAAAAGTTCAAATAATTTCAGAGTGAAGTGGAAAATCATTGTAACAAGAAAATAAAGTTTCTACGATCTGATCATGGAGGAGAAGATTTGAGTAACGAGTTTGGTCTTCATTTGAAACAACATGGGATAGTTTCACAATTAACACCAGCGGGAACACCACATCGAAATGATGTGCTCAAACATCGTAACCGTACTTTATTGGATATGGTACGGTCTATGATGTCTCTTACTGATTTACCGCTATAGTTTTGGGGTTATGCTTTAGAGACGGCTGCATTCACTTTAAATAGGGTGCCATAAAAATCTATTGAGACGACGCCTTATGAACTGTGGTTTGGCAAGAAACCAAAGCTGTCGTTTCATAAAGCTTGGGGCTGCGATGCTTATGTGAAAAAGCTTCAACCTGATAAGCTCGAACCCAAATCGGAGAAGTGCGTCTTCATAGGATACCCAAAGGAAACTGTTGGGTACACCTTCTATCACAGATCTGAAGGCAAAATCTTTGTTGCTAAGAATGGATCCTTTCTAGAGAAGGAGTTTCTCTCGAAATAAGTGAGTGGGAGGAAAGTAGAACTTGATGAGGTAATTGTACCTTCTCCCTTATTGGAAAGTAGTTCATCATAGAAATCAGTTCCAGTGATTCCTACACCAATTAGTGAGGAAGTTAATGATGATGATCATGAAACGTCAGACCCAGTTACTACGAACCTCGTAGGTCTTCCAGAGTAAGATCCGCACTAGAGTGGTACAGTAATCATGTTTTGGAAGTCATGTTACTAGACCATGATGAGCCTATGAACTATCAGGAAGCGATGATGAGCCCAGATTCCGCGAAATGGCTTGAGGCCATGAAATCCGAGATGGGATCCATGTATGAGAACAAAGTGTGGACTTTGGTGGACTTGCCCGATGATCGGCAAGACATAGAAAATAAATGGATCTTTAAGAAGAAGACCGACGCAGACGGTAATGTTACAGTTTACAAAGCTCGACTCATTGCAAAAGGTTTTTGATAAGTTCAAGGAGTTTACTATGATGAGACTTTTTAACCCGTAGCGATGCTTAAGTCTGTCTGAATCATGTTAGCAATTATTGCATTTTATGATTATGATATTTGGCAAATGGATGTCAAAACTGCATTCTTGAATGGATTTCTGGAAGAAGAGTTGTATATGATGCAACCAAAAGGTTTTGTCGATCCAAAAGGTGGTAACAATGTGCAAGCTCCAGCGATCCATTTATGGACTGGTGCAAGCCTCTCGGAGTTGGAATAAACACTTTGATAGTGTGATTAAAGCATATGGTTTTATACAGACTTTTGGAGAAGCTTGTATTTACAAGAAAGTGAGTGGGAGCTCTGTAGCATTTCTGATATTATATGTGGATGACATATTGTTGATAGGAAATGATATAGAATTTCTGGATAGCATAAAGGGATACCTGGATAAGAGTTTTTCTATGAAAGACCTCGGAGAAGATGATTACATATTGGGCATCAAGATCTATAGAGATAGATCAAGACACTTAATTGGACTTTCACAAAGCACATACCTTGATAAAGTTTTGAAGAAGTTCAAAATGGATCAGTCAAAGAAAGGGTTCTTGCATGTGTTACAAGATGTGAAGTTGAGTCAGACTCAATGCCCGACCACTTCAGAAGATAGAGAGAAAATGAAAGTCATTCCCTATGCTTCAGCCATAGGTTCTATCATGTATGCAATGCTATGTACCAGACCTGATGTATGCCTTGATATAAGCATGGCAGGGAGGTACCAAAGTAATCCCAGAGTGGAACACTGGACAGCGGTCAAGACCATCCTGAAATACCTGAAAAGGACTAAGGATATGTTTCTCATTTATGGAGGTGAAAAAGAGCTCGTCGTAAATGGTTATGTCGATGCAAGCTTTTACACTGATCCGGATGACTCTAAGTCGCAAACCAGATACGTATTTTTATTGAATGGAGGAGCTATTAGTTGGTGCAATTCCAAGCAAAGCGTCCTGGCAGGATCTACGTGTGAATAGGAGTACATTGCTGCTTTGGAAGCATCAAATGAAGGAGTTTGGATGAAGGAGTTCATATCCGATCTAGGTGTCATACCTAGTGCATTGGGTCCAAAGAAAATCTTTTGTGACAATACTGGTGTAGTTGCCTTGGCAAAGCAATCCAGATTTCACAAGAGAACCAAGCACATCAACAAACGCTTCAATTCCATCCGTCATCAAGTGTCGGAAGGGGACATAGATATTTGCAAGATACACACGGATCTGTATAGTGCAGATCTGTTGACTAAGCCTCTTCCACGAGCAAAACATGATCAACACCAAAGCTCCATGGGTGTTAGAATCAATACTATGTAATCTAGACTATTGACTCTAGTGCAAGTGGGAGACTGAAGGAAATATGCCCTAGAGGCAATAATAAAGATATTATTTATTTCCTTATTTCATGATAAATGTTTATCATTCATGCTATAATTGTATTAACTGGAAACTTAGTGCATGTGTGAATACATAGACAAAACATATTGTCCCTAGTATGCCTATACTTGACTAGCTCGTTAATCAAAGATGGTTATGTTTCCTAACCATAGACATGTGTTATCATTTGATGAACGGGATCACACCATTAGGAGAATGATGTGATGGACATGACCCATCCGTTAGCTTAGCATTATGATCGTGACAGTTTCATTACTACTGCTTTCTTCATGACTTATACAAGTTCCTCAGACTATGAGATTATGCAACTCCCGAATACCGGAGGAACACTTTGTGTGCTACCAAACATTACAATGCAAATGGGTGATTATAAAGGTGCTCTATAGGTGTCTCTGAAGGTGTTTGTTGGGTTGGCATAGATTGAGATTAGGATTTGTCACTTCGTGTTTCGGAGAGGTATCTCTGGGCCCTCTCGGTAATACTCATCACTATAAGCCTTGCAAGCATTGTGACTAATGAGTTAGTTGCAGGATGAAGTATTATAGAACGAGTAAAGAGACTTGCCGGTAACGAGATTGAACAAGGTATGATAATACCGATGATCGAATCTCGGGCAAGTAACATACCGATGACAAAGGGAACAACGCATGTTGTTATGCGGTTTGACCGATAAAGATCTTTGTAGAATATGTAGGAACCAATATGAGCATCCAGGTTCCGCTATTGGTTATTGACCAGAGATGTGTCTCGGTCATGTCTACATAGTTCTCGAACCTGTAGGGTCTGCACGCTTAACGTTCGATGATGATTGGTATTATAAGTTTATGTGATTTGATGTACCGAAGATTGTTCGGAGTCCCGGATGAGATCATGAAAATGACGAGGAGTATCGAAATGGTCGAGACATAAATATTGATATATTGGACGACTATATTCGGACACCAGAAGTGTTCCGAAGAAGTTTCGGATAAAACCGGAGTACCGAGGGTTACCGGAACCTCCCCGGGAAGCTATTGGGCCTCATGGGCCTTAGTGGAGAAGAGAGAGGGCCGGCCAAGAGGTGGCGTGCGCCCCCTTGCCCTAGTCCTAATTGTACAAGGGGAGGGGGCGACGCCCCCCTCCTTCCTTCTCTCCTCCTCCTCCTTCCCCCCTTCTCCTTATGGGAATAGGAAGGGGGGATTCCTACTTGGAGTAGGACTCCCCCCCTTGGGCGTGCCATCCTTGGCCGGCCTCCTCCTCCCTCCCTCCTTTATATACAGTGGAGGGGGGCACCCCATAGACACACAAGTTGATCAAGTTGATCTTTTACCCGTGTGTGGTGCCCATGTGTGGTGCTCGCCTCCACAGATTTCCACCTCGGTCAGATCGTCGTAGTGCTTAGGCGAAGCCCTGCGCTGGTAACGTCATCATCACCGTCACCATGTCGTCGTGCTGACGAAACTCTCCCTCGGCCTCAGCTGGATTTAGAGTTCGAGGGACGTCACCGAGCTGAACGTGTGCAGATAGCGGAGGTGCCATGCGTTCGGTACTTGATCGGTTGGATCGCGAAGACGTTCGACTACATCAACCGCGTTACTTAACGCTTTCGCTTTCGGTCTACAAGGGTACGTGGACACACTCCCCCCCCCCCCACGTTGTTATGCATCACCTAGATAGATCTTGTGTGATCGTAGGAATTGTTTTGAAATTACTACATTCCCCAACAGTTTGTTGGGTTAGCATAGATCGAGATTAGGATTTGTCACTCCGAGTATCGGAGAGGTATCTTTGGGCCCTCTCGGTAATGCACATCATATGAAGCCTTGCAAGAAATGTGACTAATGAGTTGGTCACGGGATGATGCACTACAGAACGAGTAAATAGACTTGTCGGTAACGACATTGAACTAGGTATGAAGATACCGACGATCGAATCTCGGGCAAGTAACATACCGATGACAAAGGGAATAACTATGTTGACATTGCGGTTCGACCGATAAAGATCTTCGTAGAATATGTCGGAACCAATATGGGCATCCAGGTTCCGCTATTGGTTATTGACCGGAGAGGTGTCTTGGTCATGTCTACATAGTTCTCGAACCCGTAGGGTCCGCACGCTTAACGTTCGATAACGATTGGTATTATATGAGTTATGTGTTTTGGTGACCGAAGGTTATTCGTAGTCCTAGATGAGATCACAGACATGACGAGGAGTCTCGAAATGGTCGAGAGGTAAAGATTGATATATTAGAAGGTAACATTCAGACACCGGAATGGTTTCGGGAAGTTTCAGATGTTTTTCGGAGTTCGGGGAGGTTACCAGAACCCCCCAGGAAATTATTGGGCCTACATGGGGCATAGGGGAGAGGGGAGGCAGCCCATAAGGGGTGGCCGCACCCCCCTCCCATAGGGAGTTTGATTTGGACTAGGGGAGGGAGCACGCTCCCCTTTCCTTCTCCGGTTCCCTCTCTCTTCCCCTTTTCCCCTCCGGAAAGAAGGAAAAAAGGGAGGGGGGCGAATCCTACTAGGAGTGGAGTCCTAGTAGGACTCCCTCCCATGGCACACGCCCCTGGTGGTCGGCCTCCTCCCCCTCCGTTACGGGGGCAGGGGGCACCCCAAAGACACAACAATTGTCTTAGCCGTGTGCGGTGCCCCCCTCCACCGTTTACTCCTCCGATAGTATCATCGTAGTGCTTAGGCGAAGCCCTGAACGGATCACATCACCAACACCGTCATCACACTGTGGTGCTGACGGAACTCGTCGGCTCCATCGACACTCTGCTGGATCAAGAGTTCGAGGGACGTCATCAAGCTGAACCTGTGCAGAACTCGGAGGTGCCGTACGTTTGATACTTGATCGGTTGATTCGAGAAGATGTTCGACTACATCAACCGTGTTAAGTTAATGCTTCTGCTTTCGGTCTACAAGGGTACGTGGACACACTCTCCCCCTCTCGTTGATATGCATCTCCTTGATAGATCTTGCGTGAGCGTAGGATTTTTTTTGAAATTGCATGCTACGTTTCCCATCACTTCATCGGCAAGATCGGTGAGTCAGAGCTTGAGCCAAACATCTACACCGACATCGTTGAGATGGCTCTGCATGCGCGACCCACCAGGGTTCAACCCGCCCGGAAGCACGTTTTCATTGGCTTTGTTCATGGGGCAGATCTTGAGGAAGATTCTGCATCTAGTGGAGAGACGGCCATCTACTCGGGTGATGACCTCAACCGGAGAGACGGAATCCATCTATCAGCTTCAAGACGGCGGGCTTGGGGGCTACTCCGATGGCAACAGTATTCCGGACCCCTATGAGCCGCCCTCCAGGGCTGTGATCTTCATGGCTGGCACTTGGCCGGCTCTTAAATCATGAACAACAGCAGTGATGACGTCTGGATCAACTTCCGCTGCGACAGCTGGGGCCAATGGCTCAGCGTGGCCACCGGCTCAAGTCTTATCTGATGTCTTGGGCACTTTGACGACTCTGTTAGCCACAGAGGTTACTGCGGCAAATCAAGCACAACATAATGCGAAAGTTGCAAAGGTGCGAGATGAGGTGGCCAAAGCCCAGGAGGATTTTAATGCAGAAAACATCAAGATGGCAGAGGAATGAGCCAAGATGGATGCTGAGCCACATCGTATCATGGCAGAGGCTTTTCGCTTAAGTTTGGATCAAAACGCCTCTAATGTAGTTCTTCGAAGGAGGTATCAAACCCGTTTGCCTGCATAATATGAGGCGCGAAATCTTTTTAACACGCCTGGTGCAGGGCCAAGTAACCCACCAGGTACAGCCCGGGCAACTGAAGTCCCAGAGAGAAGGGCAGTGGCTCATCCCCGATTGCTAGACCCGCCCAGATGTTTTTCCACACCAACTGGTCATTATTCCACCCCGGTGGATAACATGATAGCAGCGGCTACCCGGCTCAGTGCAATCCCTATCACAAATGAGACACCTTTTGCAGCTGAAGAGCAGAACGCAATTGAGCTCTTGCAGACATCAGTCACACAGCAGGAAAAATATGCACATAGTCGTGAGAGGGTGCACTCGACCCCCCTCCCAATCCGCAGTTACAGCCGACGGTTGAATCACCGGTGGTTTCCAGTAGTGAGCGATGATGTCGACCAAATCAAGATGAGCCGCCCAGTGGGAATAACCCGCCCCTTACGCATGCTCAGGCGATTGTGGATGACGCCAGAGCTCACCGAGAGGCGGAGTCAGTAGAGGTGGAGGATTAAAATTGCCTCTATATGTTATTACCAAAATTGTTCCTACCAACAAAATTCACACCCGTAGATTCATCATTATTCTCAATCAAAGTAGACAAAGGCATATCATTAGGTTCAATAGGAGCACTCTTTCTAGGAATCAATTCTCATAAGTTCATCCATCTTTCCACTGAAAGTATTAATCTCTTCAATAGCGTGCACTTTTTTAGTAGAAGATCTTTCGGTATGCCATTGAGAGTAATTTGACATAATATTATCTAGGAGTTTAGTAGCTTCTCCTAATATGATTTCCATAAAAGTACCTCCCGTGGCTGAATCTAAAACATTTCTAGATGCAAAATTTAATCCAACATGATTTTTTTTGTATGATCATCCATAAACTTAAACCATGAGTAGGGCAATTTCTTATCATTAATTTCATCCTCTTCCAAGATTGTGCAACATGTTCATGATCGAGTTGCTTAAAATTCATTATATCATTCCTAAGAGAGATGATCTTAGCGGGAGGAAAATACTTGGAAATAAAAGCATCCTAACACTTGTTCCATGAATCAATACTATTTTTAGGCAAGGATGAAAACCAAGTTTTAGCACGATCTTGTAGCGAGAATGTAAACCACTTCAATTTGACAATATCATTATTCACATCTTTTTTCTTTTGCATATCACACAATTCAACAAAGGTATTAAGATGGGATGCAACATCTTCGTTAGGACTATCAGAAAATTGTTCTTTCATACAAGATTCAACAAAGCAGCATTCATTCCATAAAATTCTGCACTAGTCGGGGGATCAATTGGAGTACTCATAAAATCATTATTGTTAGTGTTGGAAAAGTCACACAACTTAGTATTTTCTTGAGACATCGTGAGAAAGCAAGCGATCTAGCACACAAGCAAACAAAAAGCAAACGAAAAGACAAACGGAAAGAAGCCAAATAAAAAGGGAATTTTTTGTGTTTTTTTGAAAATGTTTTAGAAGTGGGGGAGATGAAAACTGTTGGGAAACGTAGCATGCAATTTCAAAATATTTCCTACGCTCACGCAAGATCTATCCATGGAGATGCATAGCAACGAGGGGGAAGAGTGTGTCTACGTACCCTCGTAGACCGTAAGCGGAAGCGTTTATCATGCGGTTGATGTAGTCGTACTCTTCGCGATACGATCACGATCCAACCGATCTAGTGCCGAACGGACGGCACCTACGAGTTTAGCACACGTTCAGCTCGATGATGTTTTCTCCTTCTTGATCCAGCAAGCGGGAGAGGAGAAGTAGATGGGATCACAACCAACACGACGACATGGTGGTGATGGTGGTGGTGGAGCACCGACAACGCTTCGTTAAGCGTCACCGGAACGAGGCGTTGGAACTACTGAGTAACGGGAGAGAGAGAGGGGCGCCAAGGGCTTGGTGTGTCCTCTGCCCCTTCCCCTCTATATATAGGTGGAGGTGCGTGGCAAACAGCCCGTCCAAGCCTTAGGGCGCAGCTAAGGGGGAGAGAACTTGGACTCCAAGTCCAATCCTATTCCTACTAGGACTCCTTCCTTTTTGCCTTCCATAGCCACATGGGCTTTTGAGGACTTGGTGCGCCTAGCCCAATAAGGCCAGGGAACCTCCCCACAGCCCATGCTAGCTCTTGGGTTGTGGTGAACCCACTTGTGGACTTCTGGACCTCTCCGGAATCCTCTGGAACCTTCTGAAAGCTTCCCGATACAATACCCAAAAAAACTGACCTTTTTTTGGAACCCAAAATATGACTTCCTATATATAAATCTTAACCTCTCGACCATTCCGAGATTCCTTGTGATGTCCGGGGTCTCATCCGGGACTCCGAACAACATTTGGTTACCACTCATCAAATATCCCAATACTACTCTAGCATCAACCAACGTTAAGTGTGCGACCCTGCAGTTTTGAGAACTATGTAGACATGACCGAGACACCTCTCCAGTCAATAACCAATAGCGGAACCTGGATGCCCATATTGGCTCCTACATATTCTACCAAGATCTCTATCGATCGAACCGTTATGACAATATACGTTATTCCCTTTGTCATTGGTATGTTACTTGCCCGAGATTCGATTGTCGGTATCTTCATACCTAGTTCAATCTCGTTACTGGCAGGTCTCTTTAATCATTCTGTAATGCATCATCCCGCAACTAACTCATTAGTCACATTGCTTGTAAGGCTTCTTATGATGTGCATTACCGAGAGGGCCCAGAGATACTTCTCCGATACTCGGAGTGACAAATCCTAATCTTGATCTATGCCAACCCAACAAACACCTTCGGAGATACCTATAGAGCATCTTTATAATCACCCAGTTATGTTGTGGCGTTTGATAGCACACAAGGCATTCCTCCGGTATCCCGGAGTTCTATAATCTCATAGTCGGAGGAATATGTATTTGACATGAAGAAAGCGGTAGGAATAAAACTGAACAATCATTATGCTAAGCTAACGGATGGGTCTTGTACATCACATCATTCTCCTAATGATGGTATCCCGTTCATCAAATGACAACACATGTCTATGGCTAGGAAACTTAACCATCTTTGATTAACGAGCTAGTCAAGTAGAGGCATACTAGAGACACGGTATTTTGTCTATGTATCCACACATGTATCAAGTTTCCGGTTAATAAAATTCTAGCATGAATAATAAAGATTTATCATGATATAAGGAAATATAAAATAACAACTTTATTATTGCCTCTAGGGCATATTTCCTTCAAAAACGAGAGGTAAATGGCGAATAATGTAAGTGCAAGAGATGAGAGTTTATGATAGGTACTTTGGTTTTTCCCTTGAAGAGGAAAGGGTGATGCAACAAAGTAGAGATAAGTATTTCCCTCAGTTAAGAACCAATGTATCAACCCAGTAGGAGGAACACACAAGTCTCCAATAACTGCACCTACACAAACAAACAAATACTTGCACCCAATACGAAAAAGGGGTTGTCAATCCCTTCATGCTCACTTGCAAGGATGAGATTTGATAGAGATAGGTATAAAAGATAGGTAAAAGTGCAAAATAAAGTAAAGGTAAATAAATTGCAGCAAGGTATTTTTGTATTTTTGATTTTATAGATCTAAAAATAATATGATAAAAATAGACCCAGGGCCATAGTTTTCACTAGAGGCTTCTCTCTAGAAAGAAAGCATACGATGGGTAAAAATATTACTGCTGAGCAACTGATAGAAAAGCGCAAAGTTATGACGATATCTAAGGCAATGATCATGAATATAGGCATCACGTCTGTGACAAGTAGACCGACTCCTGCCCGCATCTACTACTATTACTCCACACATCGACCGCTATCCAGCACACATCTAGTGTATTAAGTTAGCAAGAACGAAGTAATGCCTTAAGCAAGATGACATGATGTAGATGGATAGATGCAATCAATATGAACAAACCCCATATTTTTATCCTTAGTGGCAACAATACAAATAGGTGTCATGTCCCCTTCTGTCACTGGGTATGAGCACCGCAAGATCGAACCCACTACAAAGAACCTCTTCCATTGCAAGAAAAATCAATCTAGTTGGCCAAACCAAATCAATAGATCGGAGAGAAATACAAAGCTACCTCAATCATGCATAAAAGAGTTCAGAGAAGATTCAAATAATATGCATAGATAATCTTATCATAAATCAATAATTCATCGTATCTCAACAAACACACCGCAAAAGAAGATTACATCGAATAGATCTCCAAGAACATCGAGGAGAATACTGTATTGCAGATCAAAGAGAGAGAAGAAGCCATCTAGCTACTAGCTATGGACCCCTAGGTCTATGGTAAACTACTCATACATCATCGCAGGGGCAACAAGGTTGATGTAGAAGCCCTCCATGATCGAACCCCCCTCCGGTAGAGTGCCGGAAAAGGCCCCAAGATGGGATCTCACGAGGACAAGAACTTGCAGCAGCCGAAAAGTATTTTTAGTGTGCCCTCTGGTATACAAGGAATATTTGGGTATTTATGGAGCAAAGATTAGGGTAAGAGGAGCACCAGGGGCCCCACAAGCCTGGGGCGCGCCCCCCTAGGGCGCCTCCCGAGCTTGTCGCCAACTGGTGGCCCCTCTAACCTCCTCCCAAAGGTTCCTAGGTGTCTTATGGTCCAAGAAAAATCCTCAAAAAATTTCGTTTTGTTTGTATTGATTTTCTGTAAAGCCAAAAACAAGGAAAAAATAGCAACTCACACTTGGCACTAGGTTAATAGGTAGTCCCAAAAATGATATAAAATAGCATAATAATGCATATAAAACATCGAAGATGGATAGTATAATAGCATGGAACAATCAAAATTATAGATACGTTGGAGGCGTATCAGTAATACACATGATGATCCATTAGGGTTCCAATGTTACAATGAGATGGCGATGAATGTTGGTGATGGTGGTTGGTGAAGATGGATGATGTCAACGTCCCCTTGCACGTGGTAATGAAGATGTGATCTCCTCCTTGCCAATTCCCCCTCCGGGTGCCTTTCGGAGGCTAGGGTTCTACCTTCTGGATGTGTGTTTGGTGCGTATGTTCGTCTCATCCTCGATTCGATTGCACATGGTCGAAGTAGTCGACCAGGAGGAGTCATTGCCACGCCATATGACCGCCTGCGCTCGTATGGATGGCCGTCTTACGCTCTGGAAGAGCTGCACGACCTTGAACTTTCTCCATTTTCTTTTTATGGTAGATGAGAATTACGTTGAATGACGTGATTCCACTATAATTTCCTGTGATTCCTTCCACAGTGCTTTGTTTGTTCCAAAAGGTATTTTCTGGGGGAAACCAACAAAGAGTAGTGCGTGAACGCGGTAAAATTTCACAAAGCGTACCGTGTGTGCACCAAATAACCATCAAAATTATCATACATTTTGGACTCATTAGTGTGCATGTGTGTGTGTGTGTGTGTGTGTGTGTGAGAGAGAGAGAGAGAGAGAGGATGGGACGTGTGTGGGAAAAGAGATAGGAGACTGATACACCTTGGTCGGTCGACAAGCGGATCAGACCAGCCACCAATAGAGTTATTAGATCCACTACACAACAGCCGTTCAAACTCGGTCGTGTCTGCCAACTGACAAGTGTTAGCAAAATGTGCCATGTTGCGCATATTCGCTCGGAGATTTGCAAGATGAGTGCTTTTCAACATGAGCCATGTTGCACCAAAACGTTTGCAACATGGCCTTGCAGCACACCGCCAAAAGCTCAATAGAATTGGGACACCGACTTGAAGCAGCGGCTTGCAGGAATCTCCCCACGGCCTTGCAGCATGTCGGGGAGCTCACTGAAGTTGAGATATCAGCTTGCAGCCATGGTAGCCCATTGCAGAGGAAAAGCCCTCGCTGACGAAATATAATTAGTGGCGCCGGCTTCAGCCTGCTCCAAAGGGTGGGAGGAAAGCCCTCGTCGACGAAATCCAACTAGTGGCGATGGAGAGAGGAATCAGAGAGGACGTGTATCTCCATGGAAAAAAACTTGTGATGGAGCCTTTCCTCGAGAAGATGACAAGGAGGGGTAAACTTAATGGGCAGGTCCACACGACGCGTGGCACACTCTGAAAGCGGACAACGTTGGTTTGTTTTCGGCCGGTTGAGGGAAAGCTTTTCCTAAAGAGATAAGAAGAGAGAGAAGCGTGTACGTGAGCGAAAGAGATGAAAATAATAATGACTATCCGGTTCTCTTTTCGCTATTGCATTCCCTGTGTAGATCGGTTCAGCCCATTTCTACTAGAAAATCAACAACGGTTCTATCGCATTGCAAGGCAAACAACGGGATATTTTCCATTGAACTACATATGTCATCTTTTCATAAGGCAATAATTAGCCCAGTATTAGGAGAGGAATCGGATCCTGGCCAGGTTAACGTACTACTCCCTCCGTCCGAAAATATTTGTCATCAAAATGGACAAAAGTGGATGTATCTAGAACTAAAGTACATCTAGATACATCCCCTTTTATTCATTTTGAGGACAAGTATTTTCGAACGGAGGGAGTACTACTTTTTCCTCATAAATAATCAACAAATTGGTTGAAAAAAATACCTTCACAGAAGAAACACGCGGACCCACTGTCATAGGCCGTGAACACGATGGGCCGCGGGGACGAAACTATAGCTGGCCAAATGGGCCGTTTTTTTCGGGCTGGCCCGTGAGCACGCGCGGCACGGCCCGCCTTGGGCTAGGCACGGCACGGTCTAAACGGGCCGGGCCCGGCACGCGGCACGCCCTGGGCCGTGCCTGGGCCTGGAGGCTGGGCACGCGGGCCGGCACGGCACGGCCCGATTATGTTTTTTTTATTTTTTTTTATACATCTATATATGGCCCAATATATAAAAATAGGCTAAAAAACGCTCAATGCGGCAAATAACAGGCTGAAAATATGCGGCCCACCGTGCTAAACGAGCCAACGTGCCGGCCCGTTTACTAACTGGGCCGTGCCTGGGCCTGGGGGCGCAGCACGCGGGCCGGCACGGCACGGCCCGTATAGTAATCGTGCCCTGGCGGGCCGTGTCGGGCCAGGCACGATTACGATGGGCCGGGCCGGGCCGGGCCGGGCCGGCCCGTTTGGCCAGGTATGGACGAAACCAACCAAACCCTTGTCCGTTCCATTCCATAAACCCGAGGAAGCAGAGCGCGCACACCCCTCGCCTCGCTTCCCCTCCCCCGCTCCCCACCGCAGCGCGGCCACCGTCTCCGCCAGAACCCTAGGAAAACCACGGAGAAGACGCGGAGGAAGCAGCCGGCCTCCCTCGCCCGGGAAGATGACGGAGAACCACCGCTTCTGGGGTGCGTATCCTCCTCCCGAACCCCCCCAATTTCGCCCCCGATGCCCCCGATCTGCTCGCGCGGTCCAATTCCGGTGCCCCCGTGCTGCTCGTGCATTTCGCCGCATCTGATCGGCGGGGGGTAATTCCGGCGGCGACGGGTTCCGTCCAGCGGTCGGGGGATCTACGCGACCTGTTCCTGCCTAGGGTTCCTCGATTCTGACCGATCTCTGTTTGTTTAAAGTAGCGCATCCATGTCTGTCGGGGCCCCTGCAATCCGTGATTCGCATTTCCCTTGTTTCGTTGGTTCGGGAGTGCATGCCGTGACCTGATCTAGGGAGAGTGCTGTGGGTATTCTGCCTTGATCTGGATGGAGCATTGTGGTTTCCTGCTTGTTGTTCCTGGGTCTGGGTTTGGTTCGTCTGAACAGTAGTCTCATGGATATCCGGTCGGATGATATTAGTTTCTCCTGTGCTTTCAGTGCTCATAACCTACATAGTAATGTGTTGTCAGCTTCGGTATATGTTGTGCTGTGACCTGCATTTCTTCTGAAGATGAGCATGCTCTGGTAATTGTTCGTGTAGCACTGCCAATGCATTGTTTCTGTTCTGTATGAAGAAATGTCCCCATTCTGTTTGCCTTAATAATGTGTGGTGCATATTTCTCTGGGGCGCTTCAGAAAGCAACAGATATTTGTGTTTGCGAATTTCCCATATTTGGTAAATGACTAATGGCTACTCTGCATGGATGCCAACATTTTTAGGAGTGGTCGTCAAACCTGGAGAGACAGTGAAGTGTGACCCAGGAGATTCATATTATCACATTTCGACGGTGTGTTTTACACACTTCATTTATAAGTGGCCTTCTAGCTTATTTGTAGGTGGATCAAGTTTGCTTACTCTTCAGGTGTTTGCTTTTCTCGTTTACTACAGATAGCATTGGAGGCTGGCAAGGCAGAAGAGGATGTGCAAGTTTTCGTTAAAATTGACGATACAAGGATTATGCTTGGCACACTTTCAGTTGATAATCATCCTCATGTCTTAGCTGATCTGGTGTTCAAAAAGGAGTTTGAGCTGTTGCACTCCTCAATGACCAGCAACATCAGCTTTATGGGCTACAAATTTGATATTATGAAAAGATATCCTTCCACATTTCATTCTTCAATGTTTGCTAAGTAGCTTGAATATGCATTTGTGTTCTTTAACTGTTTTCCTGTCTGTAGTCACATCTCACTCATGTACTAAACAAGGTAAATATTGTTTTTCATTTCAGTACTGGGCATCTATGATGTTCTCTTTGTACAGTTCATAACATGGCATAACTTCCATATATCTGATGTTTCAGATGCTGAATCTGACGAGGAGGTTCCATTGGCTATTCCACTAGACTTCAATACAGACGGTATATTGTTTTCCTATGCATAACAGTTGTTGTTTAAGAGTTCAGAACGATGTATCTGCTTTAAAGATTTGCCTGTCTAGTAAGTTTAAGTTGTGATTTTCCGTCATTGTCTTTGTTCTAGAATGAAAACATGCCACATTGACCCTTGGCATGTTTGACATTATTTACTTTCAGGTTACAAAGACAATGAAGCCGCACATGGTGCCAATAATCTTATTGCACCAAGGCCTGCTGATGCTCCATCCTCTATACCAATGGCTAAAGTTGAGGGAACAAATAGTCCTGGAAAGCAAAAGGGAGATGATAAGGTTTGTATCTTTGTTAAGAATAATCAACTGTGGGTTATGATGGAACTGTTGTTTCCTGTATGATTTATTTTCTTGCTCTTGTTGTTCTGGTTTGTGCAGGGAGAATGTTGGTAAATAAGTTCAGTGAACATTCTAACATGTAACTAAAAATAGTTAACATGGACTATGTATCCATTTTTGACAGCTTTTTTAAGTATATGATCAGTGTTTCTGTGTGTGCACACAATACTTACTTTTATGGAACCTACCACATTCAATTATAGTTGGGTGACAGATCCACAAATAGTGGTTGTAGCAGCCCAATCAGTGTCCTTGGGAGTTGATACTTTGTTGGTTCTGAAACCTGACATGGATTTGTTAGGTGTGAAAACTAAGTTCCCTGATGCTGAATACGTTCGCAGGATAAGACTGGTATGCAGAATTCCAGTGATGGCGTTGATAATGAGAGTTCTGATCAAGATGTGGATTATCCTCGAAAGGTGCGAGATTGCTCAAAGAGACCTGTTATTTTGATGCCTTCTCATTTTGTAAAATCCTGAAATTCTTTATGTTTTGGCATGTTTAGAGAACAAAGGACGATTATAATCCAATGGAAACACCTCTGAATACACCCCAGGGGAAGAGGGCAAAGATAGCAACACCAACTACGGGCAACAAAACTGGTGTGAAGTGATCTTTATTTTATATTTAATCTGCTGAACTTGCATTGTTCTTTTAAAGGCACAGGAATCTCACTGCTCGATGAACAACTTGCGTGCAGGCTATGTCCACGTTGCGACCCCTCATCCGGCAGCAAAACAGGCTCGCAAGTCAGGCGACCATGTCCACGTTGCGACCCCTCATCCGGCAATAAAACAGGCTCGTAAGTCAGGTGACCATGTCCACGTCGCGACCCCTCATCCAGCAGCAAAACAGGCTCATAAGTCAGGTGAACATGTCCATGTCGCAACCCCTCATCCAGCAGCAAAACAGGCTCGTAAGTCAGTTGACCGCGTCCACGTCGCGACCCCTCATCCGGCAGCAAAACAGGCTTGTAAGTCAGGTGACCACGTCCATGTCGTGACCCCTCATCCAGCAGCAAAACATGCAAGGAAGACACTTGAAAACAATGATGACAAGTCTAAGCAATCCGCTGGCCACGTCTGCAACTCATGCAACAGGCAAGATCTTGTTCCTTCTCTTTGAATCTGATCACACCTGGAGCATATGCTGTTGTATCCTGACACACACAAACACACGCTTATCTTCTTCAGGACTTTCAGCTCCTTGAAGGGTCTTGGAGATCATTCCAGGGCGAAGCATGGCGACGCCAAGTAAGGTGGCCTGAGATATGCCGTGGACAGGAGGTGTTAGCTTAGGGGGGATGCTGGTGAACTGAATTTGGGTATCCAAGGCAGAGATGATGTGTAAAGAGGTCGCTTCTTTGGGTCTATTGCTCCCCACGCACCATCAGGATGTTCTCTCTCTTTGACACCGTTCTAGACTGGTGTTGGTGCTATGCTATGCTACGAAGTGCTGTCAATTGTGCCAGGATCCTGGAATCGCGTGGTTAATTATTATGGTTGGGTGCTACTGTCTTGTTGATAAACATTCTTTTGTGCTGTATCTGTTCTTTTGGTGATTCATCATGCTTGTAAGTTGGCCCACATTAGAAGGGTCTGCAAAAGAAACATTATACAGAGTAAACACCTCAGGTGCTGTCAAAGAACAGGGGGGCGACTAGGCGCCCATCTTCGGTTAAACCTTGTAACGGAGCGAATGGACTTTGAGCTGACTAATGGCCTTTCTGGGCCATCGGATGCACAACACATTCTGTCCATTCCCCTTCGTAGCGGCACGGAAGATCACATGGCACTGAGACGCAAGTGCTTCAGCGAACACTGAGGTGTCTTCCCAGAAATGGGGCAAGCTCTGGGCACTGAAGCTCCCAGCAAAGGTCTGGATTTTTCAATGGTGCCTTGTCCATGACAGCTTGCCGACACTCATGAACAGTACTAAGCGCAAACATGTCGACATGGCGCCAAATGAACCTGGAGGGCTGATCCTGCTGAACCAACCTTCTGCTGCTTCCATCGGTGAGACAATTTTCACGCGCTAAACCCTGAAGCTCAGCGTCAGGCGATTGATGGAGCGGCCAGTTCTTGGGTTCATCGGGTCACGCTGCTTGAGAGATTCTGACAGGCAGAACTTGGGGTCCTGTATTGTGAGGCTAGAAGCAACCGCATCCTCCACACATGCCGGACTTTGTTTCAGATTTGGTTGCCAGAGATTCTGCGAATTAATTTTCCACATAAAAAATGATAAATGTTTTTTTTCCTTTTCTTTATAACCTGCTTGCTTTCTTTATAAGTTCCTATATGGACTTCACTGGGGAGGTGAGAGAACACCCCACTTCGTTGCAGTTACAAGGACATACCCCAAGAATTAAGTTACCAGCAGAGCAGACTGGCAAAAAGGAACTGCAGAATATATAGAGCTTCCACACGGTATAACATCAAAACATGGCTTTCCAATTTCCAGGTTAACCAACCAATATCTTTCCCGAATATTAACCGATATCTCAGTAGCTATCAGATTCGCCAAAAAATATGAACGGCACAAAACTGGGTATACAAGAACCAACACCATATGCAATACAGTACTTCCTAAGACTAATCTAAGGCTGACAAGAGTATAGAAGTTGGAGACGGAGCTTCAGCATCAGCATCAGCAACATGCTGTCACCAGCCAGTAGCAGCAGCTCAAGCGTGCTTCGCCTTCTCATGGGATTGGAGCGCCGAAGCACTGCCGAATGTCCTGAAAGAATCGACGAGAGCATAAGCGTCAGATGTCAAGCCCTGCAATTTTGCTTACAAAGTTGTCAGGCTGTCTGCATACCTGCTGCACGACTTGCAGGCGTGGGCGCCGCCGACATATTTGGACTTGAGATGTTGCTTGCTGTTCCCAGGCGCCTTGTCGGCCTGCTTTGCTGGATGGGGAGTTGCCACATGGACAGTCTTCTTGTCATCTGAAGTAAATGGGGTTTTATAGTCAGTTATAAAACCTGTTCTTACGACGGCCACAAGGGTCCACGGTAAGTATCGACGCACCTGTGTCCTGGCCAGATGGTGTTTCAATCTTTGCCTTCTTGTCAGGAGCAGGCGTCTCCAAGGCGGTTTCGGCCGCCCTCTTCGTGCCAACCTCAGGCTGTAGTGCACAAGAGTCAGATGAGACTGTTGAAGCAAATGGAAATAATGAGAGCTGTTGGACCCGTACCTTAGGAGTGTTTTTGTCTTCCTGATCACTTGTACCCTCCTTGTTACTAGTATCGTCAGAGGCAGGTGTCTTCAAGGCAGTCTCGGCGGCCACCGTCTTCTCGCCATCCTCGGGCTGTAGTGCACAAGGGTCAGATGATGCTGTTGAAGCAAATGGAAGCAAATGAGAACCGTTGGATCCACACCTTAGGAGTGTTTTTGTCTTCCTCATCACTTGAATCCTCTTTGCTACTGGTGTCGTCAGAGGCAGGTGTCTTCAAGGCAGTCTCGGCCACCGCTTTCTTGCCATCCTCAGGCTGTAGTGCACAACAGAGTCAGATGATGCTGTTGAAGCAAATGGAAACAACGCGAACTGTAAGCTATCAGATCCACACCTTAGGACTGTCTTTGTCCTCCTCTTTGCTACTGGTATCCATCTCTTCACTACTGGTACCATCCTCTTCAGAATCGGTATCTAAGCTACTGTACCCATCATCGTCGTACTGGATAAAAAGGTTTCATTGCCATCAATATTTCAAACAATTAAGAGGGTGAACGCACTTGCATTATCATCAGGGAACACACTTACATCATCTGAATCTGTAGAATAAAAATCACTATCATCCTCACTACTGTCATGGTTATCTGTAACCTTTTTATCATCCTTTGTTGTCGGAGGCTTTGCCACATTGCCTTAAAGATGGAACATAAGTTATTAGTTCAGCCAGCTTAATGAGGAAACACAATTGCCCCTTCAAGATTAAAATAATAAAAGACAAAATCTGCTTACCAACAATAGGATTGGCCACTTGATTGTTTACAGTTTCCACTTCATCTTCGCTAGAATCAGACTCGCTGGAATCAAACTCCCTAGAATCAGATTCGCTAGAATCAGACGTGCAGTTATGCTTGGGAATCTTGTAACCACACGCAAACACACTGGCAGTTTTTGAACTGTGTGATAGCTCAAACTGTTTCTCAAAGATCAAATCACAAAGAATCTGAGGGTGATTTTCAGCCGACAGAGTTCCAATGACCCCCTTCTGATCACCAATTTTAGCAGATACTGGTATGCCGACACTTCTTTTCTCTGTTTCACCCAGGGCAACCTGAAATCAGTAATCAGAACATGCAAGTAAATCCGTTAGCTTAAGGATCGAGAGACCACTGGTTAAGCTCAAGAGAATTGTACACACAAAGGCAATGAGGGACATGGCTAAACCTGTGTGAGATGAACAACACGCCCTTCACCAGGGTCGCAATAAACTGTCTGTCCCGGCTTCACTTCCACACCTGAACCAAAATAGCAACCAATAAGGCAATAAATACTTATAATTTAACCCAACAATGATATCTTTTTTACTATTAAGAAAGATAGTTAATTTAGCCCCAACGAAGGGTACCACAAACTATATGATCATAAATGAAAACTGCTACTTCACCAAATAAAGATGTTCTGCAGTGCTGTTGGTATTCAAATAGACAAAGGTGTATTAGGAAAAAAAAATCTATATAGCAGCAATGCCATCTCACTGCAACATAATGCCTGACAAACTATGTGATCATACATGAAAATTTTGCTGATTCACCAAATAATTAAAGGTTTTCTGCACTTCTTTCATCAGTCAAAATAGACAAAGTTTTATAAAAAATCACATAGCAGGAATGCCATCTCACTGCAAAAATAATGTTTGGAGTGACGACCAAATAAAGCAAAAGCTAACATCAGTTACCACTATTGATTGAACTGCAAAACAGCTTGCTGTTCAATGACAATAACTGCCATGAACCGCCCGCCAAGGTGCAGAAGTATAAATTGTGTAGCTCCCAGAAGAGCTCAAGCCCAAGAAGGAACACACTATTCCACCACAAATCATCCATCCTACGAGGCGACATGCAAAAAATACGACACCGAAGCATGTCACACTCAACCTCAAGCAATCAAGGCCCACGCAAACGAACCAGCTGAGCCTAAACGGATCGTCTCCCAACAAAAGGCACGGCCCAGCATCAGGACGAAACCGCGCACCCGCCGCACGAGACGCGGCGACCGATGACTCGCGTTATCACCCAAAATTCGAAGCAAAATTAAGCCGTGGAAACCGGCCCGAGCCACCGCGAAAAAGAAGAAGACCAAATCGCATCGAACGGAGGTATGGCTTACCCCAGAACTTCATCGTGGTCGCTCGGGGAGTCGAAGGCGCGGCTGCGCGTAAACCCTAGCGGATTGGAGCGGGAGGGAGAAGGATCGGGGTTTAGGGTTTTTGGCGGTGGAGACGACGGAGGGGAACAGGGGAGCGGACTCCAAATTTAAAGAGAGACGGACGGCCGAGGGCCGTTTGATTCTTCTCCCTGAGATCTGTCCGTCCGTCCTTTGTTTTTCCTTCTTTAAGAAAAGAATACCCAAAAGGCATCTTAGAGTCCGTAGCTTGCTTTCATCTTTTTTTACTACTCCTATACATAGTAGAATGTCTTATCACTAGTAGAAAAACACTTAATAGTCTCGGTTCATAAGGGCCTTTAGTCCCGGTTCGTAAGGGCCTTTAGTTTCGGTTCATGAACCGGGACTAATGGGTCGTTACTAATACCTCCACCCATTAGTCCCGGTTCAAACACGAACTGGGACCAATGTGCCTCCACGTGGCCCTGTGCGCCGAGCCTAGTCAGGGGGCCTTTGGTCCCGGTTGGTGGTACCAACCGGGACCAAAAGGCATCCATGCGTCAGCCTTCCAGTGGCTGGAGTTTTTGTTTTTTTTTTGAAAGGAGGGGGGGAGGGGGGTTGGGGTTTTTGGGGGGTTAATTTAGGTGTTTCATATATTGTGTTAGCTAGCTAATTAATAGAGAAAAGTGTTCTCTCTTATGTCCGTGCTTGGTCGACGCTACGTACTATATATACATAAGTGATCGAGAGAACCATTGAGTACAGAAGTTCGTCATGCATACCGAGAGAAGTGATCGATCGACCTCTCCTTCTCCGAGAGATTGGTCGAACAACAAGTTTTCGTATATCATGTATCCGACGCTATTGGCTACATACATGTACAATATGTATAAGATCTCTTAATTACAATCCGCTAGCAATTGAAATCAATTTCCACATGGTATTCTCCGGCTTTATTGATGACGTGGTCAAGAAAGAATTCCGCCAATTCCTCTTGAATTGCTTTCATGCGATCTGGTTCTAGGAGTTCATTCCGTATCTGCCACGTCTAATTTGAAGAAGGTGGTTAATTAATACATATATATGAATGAAACTCAACAGAAATGATGGTGTAATAAAATAAAATTGTGAATATTATTGCTTACGCACTTCATATTGTCTTTGAGAGTAGCCCCGCTTGTTTTTCAAAGTCGCGTTGTGGATGAATTCGCACATGTAGTATCCACATAAATCATTCTCTTCTTCCTGCCACAAGCACTTTACGAGAAATAGAGGTCAATCAAACTGATAATGAAGCATTATAAATGGCATTGATGAAAGTATAGCTATAGAATCAACGGGAGATGTGCGCAACTAGCTAGCCAGTAGTACTTACTTTCGGGTATGTATATCGCAGCTCCTTCGGCAGTCCCGGAGCTTGTGCGGTGAATTGTTTCCAAACCCTGCAAGACAAAGAAAATAATTATTATTACTTGAGATATTAGGAAATGAACAAAAAGTTGCCGATATGGTGCGATAATGATCGATTGAACTTACTTGCTGAGCATTTCAGTCATGTCCGCATAGGTTTTGGGATCTTTCCGTCTCGAGTCTAAGACGGTTACTAGTCCACGCTCAAGCTTAATCTCCAGAAGAATATAGTGGTACCTGCGCACGCATGCATAACTCATCAATTACATTACTATAACCTCGCTCGAGTAATAAGGGAAACCGAATATGCACACGACAGTAACACTCACTTGCCATTGTAAGGAAAGAGTATGGTATCTTTGTTTTGATTTTTGATCAACGATTGTAGCACGTTGTCCTCGGCCTCTTTGACGTCCTTTTTAACCAGAAATTCATCTATGATATTTGTGTTAATGAACCCAATATCATAAATTTCTTGTTTTTTGCACTCGACGATCTTTAATCTGCATAATATATTAAGGATAATTAATTATAAATACATGAAATGAAAGAGCCGAGCTATATATAGAGACTTAATGACAGAAATAGTACTTACAGACAGTAGCAAAAGACCATTAGTTTATCGAGGGCGTTTTGATTGAAGAACGCGAAGAACTCATCAAATGGAACAGTCAACAGATCATTTGCAACGAGGTCGTGCTCCTCTTTAATATTCAGATACAAAGCATTCGTACCCCCAGACTCTTTGCAGGTTTCCATGTAGCAATTATGGAATCTTCGGATCATTGTTGTCAGAGATTTTTCATCTTTGACGAGAGGCTTCTCGTACTCGTATCTGTGTTCGTCCACCTTCAAGAAATCAGAAAGTTGATCGTCAGGCAGCTAATCTGCAAGATTGCCATAACCGGCCACCGTCCCCGGAGCATTAGACACATTGAGCGGGGGGCACGATTGCTGTGCTTGTTCGCCGAGATGGGCAATTTTTCCCCTTTGCTCGTTCTTTTAACCTTTTAGCACTGACAGTAGTTCCCGACCGCTGGGCTTGGAGATATGTTTGTTCAGTAATGCGCTCATAGTTGGTTCTCGGCGGAGACTTTGGTGGTTTCCTCAGGGCATCGACAGTGCGCTTTGCTTTCACCGGATCTACCTTCTCCTCCGGAGGTGGATGTCTCTTTGCTTTCACCCCTTCAAAGAACTCCTTCACGTGGGTCCGCACAATCGTATCGTTTTCCTCCTCGGTCCTCTCGTACGGTAACTTCTCTAGAGGCTTGAGAGGTGGACCGTATCTGTATTGCCTCCCGCCTCTAGTTGTGCTGCTAGACGCCGGAGCAGACGGAGCGGCTGCAGCGTCTGTCTTCTTTCGTGCTTGCTTACGAGGCGGAGGAGAAGGAGTACGACGCGCCGGAGCAGCCGGGGCGGCGGCGGGTCTCTTCCGCCCTTGCTGGCGAGGCGGAGAAGGAGGAGGCTGCTGACTGCTCGGGAGCGCCGGCGCAGGCGGAGAAGGAGGCGGAGTGCCGCCACACGCCGGAGAAGGAGGCGGAGTGCCGCCACGCGTGCCCTGATCGTCACTCGCCGGAGGAGGAGGCGGTGGAGGAGGTGGAGTGCCCTGACTCTCCGGAGGAGGAGGGGGAGGCGGAGGCGTCCAGTTCGGAAGGTTGATGAGCTCCTTCCGCCATAGGCATGGAGTCTTCAGAGCAGAACCCAGCCTAGTCTCCCCTTCACCGGTAGGGTGGTCAAGCACGAGGTCCTCAAATCCCTCCGTTATTTCATCCACCATCACCTTAGCATATCCTTCTGGAATCGGCCGGCAGTGATAAGTTGCTCCGGATCGACTAGGATAAACAGAGCCAACAACCGCCTTGACCTTCAAATTCATCCATCGCGCCATAATGTGGCAATGTTGAGACTCCGTGATAGAATCCACGGGATAGCTGGCAGGAGCCGTCAAGACATGCTTCGGCTGAAGCAGCTCGGTGGAAGCCACGCTGCTTCTCCACTGAGATGGCGGGGTAGCTTCAGGGGAAGCTTCGGCAGGTCGTTTGCTGCGATCTGCTGCTTCTCGTTCCTCTAGCCCCATTACCCTTTCGTGCAGCGCCTGCAGTTGGCCATGCTCCAGTTTCTTCCTCCTCTCGTGGGTTTTGTAACCCCCTGCGTCCGGAAAACCAACCTTCCACGGAATGGAGCCTGGCGTGCCTCGTGTCCGTCCAGGGTGCTCAGGATTCCCGAGGGCCATTGTGAGCTCGTCCTTCTCCCTGTCTGGTGCGAACGTCCCTTTCTGCGCCGCATTGATATAGTGTCGAAGGTTCTTGACTGGTATTTCCAGTTGCTCGTCCGTCCAACGGCACATCCCTGATACAGGGTCCAAGGTTCCGCCAGCCCCGAAGAACCAAGTCCGGCAACGGTCTGGCCATCTCACTGTCTCTGGTTCGATCCCTTTTTCAAGCAGATCATTCTCAGCCTTGGACCACTTAGGCCGGACTTTGAGGTAGCCACCTGACCCCGTGCGATGGTGAAGCTTCTTCTTCGCAGCATTTTGCTTGTTCGTCGCCGACATCTTCTTACTCTTTTCCGATATCTTGTGGGTCACAAATGTGGGCCAGTGATCTTTGATCTTCTCATATTTGCCGATGAATTTTGGTGTCTTTTTTTTCCGACAAAATGGTTCAACTCTTTCCTCCACCTCCTGAATAGGGTTGCCATCTTCTTAAGAGCACAAGACTTGATTAATTGCTCTTTAACTGGCTCTCCGGATCCTCCTCTGGCGATAGGGTGAAATTTGCCTTCAGCTGAGTCCAAAGATCTTCTTTTTGCATATCATTGACATAAGACACCTCAGGGTCGTCCTTAGGCTTATACCATTGCTGGATGCTGATCGGGATCTTGTCCCTAACAAGAACCCTGCACTGAGCAGAAAATGCGTTCTTTGTCCGGATGGGTTCAATCGGTTCGCCGTCGGGCACGATTTCTATGATCTCAAACCTTTCATCCGAGCTCAACTTTTTCTTCGGGCCTCGTCTCCTTATTGAAGTTGTGCTCGATCTGGAGGGTTAGAAATTAAAAGGAAGAAAGACGAGAGTAATTAATATGTGTACATATACCAAAACAATGAATGCATCAATTAACTAGTCAGCACGGGCTTAACTAATATATATATACCTGGCCGGACTCGGTTCGGTCACCGGAGCAGTCGGCACGGTCTCCTTCTTGTACCTCCATTGGGTCATCACCGGAGCCATCATGAACATAGCCCTCTTCTTGTACCGGCATTAATGGGCCAGAGCCATCATGAACATAGCCCTCTTCTTCACCCAGTCCTTCCTCACCAACGACATCGATGAAAAATGACGCAACAACATCAGTTCCTTCTGCGATCATCTCCCCCAACATCACTTCTGTTGCTTTGTCTCGGTAGTGCTCCATAGTTTCTGCAAATATTTACAACATGTCAATTATTATTCAAAAACATGGTACAAATGGATATATATTAGTGGCAAACATAGAACTAGCTAGCTAATCACAATAAGGAATCATGTTAGTGGCCTCGACGCTGCTTCTCTAGGGTTTGGGATCGCCTCGACACAACGGTTCAAGGGTTTGGGATGGCCTCGACGACAACGCTCTTTTAACTTGGTAAATTTGGGTGGCCTCGAGAGTTTTGGTCGAGCGAGAGGGCCGAGAGGGGTGCTGCTGTTGGGGAACGTTGCAGAAAATTAAAATTTTTCCTACGGTTTCACCAAGATCCATCTATGAGTTCATCTAAGCAACGAGTCGAGGGAGTGAGTTTGCATCTACATACCACTTGTAGATCGCGTGCGGAAGCTTGCAAGGTGATGATGGAGTCGTACTCGAACGTGATTCGAATCACCGATGACCAAGTGCTGAACGGACAGCACCTCCTCGTTCAACACACATACGGGACGGGAGACGTCTCCTCCTTCTTGATCCAGCAAGGGGGAAGGAGAGGTTGAGGAAGACAGCTCCACCGGTAGCACGACGGCGTGGTGATGGTGGAGAGGCAGTACTCCGACAGGGCTTCGCCAAGCACACAACGGAGGAGGAGAGGTGTTGGGGAGGGGAGGGCTGCGCCTTGGAGGGTGGTGCGGCTGCCCTCCCCTCACCCCTCTATTTATAGGGGGAAGGGAGAAGGGGGCCGGCCCCCTAGAACCCATCTAGGGGGGTGCGGCGGCCAAGGGGAGAGGGGGAGAGGGTGGCTTGCCCCCCAAGCCAAGGGGGCGCCCCCTCTAGGGTTCCCCCCTCAACCCTAGGCGCAAGGGCCCAAGGGAGGGGTGCGCCCAGCCCACCAGGGGCTGGCTCCCTGCCCCACGCAGCCCATGTGGCCCCCCGGGAGGGGTGGCCCCTCCCGGTGGACCCCCGGAACCCTTCCGGTGGCCCCGGTACAATACCGGTATGACCCCGAAACTTCCCGGTGTCCGTTTGACAACTTCCCATATATAAATTTTTACCTCCGGACCCTTCGGAGCTCCTCGTGACGTCCAGGATCCCATCCGGGACTCCGAACAACATTCGGTAGTCACATACTAGTCTTCCTAATAACCCTAGCGCCACCGAACCTTAAGTGTGTAGACCCTACGGGTTCGGGAGACATGCAGACATGACCTAGATGCTCTCAGGTCAATAACCAACAGCGGGATCTGGATACCCATGATGGCTCCCACATGCTCCTCGATGTTGTCATCGGATGAACCACGATGTCGAGGATTCGATCAAACCCTGTATGCAATTCCCTTTGTCAATCGGTACGTTACTTGCCCGAGACTCGATCTTCGGTATCCCAATACCTTGTTCAGTCTCGTTACCGGCAAGTCACTTTACTCGTACCGTAATGCATGATCCCGTGTCCAACACCTTGGTCACATTGAGCTCATTATGATGATGCATTACCGAGTGGGCCCAGAGATACCTCTCCGTCATACGGAGTGACAAATCCCAATCTCGATCCGTGTCAACCCAACAGATACTTTCGGAGATACCTGTAATGCACCTTTATAGTCACCCAGTTATGTTGTGACGTTTGATACACCCAAGGCACTCTTACGATATCCGGGAGTTACACGATCTCATGGTCGAAGGAAGAGATACTTGACATTGGCAAAGCTCTAGCAAAACGAACTACACGATCTTTTATGCTATGCTTAGGATTGGGTCTTGTCCATCACATCATTCTCCTAATGATGTGATCCCGTTATCAACGACATCCAATGTCCATAGTCAGGAAACCATGACTATCTGTTGATCACAACGAGCTAGTCAACTAGAGGCTCACCAGGGACATATTGTGGTCTAAGTATTCACACGTGTATTACGATTTCCGGATAATACAGTTATAGCATGAATAAAAGAAATTTATCATGAACATTGAAATATAATAATACTTTTATTATTGCCTCTAGGGCATATTTCCAACAGTCTCCCACTTGCACTAGAGTCACTAATCTAGTTACATTGTGATGAATCGAACACCCATAGAGTTCTGGTGTTGATCATGTTTTGCACGCGAGAGAGGTTTAGTCAGCGGATCTGCGACATTCAGATCCGTGTGCACTTTGCAAATCTCTATGTCTCCATCTTGAACATTTTCACGGATGGAGTTGAAACGACGCTTGATGTGCCTGGTCTTCTTGTGAAACCTGGGCTCCTTGGCAAGGGCAATAGCTCCAGTGTTGTCACAGAAGAGTTTGATCGGCCCCGACGCATTGGGTATGACTCCTAGGTCGGTGATGAACTCCTTCACCCAAATCGCTTCACGCGCTGCCTCCGAGGCTGCCATGTACTCCGCTTCACACGTAGATCCCGCCACGACGCTCTGCTTGCAGCTGCACCAGCTTACTGCTCCACCATTCAACATATACACGCATCCGGTTTGTGACTTAGAGTCATCCAGATCTGAGTCGAAGCTAGCGTCGACGTAACCCTTTACGACGAGCTCTTCGTCTCCTCCATAAACGAGAAACATGTCCTTCGTCCTTTTCAGGTACTTCAGGATATTCTTGACCGCTGTCCAGTGTTCCTTGCCGGGATTACTTTGGTATCTTGCTACCAAACTTACGGCAAGGTTTACATCGGGTCTGGTACACAGCATGGCATACATAATAGATCCTATGGCTGAAGCATAGGGGATGACACTCATCTCTTCTTTATCTTTTGCCGTGGTCGGTGACTGAGCCGAGCTCAGTCTCACACCTTGTAACATAGGCAAGAACCCCTTCTTGGACTGATCCATTTTGAACCTCTTCAAAATCTTATCAAGGTATGTCCTTTGTGAAAGACCTATGAGGCGTCTCGATCTATCTCTATAGATCTTGATGCCTAATATGTAAGCAGCTTCTCCAAGGTCCTTCATTGAAAAACACTTATTCAAGTAGGCCTTAATGCTGTCCAGAAATTCTATATTATTTCCCATCAAGAGTATGTCATCTACATATAATATGAGAAATGCTACAGAGCTCCCACTCACTTTCTTGTAAACGCAGGCTTCTCCATAAGTCTGCATAAACCCAAACGCTTTGATCATCTCATCAAAGCGAATGTTCCAACTCCGAGATGCTTGCACCAGTCCATAAATGGATCGCTGGAGCTTGCATACTTTGTTAGCGTTCCGAGGATCGACAAAACCTTCCGGCTGCATCATATACAGCTCTTCCTTAAGATGCCCGTTAAGGAATGCCGTTTTGACGTCCATCTGCCATATCTCATAATCATAGTATGCGGCAATTGCTAACATGATTCGGACGGACTTCAGCTTCGCTACGGGAGAGAAAGTCTCGTCGTAGTCAATCCCTTGAACTTGTCGATAACCCTTAGCGACAAGTCGAGCCTTATAGATGGTAACATTGCCATCCGCGTCCGACTTCTTCTTAAAAATCCATTTGTTTTCTATCGCTCGCCGATCATCGGGCAAGTCTGTCAAAGTCCATACTTTGTTTTCATACATGGATTCTATCTCGGATTTCATGGCTTCAAGCCATTTGTTGGAATCCGGGCCCGCCATCGCTTCTTCATAGTTCGAAGGTTCATTGTTGTCTAACAACATGATTTCCAGGACAGGGTTGCCGTACCACTCTGGTGCGGAACGTGTCCTTGTGGACCTACGAAGTTCAGCAGTAACTTGATCCGAAGTACCTTGATCGTCATCATTGTATTCCTCTTCAGTTGGTGTGGGCATCACAGGAACGGTTTCCTGCGCTGCGCCACTTTCCCGTTCAAGAGGTAGTACTTCATCGAGTTCTACTTTCCTCCCACTTACTTCTTTCGAGAGAAACTCTTTTTCCAGAAAGCATCCGTTCTTGGCAACAAAGATCTTGCCTTCGGATCTTAAGTAGAAGGTATACCCGACAGTTTCCTTAGGGTATCCTATGAATACGCATTTTTCCGACTTGGGTTCGAGCTTTTCAGGTTGAAGTTTCTTGACATAAGCATCGCATCCCCAAACTTTTAGAAACGACAGCTTAGGTTTCTTTCCAAACCATAATTCATACGGTGTCGTCTCAACGGATTTAGACGGTGCCCTATTTAAAGTGAATGTAGCTGTCTCTAGAGCGTATCCCCAAAATGATAGCGGTAAATCAGTAAGAGACATCATAGACCGCACCATATCCAATAGAGTGCGATTACGATGTTCGGACACACCGTTTCGCTGAGGTGTTCCAGGCGGCGTGAGTTGTGAAACGATTCCACATTTCCTTAAGTGTGTGCCAAATTCGTGACTTAAATATTCTCCTCCACGATCTGATCGTAGGCACTTTATCTTTCGGTCACGTTGATTCTCCACCTCATTCTGAAATTCCTTGAACTTTTCAAAGGTCTCAGACTTGTGTTTCATTAAGTAGACATACCCATATCTACTTAAGTCATCAGTGAGAGTGAGAACATAACGATATCCTCCGTGAGCCTCAACGCTCATTGGACCGCACACATCGGTATGTATGATTTCCAATAAGTTGGTTGCTCGCTCCATTGTTCCGGAGAACGGAGTCTTGGTCATCTTGCCCATGAGGCATGGTTCGCACGTGTCAAACGATTCATAATCAAGAGACTCTAAAAGTCCATCGGCATGGAGCTTCTTCATGCGCTTGACACCAATGTGACCAAGGCGGCAGTGCCACAAGTATGTGGGACTATCGTTATCAACTTTACATCTTTTGGCATCTACACTATGAACATGTGTAATATTACGCTCAAGATTCATTAAGAATAAACCATTGACCATCGGAGCATGACCATAAAACATATCTCTCATATAAATCGAACAACCATTATTCTCAGACTTAAATGAGTAGCCATCTCGTATTAAACGAGATCCAGATACAATGTTCATGCTCAAACTTGGCACTAAATAACAATTATTAAGGTTCAAAACTAATCCCGTAGGTAAATGTAGAGGCAGCGTGCCGACGGTGATCACATCGACTCTGGAACCATTCCCGACGCGCATAGTCACCTCGTCCTTCGCCAGTCTCCGTTTATTCCGCAGCTCCTGCTGTGAGTTACAAATATGAGCAACGGCACCGGTATCAAATACCCAGGAGTTACTACGAGTACTGGTAAGGTACACATCAATCACATGTATATCAAATATACCTTTGGTGTTGCCGGCCTTCTTATCCGCTAAGTATTTGGGGCAGTTCCACTTCCAGTGACCCTTCCCCTTGCAATAAAAGCACTCAGTCTCAGGCTTGGGTCCATTCTTTGACTTCTTCCCGGTAACTGGTTTACCAGGCGCGGCAACCTCCTTGCCGTCCTTCTTGAAGTTCTTCTTACCCTTGCCCTTCTTGAACTTAGTGGTCTTATTGACCATCAACACTTGATGTTCTTTCTTGATTTCAGCCTCTGCTGACTTCAGCATCGAGAACACTTCAG
Source organism: Triticum dicoccoides (assembly GCF_002162155.2). Lineage (NCBI taxonomy): Eukaryota > Viridiplantae > Streptophyta > Magnoliopsida > Poales > Poaceae > Triticum > Triticum dicoccoides. Next base: position 711,459,212 of record NC_041385.1, read on the forward strand.
GAATGGTCTTTTCCATCCCCTGCATGTTGTAGTTCATCACAAAGCTCTTGTAGCTTGGTGGGAGCGACTGGAGGATTCTGTCAATGACCGCCTCATCTGGGAGGTTAATGTTCAGCTGGGTCATACGGTTGTGCAACCCAGACATCTTCAGGATGTGCTCACTGACAGAACTGTTTTCCTCCATCTTACAACTGTAGAACTTGTCGGAGACATCATATCTCTCGACCCGGGCATGAGCTTGAAAAACTAGTTTCAGCTCTTCGAACATCTCATATGCTCCGTGGTGCTCAAAACGCTTTTGGAGCCCCGGTTCTAAGCTGTAAAGCATGCCGCACTGAACGAGGGAGTAATCATCAGCACGAGACTGCCAAGCGTTCATAATGTCTTGGTTCTCTGGGACGGGAGCGTCACCTAGCGGTCCTTCTAGTACATATTGTTTCCTGGCAGCTATGAGGATGATCCTCAGGTTCCGAACCCAGTCCGTATAGTTGCTGCCATCATCTTTCAGCTTTGTTTTCTCTAGGAACGCGTTGAAGTTCATGTTGACATTAGCGTTGGCCATTGATCTACAAGACATATTTGCAAAGGTTTTAGACTAAGTTCATGATAATAAAGTTCTAATCAAATTATGAACTCCCACTTAGATTAGACATCCCTCTAGTCATCTAAGTGTTACACGATCCGAGTCGACTAGCCCATGTCCGATCATCACGTGAGACGGACTAGTCATCGTCGGTGAACATTCTCATGTTGATCGTATCTTCCATACGATTCGTGTTTGACCTTTCGGTCTCTGTGTTCCGAGGCCATGTCTGCACATGCTAGGCTCGTCAAGTTAACCCTAAGTGTTTTCGCTGTGTAAAACTGTCTTACAGCCGTTGTATGTGAACGTAAGAATCCATCACACCCGATCATCACGTGGTGCTTAGAAGCGACGAACTGTAGCAACGGTGCACAGTTAGGGGAGAACACTTCTTGAAATTTTATAAGGGATCATCTTATTTACTACCGTCGTCCTAAGTAAACAAGATGCATAAACATAATAAACATCACATGCAATTATATAGTTGTGACATGATATGGCCAATATCATATAGCTCCATTGATCTTCATCTTCGGGGCTCCATGATCATCTTGTCACCGGCTTGACACCATGATCTCCATCATCGTGTCTTCATGAAGTTGTCACGCCAACGCCTACTTCTACTTCTATGACTAACGTTTAGCAATAAAGTAAAGTAGTTTACATGGTGTTATTCAATGACACGCAGGTCATACAAAAAATAAAGACAACTCCTATGGCTCCTGCCGGTTGTCATACTCACCGACATGCAAGTCGTGAATCCTATTACAAAGAACATGATCTCATACATCACAATTCATCATTCATCACAACTTCTGGCCATATCACATCACATGATCAATCGCTGCAAAAACAAGTTAGACGTCCTCTAATTGTTGTTGCATCTTTTACGTGGCTGCAATTGGGTTCTAGCAAGAACGTTTTCTTACCTACGAATCACCACAACGTGATTTTGTCAACTTCTATTTACCCTTCATAAGGGCCCTGTTCATCGATTCCGCTCCAACTAAAGTGGGAGAGACAGACACCCGCCAGCCACCTTATGCAACTAGTGCATGTCAGTCGGTGGAACCGGTCTCACGTAAGCGTACGTGTAAGGTTGGTCCGGGCCGCTTCATCCCACAATACCGTTTGAGCAAGAAAAGACTAGTAGAGGCAAGTAAGATGACAAAATCCACGCCCACAACAAAATTGTGTTCTACTCGTGCAAAGAGAACTACGCATAGACCTAGCTCATGATGCCACTGTTGGGGAACGTTGCAGAAAATTAAAATTTTTCCTACGGGTTTCACCAAGATCCATCTATGAGTTCATCTAAGCAACGAGTCAAGGGAGAGAGTTTGCATCTACCTACCACTTGTAGATCGCGTGCGGAAGCTTACAAGGTGATGATGTAGTCGTACTCGACGTGATTCGAATCACCGATGACCAAGTGCTGAACGGACAGCACCTCCACGTTCAACACACGTACGGGACGGGAGACGTCTCCTCCTTCTTGATCCAGCAAGGGGGAAGGAGAGGTTGAGGAAGACAGCTCCACCGGCAGCACGACGGCGTGGTGATGGTGGAGAGGCAGTACTCCGACAGGGCTTCGCCAAGCACACAACGGAGGAGGAGAGGTGTTGGGGAGGGGAGGGCTGCGCCTTGGAGGGTGGTGCGGCTGCCCTCCCCTCACCCCTCTATTTATAGGGGGAAGGGAGAAGGGGGCCGGCCCCCTAGAACCCATCTAGGGGGGTGCGGCAGCCAAGGGGAGAGGGGGAGAGGGTGGCTTGCCCCCCAAGCCAAGGGGGCGCCCCCTCTAGGGTTCCCCCCTCAACCCTAGGCGCAAGGGCCCAAGGGAGGGGGTGCGCCCAGCCCACCAGGGGCTGGCTCCCTGCCCCACGCAGCCCATGTGGCCCCCCGGGAGGGGTGGCCCCTCCCGGTGGACCCCCGGAACCCTTCCGGTGGCCCCGGTACAATACCGGTATGACCCCGAAACTTCCCGGTGTCCGTTTGACAACTTCCCATATATAAATTTTTACCTCCGGACCCTTCCGGAGCTCCTCGTGACGTCCAGGATCCCATCCGGGACTCCGAACAACATTCGGTAGTCACATACTAGTCTTCCTAATAACCCTAGCGTCACCGAACCTTAAGTGTGTAGACCCTACGGGTTCGGGAGACATGCAGACATGACCTAGACGCTCTCAGGTCAATAACCAACAGCGGGATCTGGATACCCATGATGGCTCCCACATGCTCCTCGATGTTGTCATCGGATGAACCACGATGTCGAGGATTCGATCAAACCCTGTATGCAATTCCCTTTGTCAATCGGTACGTTACTTGCCCGAGACTCGATCTTCGGTATCCCAATACCTTGTTCAGTCTCGTTACCGGCAAGTCACTTTACTCGTACCGTAATGCATGATCCCGTGTCCAACACCTTGGTCACATTGAGCTCATTATGATGATGCATTACCGAGTGGGCCCAGAGATACCTCTCCGTCATACGGAGTGACAAACCCCAATCTCGATCCGTGTCAACCCAACAGATACTTTCGGAGATACCTGTAATGCACCTTTATAGTCACCCAGTTACGTTGTGACGTTTGATACACCCAAGGCACTCTTACGATATCCGGGAGTTACACGATCTCATGGTCGAAGGAAGAGATACTTGACATTGGCAAAGCTCTAGCAAAACGAACTACACGATCTTTTATGCTATGCTTAGGATTGGGTCTTGTCCATCACATCATTCTCCTAATGATGTGATCCCGTTATCAACGACATCCAATGTCCATAGTCAGGAAACCATGACTATCTGTTGATCACAACGAGCTAGTCAACTAGAGGCTCACCAGGGACATATTGTGGTCTAAGTATTCACACATGTATTACGATTTCCGGATAATACAGTTATAGCATGAATAAAAGACATTTATCATGAACATTGAAATATAATAATACTTTTATTATTGCCTCTAGGGCATATTTTCAACAGTTGCCGTTGTATAGGTTATCGCGGTCGAGAGGGGGTATATATATCGACCGCCCCTCATGTCGAAGTTATCTCGAGGGGGCGGCGAGGGCGAAGGCGAGCAGCCTGACGGCGAGAGACCCGATAAAACATAAGAAAACGAAGAAGAGATAAAAAGAGGAGAAAAAGAAAGGAATAGAGGAGAAGATCAAAGAAAAAAAAGAAAAAAAAAGAGGAGAAGAAGAAAGGAATAGAGGAGAAGAAGAAAAAATAGAAAATTCTTTTCTATTTTTTCTTCTTCTCCTCTATTCCTTTCTTCTTCTCCTCTTCCTTTTCTTCTTTTTTGTTCTTCTTATTTATTTCTCCTCTATTCCTTTCTTTCTTCTTCTCCTCTTCTTTTTCTTCTTCTCCCTCGAGAAAGGAAAATAATTAAAGAAAAGGAAGAAAAGAGGAAGAAGGAAGAGAAGGAAGAAGAAGAAGAAAGGAATAGAGGACAAGAAGAAAAAATAGAATTTTTTTTCTATTTTTTCTTCTTCTCCTCTTCTTTTTCTTCTTTTTTCTTCTTCTTATTTATTTCTCCTCTTCTTTTCCTCTCCTCTTCTTCTCTTTTCTTCCTCTTCTTATTTTCCTTTTTCCTCTCATTCTTTTTCTTCTTCTTCTTCCTTCTTCCTCTTTTCTTCCTTTTGCTTATTTTACTTTTTCCTCTACACTAACCTAATTAAAATGCACTAACCTAAAATCGATATCTACTAACAACCTAAATAAAAAATTAATACATATATGAAAAAACATATATAAACAAAAAAATGCTATGAACATTATATTCATACATACATATAGCCACATCCATTCATTATATAGCTACCACATACATATATACATTAATTATATATATGAAAAAAATGCAATGACCAAAAAATACACATGTATGTATGAAAAAAAAAGCACTGAACACAGAGCCTCGACGGCGGCGGCTCACAACAGGGGCGGCCAGCGAGGGCGACGACGGCGGCGGCGACGAGGGCGTCGGCGACGACCACGGCGGGCCGGGGTAGGGGCGTGGCCGGTGA